>NW_017732442.1:79958-83335 GCF_001890085.2 Hipposideros armiger | reverse complement strand
ACTTAAAAGGACAGGGAAATTTTCACCATTAATCCCACTTTTTGCAATTATAAAGTGATTATTGTGAACTTTTCCATGGAAATAAAACTTAAAACTTACCTTGTAAAGGCAATTAAAATACTCTAGAAAATTCACCATAATAAAAAATTGAAAGACATTATTAGGTAATTTCACACTCTTGTAAGTAAAACTCTACCTTTTCCATGTGAAACAGGATCTGAATTTAATTAGATAACAGTGTATGCCGAGACTCTCCAGGGCAGTAATTTCATTAAAAAAAAAATGAGGTAACTGAGACTTGAAATATATTTGCTAAAAATGTGCATTGTGTATCATTTAAATTGAAAGAATGGGAGGAAGTAGAGACATTACAGAAAGAAAAACCCAACGGAAGAGTGACTTTATTCTAGAAAAATGTTACAATTTAAGCAAATTTTAGAGAGTTTTGAAGAGGACTGTGAAATCTGAACCAGCTCAAGGTGGTGTTTATCGTAGATAAGCAGCACATATCACAAAACAAACCATATCAGTTTGACTATTAGAAATGTGTTAAACTTTAACTAGAGATGAAACTTTCCCATTACAAAGAAAAAACATGATTCTCATATTTGGTAACACAATAATATCCACACAGATTTTGTGTAAGAAGTACATACCTAAAAAAGAAGCTAAATAATTATTGTATTGAATTGTGAGGCAGAGCACGCTAGGAAGAAAGGTGGAGGCCCAGGAGGCGTGTCAGACACTCACTGTTACGAGTTTAGGGGAACTTGACTCTTGGTTGTTCCCAGTACATGTAGCGAGTGGCTATGAAATGGGTTTTGTCTGGGAATGACACTAAAATCAATTGACGATGGGTCTTCTTCTGCTATGTTTTATTTTATTATTTTATTTTATTTTACATTTTAAGAGAGTAGCAACAGCTTGTCTTCAGTTCAGAATGTAACATATTTTGTTACATACCTACTATTCTCTTTGACTTGAACCAGGGTGTATCATGCTATGTGTCCAATAGGTAGAACCCTGATAAGTCCTTTAAAAAGATGTTGTATACAGTTATAATCATTCCTGGTTTTCTTTAAAAATCATTGCATTAGCTAATACAATACCCTCAGATAGCTTTATATGTTAAAATATTTTATATATTTTTACTTCGGGTTTTCAATATTAACAAAATGTGTTACTAACACTGAATAAATAAAACACTGTTGCCTGAGTTTCTGAAGATAAAATGTGTGATTGTTTAGCTTTGCGTTTGACCACTCTCTGAAAGTTCTTTTCAATTCAGGAGTATTTTGTTGTTATGCAACAATACGTCTGAAGTAATCTCATTACACAAATGCTTTGAATTACAAAAAGCAGACCAAGGGATTGTAATGTGGAGTACAATGGCTTAATTGGCTAAGAACACTGAGAATAGAAATGAAGATTTAAATGTACCCTTCATTCAACAAAACATGATGCTGGCTATCTCCATTTTGACTTCATCTGGTAAACTGTCACCTATGAAAATTAAACTGTCACCGTATTCACCTCCGTCATACAGAAAGCAGCTGTTTAAAGTTTTCCATCCGGACACAACTAGATGGAGAGTCACACCATTTGAAATCTAATTAGTTTAATAAGCCATTTGAAATGATGTCATCAGCTCTTCCACATTAATCCCGCTCTTTCAGCACCTGCTGGTATTTTGCAACCGTAATTATTTCATGGCAAAGAGAGGCCTGAACCCGTCCACATTAACACAAGCGTCTCTGATGACTACTAGATGCATTCTCCTTGAAAGCTGTTAATAACCTCATTCTGGCTTAAGAGGAAGGAAACCGCGGCAGACATAATGAGACTTCTTCTGATGAAAGACAGTTTACTATTCTGAAATACGGTTTCCAAAGGTCAAAGGGAGAAAAGGACCTTCCTCAGCCTATTAAGAATCTTGCAGAGATTCCTTAACTAAGCACTTAATCTACCCATTTTTCAAAACACCAGACTGGCATTGAAGGTGTCACAGACAAGGAAATTTAACAGAAAAGTGCTCTTTCACTAAAAATGGAAATTGAAAAATAAGGTAGCATATCTTTTTAAAAATACATTAAACCATGATATAACTAATACTGTCAAGTTATTGTCAAATATTTCCTGAACCAACGTTCAATCTCTCATAGTAACTAGCTGCTTTGGTTTTACTTGAATTCAGCTTATGTGTAGATGTTACCATTTCATGACTAGCAGGTTTAGTTATAAAATGACCAGTAGCAAAATAATAATAATAATAATAATAATAATTCACAAACTTTCTGGGGTTATTAGAGTTATGAATGTGAGAATTCTTCCCACATACTAGTCATTCAAGAAATACTTGTGTTGCTCTGGCTTAGGTCCACGACCATTGTAGAATTCCCAGGAACCTCTAGAAATAAGACAACTTTAGGGCAAGTCAAAGTTCATGAACTTGCCTGTACAGAACTGTACCTTTTTTGAAAGAAGATTCTTAGCATAGATTATTACTCATGAGCATTAATGTATTACATTTCACATTTGAGTAATTCTACTAATTCATCTTCTTTCAAGTGGTATGTTCTCTTCCTTCACTTTTCAAGTGGTCACATCACTCAACTGATTTCATTTGACCATTTTTCCAAGCACGAAGCCCCATAATCAATTATCTTCAATCAAAAGAAATAATAATTCTATAGCTTAGCACTGCATTTCAAATATTAAGTTTCTGGTATCAATTTCTTTTTTGTTCAGATAGAGGAAAGCCTATGTTATGTGATCACAATCTGGATACATGAGTAAATCAGATGTAAAAAGAAAGAATGCTTTGCAAAATAAGTCTTAGATCTAAAGATGAAACCTTGGTAGACTGTGGTCCAGTCTCTGAAGGTAAATTGAAAATATCTGTATAGGCAGTCAAATGTTAGGCGACTCACTTGCGTAAGTAGAATGAGAACATTGACCGTGTGAGTGTGTGAGTGTGTGTGTGTCTGGCATTGTGTGTATTTGTGAGTTGTTGAGATGTGTTGGGTGATGCCTAGCCTCCCTTGAAGTTAAGGGCAGTAGGTAAATAACTGAATCCATTGAGTAGTTGTATACAGAAGACACAGATCTTTCATAGGTCCTCTTTACACATCTTTACATATCTTAACTCCCTGTCAGTGGCAACTAATTTTTCTAGAACCTGGATGCTTTAATCTCCCTTATTTTTCTTTTATATTCTGAAAACATACTTATGACTCTGTATTTAAAGCCCCTGGATGAATTTTGGTTTCCATGGACACCCGCTATAGTTTTGTTTGTTTGCAGTCAAGGCCCTGTGTTTATATTTTGTACACATTTGAAGTACAAACACTCCTCATTATTTTGGTTCAAGCCACCAT
>NW_017732442.1:74060-78538 GCF_001890085.2 Hipposideros armiger | reverse complement strand
GTGTTTGGTAAATGTTTCTTGGTTAAACTCTTAAATTATTACTATGAGCAGGCTCTTTGGAGTCTGCAGCACAGCTTTTTTTGTTTAAAGCCATTCCATTTTACAGAGCTCTTAAATATGTAGATTTATGGAAAAAAAATGTTGTGACAGTGCCTTGGCAATGCTCAGAAATCTAGACTCCTTTCTCCTAGCCCAGAATCCAAGGCGTTTCTACAAGGGTTGTCTCTGTTGGTGGCAAGATGTCACCTTTACTTAAGACTCACCCAGAGTTGTCTATTTGGGTATTCAATATATCATTTTTGATGAGAAACCTAATTACTGCATCTGATTTTCATGGTTAGTTATTTCTTCTGTCCAGTGGAAACTTTCAAAAACTGCTTAAGATAGTGGTTAAAATGGCGTTTGACATAATGAAATCCATGAGATGAAATGATGTGGGAGTCCTGGGCATTGTTCTTCTATGCTGTTGGTTTTAGAAACACAATATATTTGTTAGAAATCAGCCCTGTTTGTCACAGTCAGGACTTCTGTTTGCCCTCTCACAGCCTCTATTACCCAACTGGAATAACAGCGATGAAATGAAAATAAAGTACAATACATGTGATTCCGTTTCATAATATGAATTCTCATTTTCCAAGCAATCCCCCGAGGCACCATGATGAGTGGGGCCACTTGTAATCGCTTAGAGCAGCTGGCAGAAAAGAGCTTCATGCTAGTGCAAGAAGCTCTTTTTTCTTGATCAGTTTTCGAACTATGGAATAGTCTATGCGTACAGTAGCTATTATTCCTCTCACAACTATATCTATCATTTTACATAATTTTGAATGCCTATCTCTCCTTTGTTATCATGTCTTTTTTTCTCAACTTGTAATGTTCCATAACAAAGACTGCTTGAAACTTTAAATATTGTTTGACTTTAAAAGTGAATTGAATCATATCAACAAAGACAATTCAAAGCTCTGAGAAATGATAGAAAATTGTGTTAAATTACATATGCTCACACTCCGAAATTCTGGCAAAAATTAGGCTCCCACACCCATCAGAGTAGGAGCTAAGATTTGATGAATCCTTAGCAAAACATTGAAATGACATTCTACCTCAAGAGCCTGAAAATAAAACACAACTTCCCCTGATTCCTCTGTGGTCAGAGTTCTCATGTCACCTAGATTCCAACAATCAGATGTACACTCAAGAGTCGTGGGGACAAGAATGGGGGAGCCAGCCTCCGGTGGGTGTGTTCATGCTATAAGCTCAGTGGCACATTCAGTTATTTTCGAGCTGAAGTATCAGGCAGTTATACTTACGTGTTGGCAAGAACAGCCCCATGACATGTTCAAGAACTGTCTCGAGCTGCTTTATCCCTGATCAGTGTTATAACATGAAATAACTGATACAGTTAAATAGATTTCTGAATGCTTAAATCATGTTGCCTATGTACATCAGAATATATCACATAAGGATAAAAATGAACTGTGTTCTTTTTTTTCTTTTTGACTAGTGAGATAGTTGTCTACTTCACATTAACTTGAATCAAGATTTATATTCAATGGGTGTTTAGTTAATATTTGCCAAAAAGCAACACCAAGTTTATTGGCCCAGAAGACCTGAACTTGAAAGTGTCTGAAGACCCAGGATTAATCCTTATTCAGGATTGTATGATCCTTCCTACAGTGGAGTTTTAAAGGGCCAGTATGTTATAGCAGATAGTCTCCATGGCACCCAGGAGACTGGACAGAAGCCAGAGGAACAAACCAACAGGAGGGCTGGAAGGAAGACCAGAGCAAGAGAATGCTCCCCCATTCCCTCCTCAGGCTGCCTTCTTATGAACCAGGAGGCAGACCAGTGAGAAAAACGAGTTCTCTCCTTCTGGCCATGGACAATATCCACATGTCTGTGCAGACATTGGAAGGCTTAAGAGATGTTTCGTTGCAATACACCTAGTATCACACTGGCCAAGGATAAGCAAGCATGTACTAATCAAATTAGTTTTAAAACTAGTCCCAAAGTTGATTGTCTAGAAGTGTTGATGAGCTGAAGTGTTGGTAGAATAGGAGTGTTAGCGGCAGTCAACATTTCAAACACCTTGCATTAAATATGGAGTAGGCATTAAAATAACGCACAATGTTTATGAAAGAAAAGTGGGACGTTGCATCATGTTTATATACAGCAGGCGAGTAAATCCCCCTGGTCTTGGGGACATACCAGAAATACAATGTCTGCAAATAATAAACCTGATACAACAGTATCAGTTTTGTCTAGTTGGCGCTTGAGAAGGAGAAGCCTGTTTGTCCTCACATCTGATTTGAAGAGCAGTTTCCTTTCAAGCTGCCTGAATAGAAAATAGCTCGAGTTAGTGGGTCTTCTGGATGGTTAATAAAATTCAAACAAAGGAGAGGGATTTTAGAAACTCAGATTGAACATTAAACAATTAACATGTAACATTTCTCTGCACAACATTGAATGAAACCAAGGCAGGGAGGAGTATTTATAAACAGGATAACGGAAAGAGGCTAGCTGGGAAAAATAAAAACACACATGTCGGGTGCATTTCATATGTGCTGGGCTATGCAGAAACAACTGGAAGACATGGCCCCGGGGGGACATTATTTTGTGTAGGCTGAGTTTCATTTCAATGTTTTTAAACTACTCTGTGGCCTCCCCCTGCTAGCCTCCAGCTCAGACCGTTCATCTACTATTACTGATCATATTTTCAAAACTGTATTATAGTGTTTAGGCTCTCTCCACTAGGATCATTGTTTATCAAGTAAACTGACAAGTCGTAGAACTTGCTGGTACTGTAAAATATTTTTACATATTAAAGATGGAAGTGATAACTCAGGCTTTACAGCTAATCACNCTGGATGCTTTAATCTCCCTTATTTTTCTTTTATATTCTGAAAACATACTTATGACTCTGTATTTAAAGCCCCTGGATGAATTTTGGTTTCCATGGACACCCGCTATAGTTTTGTTTGTTTGCAGTCAAGGCCCTGTGTTTATATTTTGTACACATTTGAAGTACAAACACTCCTCATTATTTTGGTTCAAGCCACCATAATTTTCTGCCCAGGACACATTCATGGCTGGTCTCTCCACTTCTCTGGCTTTGCCCCTTTCCATCGTTTCTCTGAAGGGCACCCCAAATGATCCACTGTACTCCTTAAGCTTATCCAATATTATGTATCAATTATATCCCAGTAAATCTTGAAAAAATAACTTAAATCTCATAAGTGGTCAGATCAGCTCAACAGGTTAGAGGGTTGTACAAGGCATAAATTTTACCAAAATGGCTTCCAGGTGGTACCTGGATGTTGTGATCTCAGGACAACCATCCTTGTCAATAAGGGGACATAAGGCATCCTGCTGAGAACTACACCCTTAGGTAATAGCGTACGCCAGAATCCCGAATGTCATATTAAAATCTTCTTTGCCCTCCTTCAACACATTGAATTCACGATGAAGCCCTGACAGTTCTACCTCCTAAGCTCCACTCAACAATCTCAACCCTGTCATTTGTCAGCTGATGTTTCTGCCTTGCACTTCGCCAGCCCATGCTTCCATCCAAATGCATTTTCTGACATGTTCGCTAATCCTGTCACAACCCTGATCAAATCCTTCAATACCATCCAACTGTTTCCTACTGTAAATTTTAGCTATTTAACCAACTGTACAATAACCTCATGTTTTTGGCATTCTCACCACCTGCACCTTTATCGCGGCTTTCCATTGAGTTATTAGTCCATGCATATCAACTGGTTTTGAAACTTCAAAATTCCATGTTTATATTCTATTCTTCCCATTTTTTCCATTTGTCCAATTCCAAAATATTTTCAGGACCTAGCTCAAATGTTAGCTCTTTTGTAAAGTTTCCCGAACTATAATTTTACTGGATTTGGATACTCTTCCTCTGAGTTTAAAAAATGTTCCCTGATATCACTTATTATGTTATTTGAATGCTTTATAATCTCAGATTTTTCATTTTTTCTTTTATACTGTGCATTCCTTGAGAATAATTCCTATGACACAATTACCTCTCTATTCACAGACTCAGAACTTTGCAAGACACAAAATAGGTGCTAAATACACATTCGACTCGTGAAATAGCTTCACAAGATATTTTGTAACACTATGATTATCCTTTTTATCATTTATAGCTTTATGAAAATTAAGCATCACTTTTACATTTGGGTATAATTAGTCAATAGTTTTCCTTTTTTTAGTCACTTCTTACTGCATCGACATTTTGGTTACATATAGTTCTTCATTCAATATGACAATTTGGAGATTTTACTTTTAGAAAAAGTTCTGATAATAATTGAAAAATATTGCTAGGATATCATCTTCTAAACAACAAAAACAACCACAATTCTCAGAAATTGTGTTATTTTTAATATTAAATCACTATTGTGATGATATAGAACCCCAGGGAGGGGTGTGTGTGTGTGTGTGTGTGTGTGTGTGTGTGTGTGTGTGTGTGT
>NW_017732442.1:47570-71505 GCF_001890085.2 Hipposideros armiger | reverse complement strand
GGTGCATTTCATATGTGCTGGGCTATGCAGAAACAACTGGAAGACATGGCCCCGGGGGGACATTATTTTGTGTAGGCTGAGTTTCATTTCAATGTTTTTAAACTACTCTGTGACCTCCCCCTGCTAGCCTCCAGCTCAGACCGTTCATCTACTATTACTGATCATATTTTCAAAACTGTATTATAGTGTTTAGGCTCTCTCCACTAGGATCATTGTTTATCAAGTAAACTGACAAGTCGTAGAACTTGCTGGTACTGTAAAATATTTTTACATATTAAAGATGGAAGTGATAACTCAGGCTTTACAGCTAATCACATCCTTTCAGGAAGGAGGAAGCAAATTCCCTATAAAGGTAAATACTTGAGACAAATTCCACAAAACTGGTAATACTCTCTGGTCTACCACCTCAGTATCCTGGCCTGCTTTACATAATGGACATATTTTCTACCATTATTTTAAATATATATAATGTATATATATTTACATATATTTAGAACAGTTTTAGATTTATAGGAAGCTTGGAAAGATAGTGACTTTACATGTACTCCACACAGGTTTCACTGTTATTAACATCTAACATTACTATGAAAATTTTATTAAAGTTAATGAAGACCTAAGTGTTTTTTTGATACTATTAAAAATGGTTTTATTTTCTTTCAATTTCAAATTCCAATTGTCATTGCTGGTATACGGGAAAGGAATTGACTTTTGTATATTAATGCTTTATCTTTGACCAAGCTATGCTCTCTTATTAGTTCCAAGGTTTATTTATAGATTCTTGCAGTTATTTTTTTCTTAACCAATGGAACATCACGTGCAAAAATGATAGTTTCAGTTCCTCCTTCACAACCTAATAAGAAGACACCATAGTTATAGAAAACTGTAGCATAGTCAAAACAAGAAAACATATTTACATTGAAATGACCTATCAACAGCAACTTTTTATTTTATCTAGTTTAACGTTTGAAAACTTATAAACAGTTTCCTAAAAGGGCTGTCACGTGCACTTGAATTTGTCTTCCTTTTTCATGTCTCTTGTTCCAGCTGTTGCTCTATTGACCACTCCACCAGCAGGATTCTCTTTTGGTGCTGATGTTAGGAACTCTCTGCTAGATATCCTTGAACTTGTAACTGGAGTTACCCATGGGGAAAATATTTGGTTCCTAGGAGATGAAAGTGGTGAGTAAATTCTTTTCAATTCTTTCTACCATTGTACAAGACGTCAAGATGCTTTCAGTGAGGCTTCTCTGGGCATGTGCTGTGGAGTCACAGATCTTAGTACTCATACTTAGTACTTAAGTCACAGTACTTAGTAGTCACTGCCTCGATGATGCATTCCAGGTGGGATCTCTCTTTCCTGGCTCCATCTGTTCCTCTCCCCTGCTCCCAGGAATCTAGTTCTCAGTAATTGCTTTCTGGGCAACCTAGTGTAAACTCAGTCAAGTCCCACATGTTGACTTTGCAAAAACAGAACGAATTATTTCTAGGGATACTAGTACCACCCGCTCCTTCTCCAGTCTGAATCGCTGAGTCTAAGCCAAATGTGGAGTTAGCATATAAAATACAGGAGCCCAGGTGCTGATTCAGACATGAGAAGCAAGGCCATGGTCACACCTAGCTGGGCACATAATGTCATCCATCAAATGGGGGTCAAGTATATGGTGATGGAAGGAGAACTGACTCTGGGTGGTGAGCACACAATATGATATATAGATGATGTATTATAGAAATGTACACATGAAATCTACAGTTTTACTAGCCAGTGTCACCTCAACAAATTTAATAAATAAAAAAAAGGAAGCTTAGAGCCTTCAGTTGTCGTTGAACACATTATTTGACTAACCCTGAAATGTGCGCCAGCTCCACCCTTCACAAATTGCATTTGTGGGTTTTGAGGTTACCATTAGCCACAGGGGGCAGGAGGGTCTGTGCTTGGCGACTTCTTCCCTGATCATAATCACACTTCCTGTCATTCGGTGGGAATCTGTAAGATCAAAATGAATATTCATCGTGCAAACTTTAACTCTGTGGACACAAATCGATATGCAGGAAATGGTTATAAATCTACATGATTCTTAAATTATTGTTATGTAGGTATAGGATTTTTATCTTAATAAAAAAGGGTCAGAATTAATAGCCTCAAAACACATCAGTTAATATGTCTTAGCATAATGCACTGTATCCTACCTTATAATTTCTACACATTTTAATGGCTTAAACCTACTTTAATTATTTAAACCCAGTTTTGAATGAACTTAAAATACCCTTCCTGCTATTAGGCAGACAATTATACGAATTTTCTTCAATGCTAAGTATAAGGTTTTATTTTCATCTTGGAAAAGCAGACTCAACAGACAATTAGCTCTGCAACCTCATCAATTGCAGAAAGAATGGCACGCTGTCCAATATATTAAGACTATTCCACTTATTTTGGCAGATATCATCCAATATTTCATTGGCTTTTTTCCAACAAGTGCATAAAATATATAAAATCTGTAAGTTATCTGGAAGTAAATGTATCACATAATTTATCTTGGGTTTCACCAGGAAGTGAAATTACTTAGCAACAATGTGTGTAAGCTTAATTCAGTTTTTTTGTACATGTGTTTGACTGTAATGGGCAATTTCAACCAAAAATTATCAATTGCAATATTGAAAATTTAATAATGCAAAATTTCAGTTTTGTTTTTTTTTAGAAGATTTTGTAGGGGAATTGGGGGAGGAGGACAGCGTTGGGGAATCAGGGAAGGGAGACAGACATGTTGCTGTCCTTTTGTTCTTCAGCCTAGTTGTGGAGGATGTTGCTTCACTGGCCCATGTTGGTATTATCATTGTGCTCTTCCTGGGTGAGGCAGATCAGTCGCTGGCTTCTGGACAGCCGCTCTCAGCAGCTCACGCTGGCTGCTGGCCACACACAGTAGCTTATGGCAGCCCACTGCAGCCCCACTGCAGACTACACCATCACCAGTGACTCACGGCAGCCCAGCTCCAGGTCGAGCTGTTGTTCACCATCTTAGTTGTTGCGAGGGCAGCATCACTGGCCCTAATGTGGGATCCGAACCGATGGCCCTGCTGCTCAGAGATCACGCTCCCAAGCCAATTCTTAACCAACTGAGCCACTTGGCCATCCCCCCCACCCCCACAGTTTTTCAATCATCATTTTCACAATCTTGTACTGTATCTTTAGAATGAAACCATATTCATTCTCTTAGGTCCTTACTCCACTATTTGTTTAGGAATATGCCTGTCTATGTAGCTTGATTTTCAAAACAATGTTAAAACCTCCTATTGTTATTGATCGAAAATCTAAATTGATCTATCTGAAGCAAGATATTTAGAGGTAATATAACTATAGAGTACCTACCTTCTCCTCAATCCTCATTAAAAATAATTTTGGAGAAATCATATTTGTACACAATTTTCTGACTTAGTATACAGTGAAACACTTTATCCAGCAGTCCAACATTTATTCTTAGATTAAATCTATATCACCAAAGAGTTCCTCCTTTGGACAATTATTTAATCATTCATAGGATATGTGTTATTAAAAATTAATTTTGTATTCTATTGACCTATACCTTAGGGAACATTATAATAAATAGCTCTATATTCTCTCTATTATATAAATTTTGCACTTATGTCAAGAAACATTTTCAGTGTTATTGCTCTTCATAATGTCTACACATAGGCACAGATTCACAAAATTTTTGTCACTAGTCTGTGATTAGAGAAGGAAAATAATTCAGAATAAGCATTTAGAAAATTTAGAAATCATTTAGAAATTATTACAAAGTGATTTACTGTTTTTCGTACTTAATAAAACAGGACTTTTATATGTCTGATATTTTAACTTTCATTTTTATTGTGTTTTGCAAAAATATCTACAATGATTTTTTTTTTTAATGTCACTCAACTAAACAGTTTAGAAGTGTTTTAGTTTCTCCCACGGCATATTTCTCAGCTGAGCTCATAGAAATCTATCATGGAATACTTCCCCGAAATAAAATGCCAGCACTGTTGTTTGTTCATTTCTTGCATTTACTTGTGTTGCTTATTTGGCTTTATGTACATCTAGACTGAAGACCTTGTAGCTTTCCCCTTTGCCTTCTCCACTAGGATTTCAATAATACTTTTTTGTAGAGATGTCATGAGTGTCCACTGAGATTATGAATAGAAATGGCCTTGGCTTAATACTTTAGCCCAGAAGATATGTCCAACTTAGCGAGTTATCATTATGCCTTTGTGCTGTCAGCTTCCGGAGGGCAGAGGCACTATTCACATCTTCATTTCATCACCAACAAGATCAGAGCATTGGTGTTTCTAGAAGGGGTAATGATTCTTGGCTAGCCAATCTGTGATTTGCCGTTGCTTGGGGAAAGGAGAACCTTGAAGGAAAGGTGAGATGAGCCGATGCTCAGTGGAAGGGGGAACACGACAGGTGTCCCCTGCTGTGCTATGGTTGCACCGGTGCTTGTGAGGACCTTATCAGAGAACCAGGGACCTGCGTTAGCAGTGGGGACAAGAATCAGGGAAGCGTGGATTCCTGGGACTTAACATGTTAGTGTTTCTTGCTCTGCAATGTTACATGTGTACTTTATCTAGTTCATTCTACAATGTTCAGCCCTAAAGAGAACAAGAAACTACTAATTTTATATCACTGAAATTATTACAGCTAAACATGTTCTTTTAACAAAAGTAACTTGTTTAACTTTTTTTTTTCTTTTTTTCTTGAATGCATTTGTATTCCAAATAGGGTTTTTCCACTGAATTCTATTGGACTAAGCCCCAAGTAAGTGCATTGTTTCTACATTCGTTTTGGTATTCTAAAATTCTGTATAAATCATTTTACATTCACATCTTGTATGATAGCTGATATCAAAAGAAATGTGTGGCAAAGAAGATGGGTAGTCAGGAAAATTTTCAAGTATTCTGAGAACTTGCTTTCCTTTGTGTTGCGTCTCCCGTCTTTAGTTATGGGGACTTAAAATAAAAAGGGGGTCAGATTATTCGAAAAGCTTAGACATGTGCAATTTGCTCTGATATTACAATTTCCCTGAAACTGTATTTAACTTGTGATAAGTGAAAGGCTCATTATACTATATAATCTTGAATTAAAATCTAGAGGCGGTATTTGAATATGAGTGTAAAAAAAAAAAGGTGACCTATTCAAATTTTCTGGGTACACTTAGTAGCAATTAGAGAGTCTCCTTTGTTTGTGTGTTTAGCAAAAACTCACCTCAAGACTTGAATGTTCTCCTTCTGCTTTAAGTAATTTTTAAAGTGAAAAAGATATATTATCATTTCAGAAAATTTGATGGTGGGTTTATTTCAAGCCAACCGTTTTGGGGTGGATATCTGTTTATGATTGGCACTATTGCAGATGCGCCAGTGGTTTCCGCTCTTTTCATTTTCTGTTGTAGTACACGTCTTTACCATGTGTGGCGGACACACGCCCAGGTGATTCCCGATGACCCCACAATTGTGTCAGCCCCTCCTGTTGAAGGTGGGCAGCCCCGTGACTTGATTCTAATCAATAGAGCATAGCAAAGGTGATGGGATAGAACACCTGTGATTACATTTTTTAAATTTAAATTTCGTCTTAGCTTGAAAGAGAAAATGTGCTGCCGGCTTTGAAAAAGCAAATAGCCAACCATGTTGTGAGCCGCCTGTGGAGAGGGCCTGCAGCAGGGAACTGTGGGCAGCTCCTGGACCGAGGGCAGTGTCCAGCCAACAGGCAGGAAGGAGACTGGGCCTCACTCATATGGCCACACAGACAAAACTGGGGGAGGGGATGGCGCTCAGGAAGGAGCACAGCACCTCGTCATCACCTTGGCTTCAGCCTGTGACACCTGAGCAAAGGACCCAGCTAATCACCGGAGAGACTCCTGACCCAGTAAAACTGTGAGATAAATGAGTATTGATTTAAGCCATTAACTGTGGTCATTTGTTACGTAGCAACAGAAAAGTAATATTATTAAAGGATATCTCCATAACTCTTTTGGTAAAGGTTATATATGTTCCAGAGACTTTAATATCTAATATTTGCATAATAATTTCTTAAATGTTAGGCATTAGTTAGGTTTCTAATATTTTTTTCACAATTAATATTACTGCTTTTTGTATTACAGATTATTCTTATAGGATAGAATGCCAGAAGTATAGTTATTTAGTAATATTGCATTGACATTAATAATTTTACAGACATTTATTGATAAACTGCTTCCCAGAAACGTTTTTTTCTAATTAAGATTATCGAAATATGGGTGTGCCCTAGCATTTTGTGGAAAATATGTATATTTCTCTTAACTAGAAACTTTTGGATCAAGCTCTGCAATCCATGTTTTTTTACCTAAAATCACATATTCTCTCCACCATGCTGTTTTGCCACGTCACCAACATGTATGTGTCACATAAAGCCTACACAGCCTCAATGATTTACTTAAGTGGTGGTGTTTGCATTGTCACTTTAATAACAAAGGCTGAAGTTTCACCAAAAGCAGAGAAATTCCTGATTGAACAGCATATACTGGTTTTTATGTTTCTCTCCACATTTTTTATGTGTCCAGCCTGTTCTTTTCAACTGCTTCTCAGAGAAACGTAGCAGGAAGCAAACCCACACCTTCAGTGCTCTGAGTAATAGCTCGACTCGCTGCTTAAAAAGAACCCCAGCTGTGCTGTTTCATAACTCATGTGTCTGAAAGCTTCTGTTCATTCTCCTCATGTGGGGAATGGTTTCCCCTTATTTGTCACTCCAGCCTGCATGATTTCAAACATTCTGCTCAAAGAGATTTCAAGCACTGAGCCCTTTTCAGAAATCAGGCACACCTGCTCTGCGCAGAAAGGAATGTCACCACCGGCGAGCATTTCCTCTGGACAAGTTAGCCCCTCGTGATAGAATGTGCTCGGCCCTTCCGTGCGTTCCTGGTTCCAGCTCCTTACCAGCGTCACTCGGCTGGAGGGTCTCTGAGGCATGTTCCAGAGAGTGGTCGGAGTGCTATCGAGAGCGTGACTGTCTGTCACAGCCCACTGGCCTTAGAAAGTACCTGACAGTGACATATGCCAGGGGCGTGTCCCCCACACGGTAAGAAAGATGAAGGTTTGTGATTTCAGGAGGAATCTCTGCGCCCTGTTCTGAAGACCCCCATTCTCCGGTGGTGCGTATCTTTTCATCCTCCACTCACCGATGTGTGCGGATGAGACAAGCACAGAACCCGCCGCACCAGATTAGAGAGAAGCATTTTTCCTTCTTACTGTTTTCCGTTGCATGCAATCCAATGTCACCACGATGAGAGGCTGGGCGGTCCACAGGGCTGCATCCACCGTGCCCCTTGCTCCGCTCCTGCTTGACGCGCCCCGCGCGCGTCATTTCTCACCAGGCTTAGCAGCAGAGTGCACGTCATACTAGGCCCATTTTCCCGAAGAAATAACCGAACAGTGCTTTATTTGTGGCCTCAAAATATAATATTAATAATATCTCTGAGTAATCAGTAGAACGAGAAATTTATAGCTTGAATTAGAAAGCTAGTGGTGAAGGAAGTATTGTGTGACAGTCAAAAACTCAAACACACATATCCTTGGATTATTCTTGGGCAAAAACGACTGTCATTTGGAAATTCTGAAAAGCATATGATTATGCACTTATCAAAATTATTGCAATGTATTTTCCAATAAATATATTAAGGTTTATAACATTTTAAAATATATTAAATTACATTTTAAAGGTTAATATAAGAAAATAAGAAGCAACTGTGCCGTCGAGAAGCCCTCCTCTCAATCAGCTTCACGTTCCACGTGCACGCACCCTCAGGCGCTTTTGTTTTGCAATAAGGGGAGGTTTAACTATGGTGCTCCCCCCTGCATCCATTAATCTCAATTTTTCCTTCTCTTCCCAAAACCAAATTGTATTGAAGAAACAGTTGCCATTTGCCAAATGTTACCTCTGTCACAGACCTGTCCCTGAGACACCATCCTGATACCCAATGGCTTGCTTGAAACTGCCATTGGAGCGTCTGGTTGGCGTCTCAGTCTTACCAGGTGTGAAGATGAACTCTGATCTCAGCACAACCCCCTTTCCTCCCCCAGTAGCGTTCCCCGGTCCTGTTCCTGATTCCACTGTTCTTTACAGCTGTCCGTGCTCACAACCTTGAGGTCATCTTCGATTCATCACCTTCACCCTCCAAATCCAAAGCTGATAAGTGATGCTGTCACTTCTTTCATGAAAATACACCCAGCCTCTCGCCCTTTCTCCCTGCTCCACCTGGTCTGAGACCCTGGTTCCTCCTCTGATCATGCTCACCTCTGTGTCTCACCTGGTTTACTCCCCTAACATCCTAGCTGGTCTCCACTCTCCACCCCCCACCCCACACCCCACACAGATCATGCCCAACACAGCCACCAGTGTTATCCTTTTAAAACATAAACATACAGCATGCCACGCCTTTTTAAAGAACCAGCAATGGTTTCCTATTTAAGTCAGAACAGATGCCAAATTTCTTACAATGGTTTAAGAGGTCACGTGTCCCAGGACGCCCATCACCTCCCTGACAGCCTGTGCTGTTCCCCTGACGCCTCAGTTCTCCCTGGCCTCAGTCCCTTTCTTACTGTCCCTGCAAAGTGCCAGGCACACTTCTGCCTTAAGGTTCTTGCGCTGAATGCTTCAACCGGGAAAGCTGCTCCCAGATGCCATCGCATCTTGCTCCTTCACCTGCCTCGGTTTATGATCAAATATCTTCTCCATGGAGCCTCCTGGAACCACTTTATTTAGAATTTCAGTTGGACTTCTTATTCCTTTTCCTCGCTCTGCAATTTTATTTTCCAATTCCATGCCATTTGTCTCCTTCAAATATACTATAGAGTTTTATTTATTTATGCGTTTTTAATTTATTTACTGTATTTATTTATCCTTTGCCTGTTGTATCCACCTGATGGAAAGTAAACAGCATACTTCTCATTTTGTGTCACGCCCCTTAGGAAAGTACCTGTACGTAGCAGGTGCTCGATCAACAATTCCTTAATGAAATTATACTTTTCCATTGTGGTGCTAAGCAAAGAGGATAAAGATATAAATTAAGAAATTTAATGAGAGAGTGCCCTTCTAGTTGCTAGATGAGATGGTGCCTGATTCATGAATCCTTTAATAAAGCCAATTAGATCTTCAAAAAATAAAATAAAATACAGAAAAAAGAAATTTAATGATACCCATTCACTCTTGTGAATATAATTTTTTTTAAAAACCACCTGATTTCCAAGTCCTAGTCATACTCTGGATAATCTTTTGCTTTCTCCAAAAGCAAACAAGGGATGTGGTGACAATTTTTGTCGATCCATTGTTTATAAATATTTCAGCAATTCACACCCCTGAACATAAGTTCT
This sequence comes from Hipposideros armiger, assembly GCF_001890085.2. Lineage (NCBI taxonomy): Eukaryota > Metazoa > Chordata > Mammalia > Chiroptera > Hipposideridae > Hipposideros > Hipposideros armiger. The sequence continues at coordinate 62,133 of NW_017732442.1, read as the reverse complement.
TCTGAAGAAAGAATGACTCAGTAGATGCTCTACTGTACCTGGAAAAATGCTTCATAACCACAATAATTTGGCATTCATCCGCAGACAGAAGTGCCTCGGTGGGACTTTGGGACCTGGGTGGGAGATTAGGAAAGCTTTGTGCGGTCCATGTCTGACGTTGGCTCTCCGGAGAAGGCAGGCCCCCATCCAGGTGGCAGACTCACAGCCTGTGGTCCTAGCTGCTCACCTTGAAACAGCTCCATACCTCTGAGAAACTGGCTGCAGCCCCATGTGCCTTTGGTTCTGTCCCCAGCATTTATGCCGAGAGACCCAGGTGGAGATATGCCCGAAGTGTGTCAGGTAATGAACACACAGAACGCTGTCTGGCTATGGACTCTGAAGTGGCCTGTGAGCCAGTCCCAGCCACTCTCAGCCACAGCCCGGGAGTCCCTGGAGGTAAGTCAGACTGTCGATTCTGAAAGGAGCCTTTAACTGCTCCAGCCCAGCCACAGTCTCTGAACTGTCCTATGAGAACACAGAGCCAGCAGGAGACACTCCCATCTGCTCCCAGAGACCCTGAAAGGACCATCTAGGTGGCTCCAGCCCCCTCTCAGTCACTGTCCCCAAGCAGGCCTGGTGAAATAGGGACCATGCAGGAGAAACTTCTGCCTGTGTATTTGGAGGTCCTGAAGAGGCCCTCATGTCATGTCAGACCCCACAACCACAGTCTGCAATCAGCCCTGAGGGTCAGGATCCCAGGGGGCAACAATCCCATCTGCAACCCCACAGATTCTGAAAGGGCTCTGCTAAACTAGCCCATAGTCAGAAGAAGGAAAGAAATAATAAAGATTAGGACAGCAATAAATGAAAGACTATAAAGGCAATAGTAAAAACTCAATGAAAATAAGAGTTGGTTTTTGAAAAGATCAAATTTACAAACCTTTACTAAGCAAACCAAGAGCAGAAAAGAGGACTCAACTAAACAAAATTATAATTGAAAGAGGAGACATTACAACTGACACCACAGAAATCCAAAGGGTCATTAGAGGTAGCTATAAATAATTACACAGCTGAATAACAAATTCGATAACCTGGAAGAAATGAATAAATTCCTACAAACACAACCTACAAGGCTGAATCATGAAAGAGGGACTCTGGACAGATCAATAACAACTAAGGAGATTGACATAGTAATCAAAACCTACGAAAAAAAAGGGCCAAGACCAGATGCTTTCATTGGTGAATTCTACCAAATATTTAAAGAAAAAATAATGGCCACCCTTCTCAAACGCTTCAAAAAACTGAGGAAAGAGAAAACACTTCCAAACTCATTTTATAAAGCTACCATTACCCTGATACCAAATCCAGATAAGGACACTACAAAAAAAGAAATCTACACACGAATATCTCTGACGAATGTAGATGCAAAATTTTTCAACAAAATTCTAGCAACCCAAATTCAACAGTATATTACAGAGATCATACACTATGATTAAGTGGGATTTATTCCTGGGATGCAATTGAATAAATGGGATACATTGACACCACATTAAGAGAATGAAGAACAAAAATTGTATGTTTTGCTCCATAGATGTAGATAGACGGTTTGACATGAAAAAGCTCTCAACAAATTGTTTAGAAAAGGAACATATCTCAACATAAAGGTAACAAATGACAAACCATAACTAACATCATTGCCAACCAAATAATATAATGTGTAGGATCCAGCTTTGAGGAAAGAATTTGTGACAACATGGCTAGTCCTTGAAGACATTATTCTCTCAGTGAAATAAGTCAGACAAAGACAGGTACCATATGATCTCACTTATATATGGAAACTGAAAATATGTAAAGTCAAAATCATAGAAACCTAGAGCAGAACTGTGGTTGTCAGGGGCTAGCGAGGGGGAGGAAAAGGGGAGATATTGTTCAAATGGTAGAAATGTCCAGTTATAAAACGAATAAGTTCTAAGGACCTAATACTCAGCACACTGACTTTAGTTAACAATACTGTGTTATATGGGGGGGGGTGTGCCAAAAAATGCATACACATTTTAAGCGATGTTAACACTTTGGTCAATGTTGCTCACGCAGTAGTTTGCCATAATCAGCAGTGTCTGGACGCTGATGGGAACCACTTTGAGCACCTCTCGTAATTGCAGAAGTCAAATGTGACTTGTATTCATCTTTTGTTATTGGTATATATTGAGTATTACAATTTTAGTAGTTTTTTCCTTTCTTAAAATGTGTAAACATTTTTTGGCACCCTCTGTATACTTGAAAGTTGCTAAGAGAGTAAATCTTTAAGGTTCTCACCAGACCCTCACAAAAATGTGATTTTGTGAATTAATGAATGTGTTATTATGACATTTAGCAATCTAAATATGTGTATCAGATCATCACGCCATGCACCTTACATTTACATAATGTTATAAGTCAATTATATGTCACTACAGTTGGGGAAAAAAATTCTTCCTGAGAGATGTATTTGTCCCAGTTTTAAAAATATGCTTGCAGCATATAAAGTGCATTCCTGTTGTTTTTGGAGGAGATATTATTAAAGATTCTGCATTTGGCAAGAAAATGGCAAAGAAGAAAAAGGTCCCTCTCTCATGGCCATGATAGCCCAGTATGAGTAACAAACAAAGTAAAAACTCCCAAATGAATTTTATAATAACGTTCATGAGCACTATTACAACACATATTTCTGACAAAGACAGTACGTCTCTTTCTCTTACCTGGTCTGAAAGGAATGGACAAGGTTCTTTAAAAGAAACCATTGAAATGGGATTTGAAGAATGAGAAAATGTTCACTGTTTAAGATAATGCTGGTGGAGGGATTATTTCAGACAAAGAAACAGCATCTCCACTCCCAGCAGTTAGCAGAGTGTCTTATAGAAACTGGAGGATAGGTTGGTCCCCAGAATGCTTCCTTTACAGAGTTAGGCTTTCACTATTTAAAAGTGGAGCCCTCAGAGGGGAAACAAAATGCTTAAAAAGAGAACTTCTTTTGTGAGTGAGGTCAGACCTTTAGTCTATATATCTATAATGTTTTCCTTTATTCATCTTGTTTTTATTCTTGTATTTGGGATTTCAGGCAAGTAGTTTCTCTCCCTTGCTTGCTTTCCTCTCACTCTTCAAAGGTAGATTGAAGGATACCTCTTTAAAAGGAAGACTCACAGGAGAATATGTGAAAAGATGTAAATACAAAGACAAATTTAAGCAACTATGCAGCCCTAAATTCTTAAAGCAGAGAAAGAGTGAAAAAATAAAATTAAAACTATAGACTTATATACTCATAAACACAAATGCAAAAATCCTAAACAAAATATTAGTAAATAGAATCCAACAATGTATAAAAATAATTATAAACCACAACAATGTGGAATTTATCCCAGGTATGCAGGGTTGGTTCAACGTTCAAAAAATGAGTTAATGTATTCTATCACAGTAATAGACTAAATTGGAAACAATCACAGGATTATATAAATAGATGCAAAAAACTATATGACAAAATCCAACACCCATTTAAAATAAAAACTCTCAGTAAACTAGAAATAGAGTGAGATTTCTCCAACTTGATTTATATATATATAATATATATATATACACACATATATGTGGTGTGTGTGTGTGTATATATATATATATATATATATGTCTACAGATAACATTTTTCTTTATGTAGAGAAATTTGAAGTTTTCCAACTAAGATCAGGTACTAAAAAAGATACCCTTTCTCACCACTCCTTTTGACACCATCCTGGAAGTGCTTGCTAGTGCAATTAGGCAAGACAAGGAAATAAAAAATATACAGATTGGGAAGTAAGACATAAAAAATGTATTTGTTTTCAGATAACATAAACATATATGTAGAAAAATCTAAAAAATATACCAAATGCCAAGTATGCAAAATATATGTCAAAATATACATGTAATCAATTAATACATGTAATCAATACATGTAAGCAATTTAGCAAGATTACAGCGTACAAGATTAATACAAAAAAGTCAACTCCTTTCTTATATACTAAAAATAAAACAGTGGACTTTGAAATTAAAAACACAAACACATTAGCAATGAAATTAATAAAATACTTAGGGATAAATCTAACAAAATATGTTCAAGATCTATATGAAGAAACCTATAAAACTCTGATGAACAAATTCAAAGACCTACAAGTACTAGCAATGCCATAGGTTGAGTGGTCCTGGACGTGGGTTTGTGCTCCACATGAAGACAAGTCTTCCAGCATTTGAGTCCATGAATTGAGGTAGTGAGCTGCCCGTAACTGAAGTGGCTCAAATATAGATTCCAGATTTTTCTGGAGGGAGAACTCCAAACATTCTACGTAACAATTAACTTTGGAAGTGGCTTCACATCTTGAATGTCTCTGATTCTAAGGAAACTTGAGAGAATTGTTCTACCTTAAATAAGTCAATGGCTTTAGATCAGGATACATTAGTTTCCTATCATATAAAGAACTTTTGCAGATACACTCAGGTGAAATTGTGAGAATGTTGAATTTTAATGAGTTAAACAGAATTTGTGATGTATTAGAATACTAGAGAATAAAAATTGTGATGTAATTTCCAAAAAAAAAAAAAAAGAAAGAAAAGAAAAGAAAAAGAAAAAACCCGGGAAAATTTTTTTGTCACAAATGTATATGTTAGTTACCTGAGAGTAGTTACGAGGCAAAAGTCTAAAGCAAATATTGACATTTGAGTTCTTCTAGAGAATAGTCTTGATATGGAAAGAAGTTAAGCTGTCTAAATAAAATTGATATAAGTTAGACTGATATTCTTTTAGCAAATGATTACCACAGGAAAATCAGAGCCATGATATGTGTTGGTAGGTGTATGTGTGTGTATGTGCATGTGTGCACGCCTACACCTGAAAAATGACTGCTCCTAATAACTCAGTAGAATTACAAGCTCATATTGTTCCAAAGAAAATAATTCCACCGATTTTTGTAAAGTTGTCATCATACCATTTCCAGAACCACTGATTCCTTAAATGGGGAATTGATGATGTAAAACTATCATCTTAAAACTTCTAAGAAGCCACTGAAATATTTGAAGAGAGGAGTCAGAAAGAAATCTTACACAAAGAAGTTGACTCACTGTATATTCTCTTAAGGGGAAAACTGATTGTTCTAAACTCCATTAGGTTTTTCTGAGAAAAGCAAGAATATCATGATGGTTTCATGATTAATTTTAGTGCATATTAAGAGCAATAAAAAGATATATCTCAGACTGAATGAAAGAAAGACAGGTTTTTAGAAGAATACAGACTTGAAACATGGCAATGATTGATTGAAGTACCAGTTACATCATTTGTCAGTTCTGTAACTTGGACGAAATGATTAACTTTTATCATTTATTGTTCTACTTTGGAATATAATTATAATATTAAAACTAAATGGTTAAAATAATGATTAAGTAAAATAAAGCTTAGAAGACACGTGACAGACGGGTGATATCATGGCGTAAATTGCTCTTTATACCGCACCTTCAGGTTTTATCAAATAGTCTATTGAGAATGAAGTGATAATTTTTATAATGATGATTTTATCCCCTGGAGAGCAACCAAAATTTGCTTTGCATTATGAATTTTAACTAAAATCCAAGGACAAAAGCCTATTTCAAATATTCAAAAAAATATATCTTATGAAAGTTGAAAGTAAAAAAAATTGACTTCCACTTCTATGAGCAAATTTGCTTGCTTTTTCCAATAAATGTTACATAGATGTATGTTTATTTTTTAAAATCAAATCACTTCTATTACATTGGCTAGATGCATCAATAACATATTTTAAAAGCTGTGATTGTTGACTCTGTTTTTCCTTTGATTTGTTAGAGAATGTTTCTTACTCATTATCTATGAGGGTATGTGTTCCTTGGGGTTAGGTGGATATTCAACTACGTAGAGCATGTTTTCAAGTAAGAAATTCCCTACAAATCATTTAATTAAAAAAAAATTACATGAATGAGTCTTGAATTTCATGTAATAATTCCAAATATTGAACTGGTTATATTAATTCAAAAAAAGTGAAACATATCAATTTTATAGACACCTATTATAATTTTAATGCACACATTTGTTTATAGCATAACTTCAACTACATACAAGGATGATACTGGGACACTGGTTTCTTCCTGCCCTTGGACTTGGCCTGGAATTTCACCACCCACTCTCCTGAGTCTCCTGTTTGCTGACTTATCTTGCAGACCATGGGTCTTGTTGCCTTTATAATCCTCTCTGTGTCCACCTCTATCTCTATCTCTATTGCTATATCTCTACAGGTATATCAATAGCTATCTCTATCTCTATCTCTACGCATATGTTTATATCTATATCATCTATATCTATATCTATATCTATCTATATCCGTATCTATAGCTATATTCTGTTTCTCTGGAGAACCCTGTCTCTATAGGAAACGTGTCCAGGTTACAATCAATATTAGAAATGTGAGAGGCTGATATTCAGAAAAAAGGATGACAGTCAGATAAAGAAAAAAGAAATTGATGGAGCCATGTAAGCAGCAGAGCCAAAGCTTAGAAATCCATAGGCTTTCAGCTTCTGTGCAAACATTCTTTTTCTTTTCCCCCCTGCCTCAGCTCTTGGTAAAGAAATCAAAATGACCATTCACAGAATGTATTTGTCAGCCCAGCTGTATTTGAGGGAATTTTTTTTTTCTCTCACAGAAATGAATTGCTCTCTTAAACAAGCTCCTCTCAGCTCCCGCCCTGATTCTTTGAAAAGCATATTGATTATATACCGCGCAGCTGCAGCACGCAGGCTCCTGTCCCCCTCCCGGTGCCACTCACGTCTTGCTCTTCTCTGCGCTCTGCCTTCCTTTCGCCTTGTCGTGGCACTAACCGCGTCGTGCTAATGCTACTGGATTTGTGTCTCTCCCACTCATTTTTGGAGCCTTGAGGACTCAGCCTGCGTTTCTTTATATCTGTGCTCCCTGCGCTTGTCCACTGCCAGGGAGTGGCCCCTGGCCGGTTTTACGTGGGCAGGGGATGTGACAGTAAGATTGCAGGAATGAGAGGGCAGGGCACACACCTGAAGGGATGTCGCTTGTCAGTCTTCCGAGCGTGGTTAAAACTACGTTTGATGATAATGCAATTGTGAATCCCTTTTACACAGTGTTAAATGTACAGTATACTCCTTAGGCAGGCAAACTAGTAAGTACATGTGTTAGAGATTCAACTGAAGAAACAAGGCCCAGCTTGGGACAAAGCAACACGACAGAGAGCACTCTTTCTCTGTCCCTTACAGCTTCAGTCACGGCTCAAAACCAGCCGGGCAGTTCAGAAGGACCATGCTGAAGCATCTTAGGCACTGAAACGACCTGTACGTTCTGTACAGCCAAAGAAAAGAAGATTGCAAGAATGGATGTGGGCGGGATAACAGAGGTGCCCTGTACACCTGATGATCCCAAACTTGGTGAAGACGTGAAAGTGGGGATGAATGAAGAAACAAGTGAATAAACTAAGATGAGGAAAGTAGGATGTAAATGTAAAACAAAGCGAGTCAGGGTGATAGAGTGATTACAATCTTGAGCTTTAGATGAGCGTTAAGTGAGAACTTAGACAAGCTGCTTCAACTCTCTCAGCCTCAGTGGCCTCAAATGTAAAACTAATGCAAAACCCGGGCTCCCCGGATAGGAATATTGCATGTGTCAAGGGTGATAAAACGCATACATCTCTGAAGCCGGAATCTAGCCAATATTTAAATATTAGCAATGATTATTGTATCATTGTATTTAACCTTCTAAGCTAGTCCTAAGTACTTATTCTCAGAAGTCTATCCTAAGTATTCCTCACCGCTCTGATCAAGGGTTAAAAGTACCAAAAAGTTGAAACTGTCCTGTTGAGTTCAGAATATCTTAACCCTTATGGTGCTTTTCCTTGGGTTTGAGAACAGTTTGTTTATTTTTTAGTTAGTTAGTTAGTTTTACAGCTGCTGATGTCTTCCCCATGTGCAAATGCATTCAGTATGAAGTAGAGATGTGGCTGGCAGAGCTATTTGGGATGAATATGAAAAACGCCATCCTCAGCATACCCTGCAGATGACTTCATAAAGTGTGCTAAGACCCCTGCATCTTACAGAAACTGGCAACACTGCCACTGAGGTGGGGATAGTCCTGGAGGTCTCCTTCCCCTTGGCAGCTCCGTATCTTCATGTCACAGGACATGTGATGGGGAGGAGTGGCCTCGGTAGAGCACGTGACCTTCCTTCCATGCATCCTGGTGTCCACCTGGTTGATTAGCAACCATCTGATTAATTTCAGCCCTCCCATAGGGAGTAATACTTGCCAGGAAGATGTTTCACATTGTCGAATCTCTAATGACCATTGAAATGCTCCAGGGAACCCTGATATAGCTTAAGAATCTGTCAATCATGCAGTAAGGATGTCTTAATATTATCAAGTATGCTTAAGAGGCTGTTTTCAGTTCAGGGAAACAAAGATTTGATAAATCAGAGACAGTTCTTCTGAAGGAAAAGATAAAGCACCAGGTTTAAATGTGAAAGTTGCTATCTAGGGGTTGGCTTTAGGCATTCCATGGTAGAATCAGGCTTTTGGGACAGATAATGAGATCTTTCTGTGCTCTTGATTTAAACTCTGATTTCTTAGTTCTTCACCCAGGCAACTAAGTGCATTCATTTTGTATTTCACCTGAAGTGCAATTATTTAATACTCCTTAAAGACTGTTTTCAACAAGGGGAGCTCTATAATAGCATTGAAACATTTGAACATAAACCTTTATCTGCCTACCATAAAAATAGACTAAAATCAAAAGTAAGAAAAACTCTTCTGAGGCAATGCATTCAGCCTTGGTGATATCATTTTACAGCCTGTCGAAAATGGATTTAATCCAATGTATGATCTCTTTAAACTCTAGATGTCTCTGCATGCCATGTCTCTATGCCCAGAACATTCCACAACACTCTGCACTCCACTACTCATGGGCTAATCCCATTCATTCACCACATCTCAGTTTAGATTCTTTCATATTACCAGAGAAAAGCTGACTTGAGCTTCAAAAGTATTAGGTACCTCTTTATGTTATTTATTAAACAGCCTGTTCGGTACTGAGGTAAGGTGTCTGTTGAGTGCATTTGAAAGCGCGACTACCTGAATGGTGAGAGGATCTTAAGTACAGTTGGCTCAATGATTTGATTAAAGTTCATTTACAACTTTATCACAATACTTTTATGACCTAGAAATTTGCTAGAAGTGATATGTATAGGCACAAAGGTATTTAGAGTAGACTCTTTATCCAAAAATACCATATATATTTGGCCATTTACATTTTTTAATAGCTATGTCATCAAAATGTAATAAAAATTGTAATCTACATGTGAATTAATGGTAAGAATAATTAAAGTGAGAGAATTAATAACCTGGTAAGAATTCAAAGAGAAATAGAAATTCAAGCTATTGTCATAATAACATTACAATCAGATAGGTGAACACAGAAAATGTGGCTTTCTTCAGTGGTTAATTTGAACATATCCATTTTTGCATCAATTTCTGGAGAGTAAGGAACCTGAGCAGATGAAGTTCAGGAGGTAACCAGGGCTCAGAGAAAACCACATTCTCAATCTGATCTGTTGTAGTCAGCTAATGATGGAAATGAAAATATAGATGAAATACAGGAATATAGGTTTTAGCCACGTCAGATACTCAGGACAAAAAGAAAAAGGTAGTGTTTGCTCAAGTGTATTGCTTTTGTTTACTGAAGAATGGGTCTAGTTTTAATCTTGTGCTAGCCAGTGGCCAGCTGTTCAATGTCGTCCAGTTTCCATTCTATTTAAATCTTCAAGCAATGAAGAAATGACAGTTTTAAAATAAAATAAAAAAATCGGGGAAAGTTTACTACCCAGTAAGACCTAAAGCGAAGCTTCCTTCATCTTCCCTCCATATTTATTTTTGTCTGTGCTTCTTCTGCATCCTGCTGTATCCATTTAAAAAGCACCATGTGTAGCTAAAGGTGGATGGAGAAATGATCCAAAAAGCTTCTATTTGAAAATACAATCAATTTTTAAAGGTTACCTATTCAAGACAAAGATGATAACTTTTTGCTTTCAATGATCCAGACTAGTATCCTACAGGAGTATCCAAATGAGAAGTCTCGATTGTGAAGACTGAAAATGTGGCGAAAGGAGAGGATGGAGGGGAGAATATCAGGCTTTGGAAGGAGGTGCCACATCCTTTTTGGCCTGTCTTCTAGACTGAGCACTAGGATGCACATGTACAAAAATGCTGAGAAATTTAGCACATTACCTTTTAAGAAACACCTTTATTAGGCATTAGTAGTGTGGATTTAATGTTAATGTTTCAAGTAAATGCTTTTTTGAACTACTTTGTAAACATGGATATTAGTTCAGGAATTTCAAGTCAGCGTACTAGCGCTTCTTAAGAGATTCAACATGTTAACACTTGATGTTGAATTCTTCATTTCTGGCGATAGAATCACAAGACCATCAGGCATGGAGTGATGATTTCATTGTGATCATTTTTATTTAAAGCTTTGGGAACGATGTAGCTGTGTCATATTTCTTTAAATATGAGTACCATCATTTAAAATATATGTATGTATATCCATTATCCTTTTGCTTAATGAGCATTCCAGTGAAAAAATTAGTAAAATGGTAAGGCCCAGCTCCCGTCTGATAAGCTAATTAGAAATCCCGATAGTACATTTGCCATCCTGAAAATAAATGTATTGTCAATATTCCCTTTGATGTTTGGCTTTTCCTGTAAGTAGTGTGGGCTTTAATTTATATTATATTATAGTTACTTATTCCTTTATAATGGTTAATAGAATCATAAGGTGCAAAAATGGTAGGAATAATTCTCTAAAGCTATAGCACTTACTCCCAATCTTTAATTCATACAAATTCCAAAGAAAAAAGATAATTTACAGCCACATGTAGAGAAATGTACCTCCTTTATGTACTGTCCCCTCATATACAAAACATATTTTTGCTTTGTGTATTCATAATCATCAAGAGCTCTCTAGAACTAAACAAATGTAAAGTAGTCAGTGAAAATTAACTTCAGTGTAATTGGATTTGAAGCAATAAAATAGACTAGAGTTTTATAAATTTAAGGGAAGTGATCACATTATGAGATGCGCTACATTAATTAGGTTTATTTGAATGTTTATTATATTTCTAACATTATGCCTTCATAAACCTGCTGGGTGAAAGTAAAGCAAAATATATCTTTTATTCCTTTAAAGGGTGAGACTAAACTGCCAAGAAACTAACATAAACCACCTAAATTCAACAGTGCTCTAATTTTCCTATATTCTAGAAAAATTCAGTATATCTGCTTATGATTTGCTGTTACTAAAATATATTTGCTAAACATATTTATTAGTAGGGCCAGCCAAGTGGCTCAGTTGGTTAAGAGCTCGCTCAAGGGTTTGAGCTCTGAGCAACAGCAGTTCGAGTCCAGCCCGAGCTGAGTTGCCGCTGAGCTGCCAACAGGTGGCAGGATGGCTCAGCTACAAAAAAAAAAAATGCAGCATTAAACATATTTATTAGTTACTACCAAAGAGTTTGGCATGGAGCTTAGATATATCTGAGCTAGCGGGATAGGGTTCCTCACTGTGGGAGCATGCCTTCTCTCTATGATTTAGTTTCTCCAACTAATGAAAACAGTAATAACTTTTCAATGGAGCAGTTACCCATAACGTGAGGTATTTTAAATTTAGCTCAAACTTATCAGAGTTTTGAAAATAAGACTAAAGGAAATTTGTGTGGGACAGAAAAATTATGCCAGTTAAAAGTGTTGGGATTATTGAGATGATACGTAAAATTACTCACCAATTTGATTCCTAGTTAAGTAGAGAAGACCATTTTTCCTAATCTCAGAAACTCTTTTTAGTCATATAAAATCTTGCACAAGGAACAATGTTTTGAAATTATCCATTTATCACATGGTTATGAAATTATTGCTCACCCATGTATCTTCTCTTCTAAATAAATGGCAGGAACTACGCATTTTCAGCATTAGGTCCCAAGTACTCACTACAGCGTTTGGCCAATAGTTAGCTTCAATAATGTTTATTTAAAGGATGGACACTATGTTCAATGTCTTTCTTGCATTTTTTAGCTACATATTGGAAACATCATAGAATTTCTGAAATAATCTTGGTTTTGATAATGGGTAACTTGATTTTCTTAGATGAATTTTATTTATCTTTACTATGTAATACTTTTATTTGTCCTTGGTTAGCTGAATATTTCATTTTCTTAATTGCCTAGAAAATGGTAAACTCTATATTTAGGTCAAATTATTGATACCGTACAGAAAAAATATTTTATTAGATCTCTGAGAATGTTTGGCTAACTGCTTTTTCTTTATCTTCAAGAACATCTGTTTAACATATAAACCTATAAAACATATCCGGTATGAAGTCCTGCTAAAATTTTGACATACTCTTAATGGATCCTTATCCAAACTTTAATTTTGTGAGAAAACACTTTAAATATTATACTCTTAAGATTTTTGCATATTTGTGGTCATCAGATATCCCTTTGCTGTTCTAGTAAATACCATCTGTGATTGGCATAATTCTTCACACACACATGATAAATGGAGAACTTGAAGTTCCCAGATGTGGTGATGAACCTTCAAGGCACAGGACTGGCAACTGTCAGCACTACAGTGGAAGCCCAAATCTGGTTGGCAAGGTCTGAATCTGTGCTCCTCACCTCTCCCTGATACCACGTGCTTAAAGATGATTAAACATAAAGTCACATTTATCCATATATCCAAATGATTCCAGGCAATGATTTTAGTCTCAAGGGATGAGAATATATTTGGAGTAGAGTATATCACCTGTCCCATAGTTAAAAGCTTGTTTGCCTTTGTTGAGTGAGTGGTTATATTTCTGCCTTGGAAATTTCAACTGTCTGAATAAAGCATAAAATGAGTGACTAAATAGAAGCCTTTTAATTGGATTGCTGTAGACAGGTAATTAATATCCAACTAATGCCTTATATCCTTCTGCCACCTCTTGAGACAGATGAATTTCTCAATGGCCAAGACATCTTTTAGCAACAGTGACCATTATTTAATATTTAAAAATCAGGCTGTGGGATGCTAGCCAAATACATATTTTTTTCCTCTCCAGAATTCAAGTTAAAGGACGGATGCTGTCACAAAAGATTGGAACTTATGTGACATCTTGATAGTTTATGTATAACTGTGAAGGGAATACTATGAACAGACATTTTCTAGAAAACCTAGGATTATGACTGTTTTACTAAGGAGACATTTAAGTATAGTTTGTTTGACATAACAGAATTTGTTTATAATTTAAGTCTTCTAAACTTACATTTTCTACTAAATATATTCCAGAAGTCAGATTATATTATCCTGAAATTTGCAATTAAATAAATTTGGCAAAGAATTTACATTTTTTCCTTTGTGTGAAGTCCATTATCTTTCCAAGATTTTTGCTATAAATAGACATTGCAGTGCTATGGTTTCTCCTGGATCAGGGACTTTCTGCTGACACTGAATTTACTCGTATTTCCAACAAGATTGTGCTGAATTCAAAATAATATCTCCTATTTTATATAGTGAAACATCAATCAATCTCGTCATTAGCAGGGTTTTACAACTCCATAGGGAGATGTGATTGAACATACCTTTCCCTCTAATTTCCCAATTTTAAATGTTTTCATTGCACTTTTGGTGTATAATTTTTCACAACTGCTATTATAATGCTGCTCCATCTTCATGTGGGTATACTCTTTTTCTCAATCCATTTTTAGAAGATCATATAAAAAAGAAATAGAAGCTAAGCATCTCTGCATAAAGAGGTTTGAATGGCAGAGTATCGGGGTCTCTTTCAACTTCTTACAGCTTCTGTAAACCCCTCACTGCCTTCACCTTTGGGACCCAGAGGAACCTTTGCATCCATGAAAACCCAAGAGTTTATACAGCACTATGACATTTGCCTTCATCAAATCATAACAGGTCATGTTCAGCCTATAGAAAGATGACTTTCTTTAAACCATCAAATTATGTAGTGTACTGCTGTAACAATACCCAAACCACAGTGGTTTAATAAAATAAACATTTATTGCCTGCTCACTAAACAGCCATCCAGGGATCCTACAAATGCCATTGCTTAGACATGAAAGTATTTGTCGGAGGTCTTTGATTAGCTCCTGCCTGTACCCTTCACAGCTCCCACGGGAGGCTTTTGCTCATCAGCTCTCCACTCTGGGCTTTCCTGAAGTGGTCACTGATATGCACCTTTCTGCGGAGCTCCACAGCTGACCAGATGTCTTCCTGCTGGAGGAGGAATAGGCTAGGAGATAGGCTGTTTCAAACTTGAATGAGCAGAGCCTTTTCAGTCCAGGTTCCAGCCATAAATAATTCTAGTCAGATACCTACGTCAATAAACAGAAGTAAGTTCTTTCAAGACATAATTACAGTCCCTGATTCTTTCTTTCCTTTTTCTTTTTACACCCCATGAGTTGTGTTCTCTCTCTCTCTCTCTCTCTCTCTCTCTCTCTCTCTCTCTCTCTCTCTCTCTC
>NW_017732442.1:22584-47515 GCF_001890085.2 Hipposideros armiger | reverse complement strand
CTCTCTCTCTCTCTCTCTCCCCCCCCCCAAAACAAGCAGTCTTTTCAACCCTTCAAAGCCATGGATTCTAACCCTACTTCCTTTCCTTCTTTCCTGGAGACCTGCCATTTCATTACTGTGTCCATATTTTTCATATCATCTTACCAAACACAAATAAAAAATGTACCCAGCATAGCATGAATCTCTTGTCACTCAGTCTGGTCTATCTGTTTTCTGTGCCTTCTCTCTACTGATTAAACAATGTTGTGTAGGTGTTTTTGTATACAATATTGATTAGTGTGACATTCTGGAAACCACAATATTAACTTCCCAAATCAGAAAATGTACAAATATAGGCATCTTTATAATAAAACAAGAAGTTTCCTTAATTTGGGAATTTATGGATAACAAAAGAGAAAAAGACAGAAAAGAAAAAATAAAGATCTGTTAAGAATAATATAATTTATATAATAAAATGATAATGACAATGATATTTATAATTTTGGAGCCAAACTAAGAGAGAAATACTATGGTAAGCACTTGAAATACACTTTTCTCACTTTGTCCAAACAAATTTATGATAATACATTTAAATTTATTTTACAGATAGAGAAATTAAACCTCAAATTGCTAGACTTTTGTTCAGGATTGCAAACATAAGTTATCTTATTCCTTGTTTATAAGTTATCTTATTCCTTCCATTGAACCATGTTGCTTTCCTTTAATTATAATAAGCTGTTAAATATAAATTTGATTGGAAATTCTGGTAGGTAGAATTCTAAGATGAACCCTTTTAAGCATGTTTTTTTTTAACTTATTTTTAAAATTTACTTAAATTCATTGGGGTGACATTGGTTAATAAAATTATCTAGGTTTCAAATGTACAATTCTGTAACACATCATCTGTATATTGCATTGTGTGTTCACCAACCAGAGTCAGTTCTCCTTCCATCACCATATATTTGACCCCCTTATCCTCTTCTACCACTCCCTTCCCCTTCCCCTCTGGGAACCACTAAACTGTTGTCTGTGTCTATGAGTTTTTGCTTGTTTGTCTGTCTTGTTTATTTGTTGCTTTCAGTTTTATATCCCACATATGAGTGAAATCATACATGGAACTATTGTGGGCTTTAGCATCTACAGACAAACCTCAAGCTTCCATTGACCAACCTGTTAACTCAGGGAAGATTCTCATTTATGTGACACTAGTGATATTTACACTTACCCATCAGGCTGAAGGAGTAGTCAGTGAGAAACTGCGTGTCAAAATGCCTAGTATATTAAAGACATAGTTGCCTTCTTTTGTTTCTTCATAATTGTATTTCTGAACATTTGGCCTAAACAAATGTATTCAACAAGGATAATAGATTATCATTAGATATTGATTTAGTGCAGAGATTGCTCGAAGGCCAGACCAGTCTCACTTTCCTCATAGGCGAGAATATAAGACTCAAAATATTTGGTGCTGAGCTGGTTATATATATACCAAGGAATAGACTACAAAGTGCAGGTTAAAATAAAGCCTCTGTTCTCTTAATTTATAGCCTAATAAACATCCACATGAGTTAAAAAAAAAAATCAAGCTACAGCATATTTCATATGAAAGTTCCATTTTTGACGATGACTGAAGTAAATTAGCAGATATATTGGTCATTGTTTTTAAAGGAAGATTCCCAGTTCTGATTGAATGGAGCGTGACCTTTTGATGCAGCGATGAGCACTTTTCTTACTTCCCCGCCATGCCAAACTGTTGGGAGTGACGATCTGTGTGTGAATGCGGACAGCAACATCTGCAGCGTGGATTAGCAAGGGCCTGTGGCAGCAAAGGTGAGTGGTTTCAATTACTTGGAATGTGCTTTGATTGAATGAGAAAGAAATTGTATTAACCAGTCACCTGTGGGTCCCTGTCATATGCTACTTCCCGCTTAGTTCAATGAGGAAAGACACTTGAGTACTAATGAGTTTCAAACCTACTGGCAACAAATTAGCCAGTTCATAACTCTTTACATTTAAATAATTGCTCAACAAGTCTTAAGCTAACTGCCCACATCCCTTCTCTTCTCATACAGGCATATTTTTTCTTAACTGTTTCCTTAGCACTGTTTAGGGGCGGAATTATTTTATTAAAATGGAAAAGAAAGTCTTTGTCATTGACTGGCCACGTAAACATATACACAGAAGACATACCAAAACACCTCTCTACCTTTCGTGTTTAGTTGTGCATCGCTCCATTATGAGCTTGCTGGATGAACTTGGATTCTCTCCACACTGGTTTTCCTCAATCTTTATTCCAAAACTTTCTTCCTAATGCAGGATTCATGGTTGTTTTAGGCCTTCACACTACCTTTTATTTTCACATAAAACTTAATAAATATAACTCTTCTATTTAGTCATTGTATTGCTAATAGGCTTTATTTTATAAAACACTTTTAGATTTACAGAAAAAAAAATAATAGAAAATACAGAGCTCCCATAAAACCCCTGCACACAATTTTCCCTTTTACTAACATATTATATAAGTATGGTTCATATGTTATGATTAATGAACCGATATTGATGCACAAATTCTATAGATTACTTATATTTCCTTAGTTTTTACCTAACGCCTTTACTGCTCTAGAATCCAACTGAGGAAGCCTTATTGTGTTTACTTGTCATGTCTCATTAGGCTCCTTTGGATGTGGCATTTCCTCACACTTGACTTATTTTTGAAAACCTTGACAATTTGGAGGAGTACCAGTGAAATATATTTTAGGATGTACCTCAGTTATAATTTTTCCAGTGTTTTTATGATTATACTGGAGTTATGGGTTTGGGGAGAAAGATCGCAGACGGAAACTGCTGTTTTCATCACAACACACAAGGGTCCGTATTATCAACATGATTTATGACTGTTGACATTGACCTTAAGTGGCCAATTGAGGTAGCGTTCATCAGGTTTCTTCCCATAAAGTTATCTTTTTCCACCCCTTTCCACTCTGTACTTTTCAAAGACAGTCCCTATTCAGAGCTGACATGTAGGGAGTGAAAACTGGGTTCTGCCTCATTTAGGGTACAGTGTCTACACAATTTATTTGGAACTCCTCTGCTCTGGAGTTTTGTCTTCTCTCTATAAATTTATAAAATAATTTATATAATCTGTGCGGGCTTATGGACATTTATTGTAAATTTCAGGTGTAACTCCAATAATACTTATTTTGTTGCTCAAATTGTTGAGACCTAGGCCATTGGGAGCTCCTTGGGTTAGCTCATGAGTCTCTTTGACACATTCACATCAGGGTAGGTTTATTGATAGGTTTTCTTTGAGCACTTCTTTCTGCTACTACAACATACTCCAGGCTCATCTTTGTATTTCACGGCTCTCTCCTGAAATCAACCATTTTTCCAAGGAGCGCGTGTTCCTTTTATTGGAGAACGGTATTAAACGCCAAGAACTGGGCGCTAGCTGTGCTCGCCATTACTGGGGCGTGCCTTCTTTTAGGTCCTCTCAGCTGAGAAAGCAAAGGCATATATGCTTGCATATAAATTCCTATCTCTACATACATCTACAAATATTTGTATATGCAACCACATGTATCTGTTTACATTAAATGTGGGTTTATGCTGAAGTATCAAACTCTAATCTCTTCCCACATGGATTATTCTAGCTTTCTCCCTTTGCTTTTCTATAAACTCCCACTCCAACAGTTAGAAAGCTGACTCCCATCACTCACCCCCCAATTACTTAATTATTCAGTTCCAGTGTGTGTGTATAGTGGGATAGACCTGTACCATGTAGGAAAATTTGATCAACTAGAGTACAGTGCTTATGTGCAGTTCCATTAGGCCTTCTGTCTTAGATTTCACTCGTTTCCAAAGTTCTTAGGTCAGCGACATGTCCTCCTACACCCTTTCGTGAGGTTCTGTCATACACTCGTTAAATAGACTCTGTTGTCATTCTGCATTCCTTCCTGTGATGTCACAACATCCTAAATTATTTTTTTGATTTTCATACATCAAAGTTTTTTTGTGTGTGTGGAGTTCAATGGGTTTTTGGACAAATGAATAATGTTATGTTTTATGATTGCTGTATAACACAGAATAGTTTCACTACCTTAAAAAATTCCTTTCCTTTGCACTTTCAACTTTCCTTCTCAAACTGCTGGTAACCACTGACTTCTTACTGTCTCTATAATTTTGCCTTTTCCAGAATGTCATATATTTTGAATCATTCAGTGTGCAGCATTTTCTGATTATCTTCCTTCCTGCAGAAATATGCACATATGGTTTCTCCATGTCTTTTCATAGCTTGATAATTTTTTGTTTTTTTTTCATTTGGTGCTGTAGAAAATTGCTTTAAAAAATTAAATTTCATTTGTTCATTGCTGGTGTATAGGATTAGCAAGTGTCCTCTGAAAATTAAACATATCTTGCAATCTTGCTATACTTGTTTATTCACTCCAGGAATTGTTTTGGTTGTTGATAACCCTTTTAGGTTACAGTCATGTCACCTGTAAGCAAAGAGAGTTTTAGTTCTTACTTTCATACCTGTACACCTTTTCTTTTCTTGTCTTATTTACTGACTTCTGGTAGAATGCTGGGTAAGACTGGTGAGAGAGGCCCTTGTTCAGTATACTGAGGAGTCCATTCTCCCTTCCTATTGCAATGTTTGGTGTTTTTTTTTTTTTAATTTCTGTCATTTTGTTCTGATCTTACTGCTTCTACCTCTGATGACATTACTCATATGTTCTCATATATTGTCTACTTTTCCCATTAAGTGCCTTTGACATGTAATTCATGTTGATTTCAAATTCCCTGTTGGATAATTCCAAAATCTGTCATACTTGACTCTGATCCTGATGCCTGTTTGTTTCTCGTGACTGTTTTTCTCTTGCCTTCACTGTGTCAATTTTTTATAAAGCTGGACATTGTGGACAGGCAATAGAACTGAAGGAGGCAGGCCTTCGTTTCATCTGGTTAAGAGCTGTGCTGAGTTTCAAGTTTGCTGTAAGTGCCAGAAGCTTCCATTTCCTCCAGTGTTTTTATTTATTTCCTTTCTTCTGTTGTCTTAGGTGTTCCAAGTAACTTCTCATATGATTAAATTTCAGTCTTTTTGTGGGCCTGCATCCCAGGACTATGGTTCGCAGTCTTTTTTTCTCTCCTTTGATGAGAGACAAGCCCAGGGGGGCTGAGTTGGCTGATGTTCCTTCCCTCAGGTCAGTAAAGCTTTGTTCTAGTAGTTTCCATGGAGAATAGACCTGTGCTATGGAGAACTTTCTGGACATATTTCAAAATACTTATTTTCCCTTCCCAAATGCAAAACATGAGTGTGTGTGTGTGTGTGTGTGTGTGTGTGTGTGTGTGTGTGTGTGAGCTCTTCCTATAAGAAACTGGTGTGGTACCCAGGAGTGACATCCATGAAAGGATAGGACCTCTCCATGAGGTCTAGATACCCAGAAGCTTCTCCCTCTGAGCCTCGTCTGCGCTCAGTCCCCAGAACTCCATGCCAATTTTTACTCCTATCTGAAGGGTATTCCCGTTCCACACACATGTCCACACTGACATAGTGACATTTTTAATGTTAACAATATTATGGTTGTAGAATGACGTATCAATTATGATCCGAACGTGCATTTCTCTCACGTATCAGAGGTGTCTGCCTATCCTGGCTACTGATTCTTTGTTTTCTCAGCAAGGTGTGTTTCAGTGCTTTCAGTTTGCCATTTTATCATGAGTGCCATTTTCACGGCCATTATGAAAACCTGACTAAAGGACTTTGGCACACGCTTTTAGAATTTCTCATGCTCATGATGAAGTTCTTCTCCTTCCTGTTTTTTGAAGCACATCCTGAGGTATGTGAATGCAAACAAAGTAGAAAGGGATCCAGGTGTCTCCCCAAAAGCCATGTATTTTCTCGCACATTTGAAGTGTTGATGGCTTTCTGGAGCCAGTGGGATGGAGCAAGGTGCAGGTGCGATAGCATTGAATGGCTGTTACAGACCATGAATCAGGTTAGGAGACGGGCACATCCACCTGTCCACCAACGTTAAATAGGAAACGTTGTACCAGGGCCAAGGGCATGAAGAGAATGGCTAAGAGGAGACTGACATGGTTCTGTTGGCAAACATGATGGCAGTATTGATTTCCCTCGTTAAATGGGCTCAGACCTACGAGCCAATCAGGAAGGGCTAGAGGCAGGGGCAGAGTCCCAGCCTGGAGAACAGGGCACTAGCCTGCATGCTCAGTGCTGTGAGAGGACCGTGCAACGTTGATGGAATAGACCCTCATGGGCCAAGGCAGTTGGCTCACACAGTCATGCAATAAATATTCTCAAAAGGATGCTTGGTCCCAGTTAGATGCCCTGATTGGCACATAGTCAAGTAGCAAAGATTTTCAGAGCAATAAAATACAATTTTTCAGTACAAAAGGATAAGTGGAGGCTGGAAAAAAATTGACGAAAGTGCAGAACACTTACTGTGTATGCTTTTGACCATGAGGTACAGTCCATCCCTGGGGAGAATTTTGGGAAACTAAACAATCAGTCTGTGATCCTCTAGACGTGTCTCCTCAGCTGTGTACCCTTGTGCATACAGGTGTGCCCTTACATTTGCTTATAGACTTTCACTTTTTTTTTTACTTTATTTGTGTTAAAAACTATTTTTTTGACACATGCTTATGGAAAACAGAATGCTTTTTAGCAAATGTCTGGGTTACATAGGCCACAAGTTTTATAAATAAGAATTAAAAATTATCAGGATGCACTAGGAAAGGAAACTGTCTGTTTTGAATGAAAAATAAATATGTACAAGGAACTTAGTGAAATAGAAAAACAAACCAAACAAACAAACAACAATGATGTTGGGTAGGTTGAGTTCTCAGTTATTATTTCCAGGTAAACATAATGAATTTCAAAATTGCCTACTTTACTGTCTTCTCTGCAGTAAATCTGGCCCCAGTCCAAGGAGTAAAGTCTATATGGTTTTGGTGAGGAAGCAGACTACCTGGGAAATCTACAACCAGTCAGGAACCATTTATGTGTAAAGGTGGTAGGATATGTTTCTCTAATACTCAAGGACTCAAAAACTATATTATCCACATACCATTTCCCCAAACTCATTGCATATGTACTCAAAACTCATTCCAAGTAGGTTCAAGTTAAGACTGAATCCTTGATTTTAAGGAAAAAAATAAAACAAAGAAGTGACGTAAGCAGTGATGTAAGTTTAACGTGAAAAGTAAAGCTTCCTCCATTCCCCACTTGTTTTAACGTCAGGAACGTTGATTGCTGTCTAGCCTGTTCAGGCTGTAATCACCAAATACCATAGCCTCGATGGCTTATAAACAATAGAAATTTATTTTTCCCAGTTCTGGAGACTGGGAGTCCAAGGTCAAGGCTCGGCTGATCCAGTGTCCGGTGAGAGCTTCCTGGTTGAGGGCTGTCTTTTTCTATAACCTCATGTGGTGGACTGGCTGGGGGCTCTGTGGGGGCTCTTTTATGAAGGCTAGTCCTACCCAGAAGGGCTCCACCTCATGGCCTAATCACCTCCCAAAGGCCCCACCTCCTAACACCATCACATGGGGCATTAAGTTTCCACATATACATTGGGGGTGGGGGGAGTTGGGGGAACACCAGTCCATTGCAATCTCTAAACACTGAGTTATACCAGTTGGAGATGCACATCTATTCCTAGAAGTGAATGGAAATTAACCCACATTGAACCTGTAAGAGGACCCTGGTTAACCACTGATGCCAGTTAGATAGTTACCTCTAAGTAATTGTTGAAGATGTAACAATTGCCTAGTTTGCTAGTTGGACAGGTTTGTTGTTCTTAAAGAATGTCAGAGTGGGATTGGGTGTCTTTGTATTTTTTCTAGGTGGTGGAGATATTCTATACCACTGGTAGGCAGACATTTTACTTTTCTCAGTCGATCATCAATAACATTACACTTTTAATAAGTGCAGGAAGTATATGCCATTCCTAGCTAAGGTATGAATATTTATACTTTGATCAAACATATTTCAAAGGCAATGTGGAAGGACAGAATCAAAGCCTGTTATTAACAAGTGCCATATGAAATAATAACTTTTGTTTTCCTACACGACTCATCTGTGTTGATGGTCCTGTCATATACATTTTAGTACCTTTTATTCCTTTTCTAAAAACAGAAGTCATTTCAGAGAAGTGTCTATTATACCAGTAAGTATTGTGTATTACATTGTATTTTGCTATTATAAACTTTCAGTCTGCTTACATATGAAGAATGGTTTTCAATATTTTATTTTATTTATTTATTTTTTAAGCTGAGCCATCCTGCTACCTATTGGCAGCTTAGTGGCAGCTCAGCTCGGGCTGGAACTTGAATCCCTGTTGCTCAGACCTCAAACTCTTGAGCGAGCTCTTAACCAACTGAGCCACTCGGCCGGCCTGTTTTCCAATATTTTAAAAACAGAGGTGAATAATTGACTTTCATATTGGGATTTCTTTTCCTTTCTTTTATCTTTTTTTTTCTAATTCTACATTAGTTTTTATTTTGTAAATAACATGATATATCTAATTGTAAGTATCAATTGTATCTAATTATAAGTATCTTATTATTTGCACACTTACTAATTTGATCTGCATTTACAGAGGGCCTTCTATCCACGCACCTTTATTCTCAACTACCTAATGCTTTACAGACCATCCCAAGGAGACTTATAATAGTAGATAATACTGCACCGCCACGCCATGGGCCCTGCATCCAAAGTCAAACCGCTGGAAACTTCAAGGCTGATTGAATATTTCATTTACATGGCGTGGATACATGTCTCTATATTAATCAGATAAATAAAAGGCAACTTGGCTTTTAACTTCCTGGCACACAAGCACTGTTTTCAAGATGATGAGTTATTTATAGGCAAATAACTTAATTGCTAAGGTTAAAGTAGAGACATTCACTTTGGTGACAGTTTGCTCAGAAAAATTCAAAAACAAACTACAAATATTATATGATATTGACAGTGCAAGATAACTTTGAAATATCTCATTTGCAGTTGATACAGAGGAAAGAAAATTGTCCCCAGGGGCACTAGAGGCATTGCTACAATAGAGTAAATGTCAGTCCCTCTCATTCCCTATAAATCCCTCATTTTCAAAGTTCAGGCCAAACATAGATTTATCCCTGATGGATGTAGTACATACATACACAGATACAGTTGCTGAGTGGTTTTCCCTTTTCCTGACCCGGCCTAACCGACTCTACCCCTCTCCTGCTTTATCACAGTAGCTTTTCTCCCACTGCTCCCATGACCCTCTTTTCCTGCCCTTCATTCTGCTCTTGACATGTATGTACGTATGTAATCAGTGATCCCTGTAACACGGAAGCTGAGTCTGGTCCGTGCTCTGCTCGACACTCTAGGGGCTTTTGATTTCACTTGGGGTAAGTGTTAGAATTCCTAAGTGACCGCACAGAGGATGAACCTGTGTCCCAGCTGCCTGAGGCAATCATGGTTACACTTGTTTTCCAATCAGAATGATTAGCCCTCCTGTTCTTCAAAGCGCTCCCCCTTGGGTGCTAAATTCTGTGACCAGTCTCCCATTGGTCCCTGTGTCGTGTGCTTCTTCCTGGCCCAGGGTCCTCGCTGACCGTATTGTTTATGGCTTTCTCTCCACCTCTCCCATCACGGATACTCTCCTCTTCGCTACTTTTAAATCATGATGGAAGACCTTTCACCATCCCCTTTCCACTTACTCTCCTGGGCCTGTAGCTCAGGTATCTCAGAGTTCCTCTCACAGCACTTTCAAGCCTTTACTAACTTACAACACTCTCAGTGAGCCTTTCCTTGCTATCCTATTTAAATCTGCAATTCCATCCCCACTCTGCCACCCAATCTTTTTTCTCTGCTATATTTTTCTTCTTAGTACTCATGGAATTGTTCTATCTGCCTCCATCAGAATGTAAGGTCCACGTGGAAAGGGATTTAGTTTGATTTGTTTATTCTGTTTTTCTAGTGTCTTGTTTATGGTAAATGCTCAATAAAAATTTGTTGAAGGAATGGGACAATGAATTGAATGAACGATTGAGTAGGTGTGTTACATTTTTAACAATCACACATTTGGCATCAAGTCTAACATGTCTTTGCCTAGCCTGGATTCCCAAAGATGTTTTCATATTTTTTATGAAAGTTGTATAGTTTTTATTTTACATTTAAATTCATGATCTATTTTGAGTTAATTTTTGTGTAGAGTGTGTAGTCAAGTTTTGTTTATTTATGATTTACTTACTATTTATGTATTCATTGTCTGTGTATATCCAATGCTCCAGGACCATTTATTAGAAATATTACCCGTGCGATTGAACTGCTTTTGTATCTTTGTCAAAAATCAGTCGAACATGTATGTGTGGGTCTATTTCTGGGTTGTCAGTCTTATCAAGTGATTTTTAAATTATGTCAATTTCTTCGCCGTTGAGTTGAGGTAGGGACCCTCAGGGGCTTGGATTGAGTTAGCTTGTTATCGTGTGTTGACAATTTACATCTGGGCTTTTATTTTGCTGACAAAACCCATTAATTGTTTTTTCCACACATTGCAATCAAATCACGTTTTTTACATCTTGTAGTTGTTTGTTATTTGGCTGGAGGATAATCTGGTTATTTTTTGTTTTGTTTTTTTTGTTTTATACCATTTCTTCTGATGGCTTGAAATTGTTCTGGCATTGATTCAGTATGCCACACGCTACCATATTAATTATAGCGTTTTATGCCTCAGCATCTCACAGCGTATGTTTGGACAATGATCAGATCTTCCTGTCGGGCAGCCTTGCTTCGTTCCACAGGAAAATCTCTAGTAAGAGTGTAAACTTGGGTTATGGGTTATTTAGTGCATGGATTCTAAATAAACTAAAAATTCTACTTTAGGTGCATTATACACTGTCATGTGTTGCCCGAAGCCCGCTACATCTGTGGCACTTTAATTTGTACCAAAATGATCTCTTGTGATTCAGCCAATTCCAAACCCTAATGGCAGGGATGTTGAATCAAGCTGAAGTATAAACTTCATATCTCTGTATTGCACAAGAACTCCAGGTGATTCTGAGGCAGGTGTCCTCAGGTTCATGAAATTTGCCAATATCAAGACTCCAGGAAGTTACTTATAGCTTGCTGTAAAACCCGGATTCAGAAGAGAAATTCATTTGTTTATAATTTCTTGGATGTAGAGAATATGAGGGTTTAATAAACAGGGTCATGGTGCTTTAGCAGCAGGCATCCACCTGCACTAAACTGTTCAGAACAGTGTTTATCACCCTACTATTGCCAAAGAACCCAGATGCCAGAAAAATAGGTCAGTTGATCCAGGAGAAAGCTAATCCAATTCGTCTCCTACAGGGAAGGCAAAAACACAGAAAGGTTAAGAAAAATGAATCTTTGGGTCAGGATTCCTGGAATCAGTTCTGTTGTTACAATGAGAATCAGTTTAAGAACTGCATTCAACCTTTCTAAGCTGTTTATTGACCTACATGTAAAGCTAGACAAGAAAAAAGCCAATCTAGGATGCTAGAGAACTTTAAATGAGACAACATCTAGAAAATACAGAGCATTCCAAGAGGGACAGAGAAGGTGATCACCGAATGTTAGCCGTCCCTCAAGCTGTGTATGGTTTAGAATAAAAATGGAGTCTTAAAATCTGCATTCTATATGTTGAATAACTCTTGTGACCTTTCAGTGTGGCAGTTGGCAATATGACCGCTAATGTATCAGCTGCCTCAGATACCAACCAAATGGGTGCATTTTGTCTCAAATCTGAAAGCTTTCTAGGAAGTCCCTGAATGACCTTGGGAAGGTCCCATCTGACCAGAGAGAGATTTTCTTTGAGGAACTCAGAAAGACGTTAGATCTCTTTCCTAGCAGGGATTCAGAATCTCTGAGCCTGATGACCACAAAGGACCTTACTGTAATCTCCGTCTCTAGTCTCCTGAACCAAGATCAGGGAGCTGAAAGAAACCACTGGACTCCAACCTTGGGTAACATTTCACAGAAAAGAGAAAGTGATGAAAATATGTATTCCAGTATTTGAAACAAGCTGAGACCTGCTCTACCGTGCTCATTTTCTCAAACATCTACATTAATAAAATTAATAAAGTCATTAATAAATTTGGTCATCACATGTTGGATAGAATAGTTGGTTAATTGGAGAAAAGTAGGCCACGTCCTTTAGAAATTTTGATTAGGAGAAATTTCAAATATGTGCAAAAATACAGTACTATAAACCCCAATGCACCCCAAACCCAGGCTAAACAATTATCACCTCACAGCCAAACTTGGTCAATTTACCTGCTTTTGTCTGCAAGTCCTTTTACATTTTTATAGCTGTATTGAGTGACAACATAATAAAATGCACATAATTAATAATTACAATTTGAAGAATACTGAAATACATATAAAACCATGAAACCATCATCACAATAAAGGTAATGAATACTTCTTTCACTCCCAAAGTCTCCAGTTGCTCCTTTGATTTCTCTTCCTAACTTTCCTGCCTCCTGCCAACTCTTTTTATGAAACCACCATTGCTGTACTTCTTGTCATTATAGATTATGTTATGTTTTATAAAATGTGCTTTGATTGTGTTATTATCGAACTTATACTGCTGGTAACAAGACATTAGTGTGTATTTTTATTCTAATTGTTATCCAGACTGTTAAAGAATTAGGCTTTCATAACCACATATGTAATATTTTTTCTTTCAGAAAAAGACTGTTTTATATTGATCATGTAGGAGATTAATTTACCTAAACACCCTGCAGATCATATTATGTGCATATAAAACCTGCATAAAAGAAGGGCCGGCCGAGTGGCTCAGTTGGTTAAGAGCTCACTCAAGAGTTTGAGCTCTGAGCAACAGCGGTTCAAGTCCCGGCCTGAGCTGAGCAGCCGCTGAGCTGCCAACAGGTGGCAGGATGGCTCAGCTAAAAAAAAAAAACAAAAAAAAAAACCCTGCATAAAAGAGAGTAAAACCAAGAACAACTATTTTTCAATTATTTTAACCATAAATGTGCATAAAAGTAACCAGTGTTTCATATAATAGTGTCTTTGATATAACAGGTTCTCAAATATTTGACACAATATACATATAGATTAATTTTATGACAATGTATATAATTGCATATTTAACAAAATTTCAACTTTAAAACTGCAACTTCACAGAATCTTGACCAAAACGAGAATTTTCAGTAAAATTTATTTTTAAAAAATTTAGTACAATCTCACTATGATGAGAAAAGATGAATACAAAACTAATTTTGAAATTTACCCACCCTGACATTTGCTATAGTCTCACATTTGTAGCTAAAACGCATTGTGATTGTTCTTAGGATTTACATTAAAAATGTTTCAGAAAGTTTGAAGGGAAGAATTTTTCCCAGTTTTGAGTTGTTCAAGCATGAGAAAATGGCATTTCATTGACATTTAAAAAAGATTCTCCCTATGAATTCAAGTGTTTCAAAAACACCTTATTATAAAACATTAAGCTGAATAGAATAGGAAGGGCTGGTTTTGGGTAATATGATACACTTTTCTAAAAGCATGGTTTGCAGTAAGGATACTTGCTCTTATAGAGTATCCAGCCAAGTTCCTGAATTGCAGTGCTTTGATTTGGTAGGTGTGCAATCATTGACGTTGAATTAAATTTGAACCATTTAGACACAGGGGTTCATTGCAGGGTTATATAATAACTGTGCTAGTATTTAGAATCCATAATGTAAAAAAGTATGCTGATTTCACATATTGTATATTTTATAATGTTAAAGAAGAAATCCACAGGCTCAAAATGGAGTCACTTAAGCTAAAGCCCATGACACCAAGCCTAGATTTAATAACTGACCCAATTGCAGTTGCAACCTTCGGCAATGTAATCTTAATCAGTCAGTCTGCAATTTTCTGGTCAGTACCAATGAGGTAATCTGTCATGTGGGACCTCTAACTCCCAAAGGAAGCTGATAAGACCCCTCCTTCCATTAAGGGAAGCTAATCTTACCTGCAATAACCATTTCTTTCCTTTTGCTAATAACTTGCTCATCCTGGCTGGTTTTTGCTGATAAAAGCTTTCTGTATTACACAGCTTCTCGGGGCTTCTCTTCACTTGGTAGGTGGGATGCTGCCCAATTTTCATGAATTGCTCAGTAGAGCCAATTAGGTCTCCACATTGATTGATTGACTTTTTTGTTCTTTAATAATATTAAAAGATTAGGATGTTTTTTCTATATACATAGTTTGAAAAAAACAGTTAAGGTTATTAATTTAATATCAAGTTTTGCAAAGTAACTTGGATATTATTAACTTGCAAAATTTTGGATACTATAATTTTTTGAAAAGGTTTATTTGTGCAATATTAATTTTTTTACTGGGTTTTAATGTTATGATAATAACTTAGTGAAACTACAGGAATAATGGAGACATTGTTTTACTTACTGTATAAGAAAAAAATATTAGGAACATTGGGACCAAATAGATATGAGTTTGAACTCAGCTCTACATTTCCTGTGTTGTTATAATTTTTTATACTACAGAATTGGAGAAGGTAATATATATTTAAATATGCATATTTTACATTTCTTTGCAGATACATATCACATTTTCTTTATTTATCCATTGATGAACTCTGAATATTTCCACAGTTTGGGTATTGTGAATAATGCTGTAACAAACACAGGAGCGCAGACGTCTCTTTGAGATGGTGATTTCATTTCATTTGGATATATACCCAAAAGTGGGATTGTTGGAATATATGGCAACTTTGTTTTTAATTTCTTGCAGAGCCTTCACACTGTTTTCAAAAATGCTTGTACCAGTTTCCATTCTCACCAGTAGTATCCAAGGGTTCCCTTTTCCTCACGCCTCACCATTTGTTACCTCTTGTCCTTTTGCTAATGGACATCCTACCAGGCGTGAAGTGATGTGACTCCAGATTTGCATCTCCCTGATGACTAGTCATGTTGAGCACCTTTTCATTGATTGTTGGCCATCTGTATGTCTTCTTTGGAAAAATGTCTGTTGAGGCCCTTTGCCCATTTTTTTATAGGTTGATTTGGTTTTTGTTTTGTTTTATTTGTTATTTAGTTATATGAGTTGCTTATGTACTTTTAATTTTAACCTCTTATCAGATATGGAGTTTGCAAATATTTTCTCCCATTTTGTAAGTTGCTTTTTCATTTTAGTGATTGCTTATTTTGCTCTGTTGAAGCTTTTTAGTTTGATGCAGTTCCATTTGTTTACTTTTGCTTTTGTTGCCTGTGCTTTTGGTGTCATATACAAAAAGTCATTGTCAAAACCAAAGTCAATTTTAGATGAAACCTGCCAATAAAAATATTCAGTATGTTCCAAGGATAACTGGATTAATGATTTATTTAGTATGTCACAATCTTTCCTACAGGTAAGACTCCCTTTGAAATGCTCATGGGAATCTAAGAGCCCATGTATCTCAAAAGAAGATATTAACTGACTTATTTTTTTAAAAAATATTAAACATGAATTTTTTTTATCATAAGTAATTTGACATTATGCGTTCACTATCTTACTGTCATTATAACATCAAAGGATATTTGGTGGAAGACTTACTTAAAGGCCCCTCATCTAGTGAGATAGATATAAAAGGACATTTCCTCAGAAATGAAACTATTAACACACCTGCGAAGTATATGGAGAGAAAAAATAATCAGCTTGAGCTCTTACTCTTGACAAAACAACTCACTGAAAAATATACAGAGGAAAGTACAAGTTTAAAATAATGAACCAGGAGAAGACAACTTTAAATTTTTAAAATGCTGATAAGATTTTAATTTGCTCCAAGTTGAAAATAAATATATTGCTGGTGTTTTAAGGCACATAATAGCAATTATATCACACATGATAGATTCAGAAATGAAATATTATCAGTTAACAGCTGGAACTTATAAAAGCATAGCACAGTGTGAACATAAAATTAGCTAGAATAAACCATCTGCTGAAAAATACTATTCTGTGAAATTAAAGTTAAAGCATTATTAGCCTTATTTAATAGATTTCTGAAAAAATAAGGAGATTGAAAAAGTAAGTGCTACCTCAATTCATACCTTGAAGTAGACATGGGTTATAGCTTTGCACAGAAACGTTCAGCATATAGGTATTGCTAAGTAGCCATAAATATCTATTGTGTATTTAGTATCAATTATTTGAAGATAAATTTTATAGTTAAAGTAGTAAAACTATATTCAAAGTTTTGGACACAAATTGCAAATATGGAATTATAAAGTCTCAACAATTTGCCTTCTAAACAACAGTATTCATTATACATATCTCCATCTTTTCTTCATGCTTGCAATACCTGCTATTTTGACCTTCAATCTTCACTCCAGTCTAGGAGAAAAGACATAGGTTTAATTTTCATTTGTATGCTTTCTAGTGTAGTTGAACATCTTCATATGTTTCTTTGACCATGTCGAATTTTGTGTGTGTGTAAACTTGCTGTAGATGTTCTTCTCTTACTTCAGACAAGATATACTCACTTAATGATTACTACAATAAGAATATTAGCTACTGATATTGCAAAATGTATGTTTTGTAATATATTTTTATGTTATTCTTTTTTTTACTTTAATTATGCTACTATAATGCATATATTTTAAAATTAATCATATCTCTGAATCTCTTTATTTTGGGGTCTGCATTTGAACCTATGCTAATAAAGTCATATAATTGCAAAGGATTATATATACATTGTTATCTTTACTTACATTTTTAAGTAATTTTCTAATTTCACTTTTATGTTGTTAAATTCAGTTTTAATTTGAATTTATGTTGCTATCTGATTTAAGGATCATTTTTAAAATTTTCTTCACATTAGTTCAGCAACATATACTGCCTTTTATATGATATGCATTATAAGAATCTAGAATTGATTAACTTACAATGATAAAAATATGAGAAGAGGATATTTAATTACAACATTTAACCATATACTTAATAATCTAGAATTAAAATAAAATCTATAGGTTGGAAAATCCCAATAGTATGAATAAGAAAATATTAAATATATAGTGATAATATAAGTATCAGAAAAATTCATAAGTAAAATACAAATATTCTGAGTGAAACAGGCAGAATCACTATATCAAACTAATTAGTTGACTTCCAAATAAAGATCCACAGTAACTGAAATATAAATCTCAATAATGCAAAGTGTATAGTATCAAAAAAATTTTTCAAGAAACAAGAGAAAAATAAGAGAGACAGTCAAAAGTTAGATTAAAATATTTCAAAATAATCCAGTTACTCATGTTGTCTAAATAGGTAAATACATATTTAAATCCCTGAGATTTGAAAATACATAGTTATAAGAACATGTAAAATTGATAAAATTATCCATATATTCGGTCACAAAGGAAATATTAATACATTCTTGCAAAATCTAGTAAAGCAGAACATATACTCTCTGTCCTTGTTGCAATAAATTTAGGAATAGAAGTAAAGAATGAAAACATAGATATTAAAAAATTAAGAAAATAAATTTGTTTTGGATAACCTAAGAAATTAATCTACAATTGCCAAATATCAAGCACTGATTCTGAACTGCTGGTGATTTTATGCCCCAAGGAACACTGAGCTATCTCTAGAGATAATCCGGGTTGTTGAAATCCAGAAAGGTCTCGGTCAGACTAAGCACCCAACATTGCACATGGGGCCCTACAACAAAGAATTATCAGGCCCAAAATGTCAGTAGTGCTGAGGTTGAGAAATTATAATCTAGAAAATAAACATATTTACAGTTGTTTGAAGTACTTAGGAAAAAAAGCATTAACACTCACTCAAAGGAGGAAAAAGTGTAAACATTTTAATTGCCCTATAGTTACACAAATTCATGTCAATATGTGAGAAGGAATAGATGTAAAGTGGATATTTTCTAGAATTATGTAAGCGGAGTGAAAATGAAATCTAAGATGACCAGAAATCAGAGAAGGAAAATAGTACATCATAAGGTATACATTTTAAAAACATAGATTCAAATATTTTTATGAAAAAAGTATTTTAAGCTATTAAGAATCAGGTAATTCTTTTTGTTTTTTTGTGGTGACAAAATATGGAGAAATAATTAATTCTATACCAATTCCTTCTATAAATCCAACATAGCAGTAATTATAAAATGCAACAGATATTGCAGAAAAAATAAATAAATAGAGCAAAATATTATTTATAAATATTGATAAAAATGCCAAATAAAATAGTAGTAATCTCCAAGAATACCTGAAAGATTAATATAAAATAATCATGAGTAAACAAATTTTCACCTTATGAATGAAAACATGATTCAAAGTCAGGTAATTGAATGATATAAATAATCCTATTAATAAGATCAAATTTAAAAAAATTGAGATTCTCAATTTATTAAAAAGTTTTATATATATATATATATATATTTGTGTCTCTAAAGATTCTAAAAGCTGTTCAGAGTCTGATATTTTATACACACATGCACACATGTATACCTATGCGTGGGAGAGAGGCATCCTTGTTTTCATATTTTATTAGCTGGTGATAGAGAAATAAATATAGGCATTAATTTGCATATGAGGAGGAAAAACGTCAAATAGAATTTATTTTCACATTCAAAGGAAATTAAAGTTAATTAAAAATATTCCATGGTAAATAAAAGGTATAAGCATCAATATTAAAAGTTGCTATAAATATTTGAGTTTATGTTGTTATACTTGTATAACAGGATAATTCAAGCTTACCCTAAAAAGTTCTAGTAAACAAAATAAATAATTTCAAAGAGTTGTTTAATAGCAAATGTATGCTCTTTGAGATTGATAAATCAATAAAGAGAATCTTGCTATATCTATATCTGTATCTATCTATCTACATCTATATCTCTTTATTCAGGTATATAAATGCAGACATTTATAGAAAGCCACAGATGATTTTCAGGAAAAAAATACTATCATAAAGATAAACTCTTCTCAAATTCATCTATCAATTTTTTGAAAGGACAAAGGCAGTTTTATCAGTATAATTTAGCAAATGTTCAATAACTCTAGGATTAATTTAAAATACAAATAGGTATTAGAGGTAAAGAGAATGAAAATGGGCAAATAATGCATTATTCTTATCATCTTACTGTTTTGAGGAACCAGGGGGCAGAGTCGAGACAACCACGACAGCAACAGAATCAAAGTACAGGGAGAGGGAGTGAAGAAACCTGCACATTTCATACACAACTGTGTACGGCTCGCTTTACATGAGCTGAAATTGTGGACATGTATTGTAACCTGTAGAACAACATCTAAATAAATAAGCAAATAAACAGGTTTTGCTAAAATGACAACAGATAAAACCTATTTCCAAATACATCAATAACAACAATGTTCTCTTAAATACATTTGGGGACAAAAATGGCCCTTTTGTTTTAAATTCATTTGTGTTTTTATGGTTAAAAAAAAAATCACACCTTCTATCTTTGTGTCTTTTCTTTCTTATGGTCCAGACATTTTCATAAGCACATAGTTTTGTAAATGCCTAAGATATAAAATAAGCCACTAATTTTATAATCTCTGCTTGGAAATGAATCCGATCTTTTCACTGCTTACATAAAGTCTAGATCTCTTATATAATAATTTGGATGTATTTTATTTCTCTACACTATGTATTTTCTCTGGTTGTTGCTTGTCTTAGATAGAATTCCATGTCTGGTTTCCCCTGTGGCCTGGTGTCTCTCTCAAGGAGCCTGACTTTCTCTGGTTCTGCTCTGGAGCTACTGTCTGCCAGTCTGAGGTCCAGTTCTGACCCGGCTGCAGGTAAGCCCACTGGTGGGCAGCACTGTCTGTTACGGGCAGAAGAAAGCCACCAAGTCTTGATCTCCCAGGACAGACTCGCTGTAGAACGGTTTTCTTTCATTTTGAAATATTCTCCATTTTCTACAGTAAATTTTATGGTTATCTGCATAAGAGTTAGGGTCTGAAAGAAGCATTTCCTCACGTGGATTTTCTATGTGGTGATTCACACATGTAATTCTCACCCATCACAGTCACCTCAAAATTTGCTCTTCTGTTCCAGGGCAACAAACGGCACTGTGTGCGTGTGTTTCACTATTGGATTTGTCTTTGTGCCGTTAAGCTTAATACTTAACGGTGTCTCTGTTAGGATTTTCTCTACTAAATCTCCCATAAAATTTCAGTTATTTTTAGTATGGGATCCTGGGTGATCTTCTTCTTATGCTATATCATTTTGAAATCCATGCTTATGGAATGTGAAATGTACCCTTTCCAATTATAGTAATGATATGTTTCCCCCATTTTTATCAGGTGTTCTTGTGAGAGTCATCAGTTATATTTTATCAGTGAGGGGGGGGGGAAAGGTAATACAATCTATTCTCATACTTTGATCTTTCTTAAAATAAAAGGTTTTAGTTAAAATAGTTGAACTTAACAAATCATTTAAGAAATTATGTGATAAAGTATTGTAAGGCCATATTTTTCATTTCATCTCTAGTTTTGCACATTATTCTATCACTGTTCCATCCTTATTCCTACTGGAATAACTTTTCTAAAATAGATATATTGTCATTCTCCCTG
The DNA here is from genome assembly GCF_001890085.2 of Hipposideros armiger. Classification (NCBI taxonomy): domain Eukaryota; kingdom Metazoa; phylum Chordata; class Mammalia; order Chiroptera; family Hipposideridae; genus Hipposideros; species Hipposideros armiger. The sequence continues at coordinate 26,977 of NW_017732442.1, read as the reverse complement.
TTGTTTTTGGCAAAGAAGTGAAATGAAAAACTATCTTCAGTTGGGACAAGACAGTAGAATCAAATGCATGTTTACTAATAAAACCAACCAGTCAATTACACAGAAAATTACTGTGTGTTTTGAAGACAACAGGAGCCAGCCCACGTCTGACAAATGACCATTTCCATCTGTTACGCATATCTATGCAGAAATCAAAAGGAATTGCCTTTTCAAATATTGAATCATATAGACGACAGTACAGAAAACTTAGAAAGCACCAGCCTTCGGGGTAAAGGGCATGGGGAAAATTAATCGTTTATGTGCATGAGGAGATATAAATGGGGGAGGCAGAAAATTTAGCAAAATCAATGAGTTGAAGCTATTGATTCAAACTTGATATTCTAATGCAAATTGCATTTAATCAATGTTCTCTGTGGTGAAGGTATATATATATGTATCTTTGATATTCCCATTCGCAGATATACTAGAGAGAAAGAGTTCTCAGGGAAATACTCTAAGATTGGAATTAAACCAGACTCGGTTTGAAAAGAGGAAGGAAGTCCAGGAATTACTGGATATTTATTTTATTTTATTATAATTTTTTTCAATTATAGTTGACATTCAGTATTAGTTTATATTAGTTTCAGGTATACAATGTAGTGGTTAGACATTTATATAATTTATAAATTGGTCCCTCCCATGAGTATATTTTTGATGTCAGGTAAGAAACTTCCAGGTAGGCTATGACAATCAGCAATGATTGTGAACACAATATGTCATATCAGTATTTGGATTAGCTTTTGAATTACAAGGACAAATGGATCAAGTCTAAAGTCTTTAATAGATTAGTTTTATTATGCTGAGATGTCTTTTCCCCTGTTTTTCTACAAGAAGATTACAAATTTGCAAACCTCAGCTGCTCTCGCTTTACGCTCTTGCTAAGTCAGGTCCGCAGTTCATCAGTGTCCCTAAGAGCTCACAAATTATATACAGTTTTGTGGCTTAATCTGCCTTCCCAACTTCCTAAATTATCACCTTCATTTATTCTTGCCCTTTTTCACTATTACATACTTATTGACCACATAATGAAAACTTAAAAATGTAAGCTTCCATGTCATTACTGTTCATTGTAGTATAATTCCTCCAACGTTCATCCTTGAGTTTCATTGCTTTTTCAAAGATTAAATTAAACCTAAGTATAAATAAATGTATGCCTTATGGTCACATGAATTTGGTGTGAATTTGCTGTACTCCCCCATATACACACGAATGGAGACCATATCCATGCCCTCGTTTTGAAACTTCCAATCATGGAGACAAGAGGGTGGAGGTGTTAGGACCTAAGTGATTGTTGCTTCTCTTATGATAAGATTACTGTATTAGTTTCCGGGTGTGGCTGTAACAAATCACCACAAAGTTGGTGGCTTAAAACAAAGCCATTTTATTATCTTGTCATTCTGAAAATCTGAGTCTGAAAGAAGACGCCTATAGTCAGGGTTAGCAGAGGGCTGCATTCTCTTGGGAGGCTTCATGGGAGAATCTGTTTCCTTCACTTTCCCAGCACGTGAAGGCTGCCCACATTCCCGAGCCTCATTGTTCCATCTAAAAAGTCATCTGTGTTGTGCCAAGTTCTTTGGGGAGGAGATTGGGAGGGTATATATAATCTGTTCTTTTCATCCAGGGAAAATCTTTCAGCCAGGGCTGTGGAATGGAGGTGGGACCAATGACAAGATTTTTCTCTGAGTGACAGCGCATCCCAGGAGCTGAGGGCTCTGCGGGGTTGTAGCAGCCTTGGGGGGGTCAGTGAGCCCCCAGAGAACGATCTTGCCCCCTCTCTGTCAGGTGAGGATACAAGAAATCAGCCCCCTGAAACTCACAGGGAGGCTCTCACCGGAAGCTGTCCACGCTGATGCCTTGATCTCCGCCCTCCAGCCTCCGGAACTGTGTGAAACAAGATTCTGTTGTTTATAAGCCTCCCAGTGTGCGGTGCTTTGTTTCAGCAGCTTGAGCTGACTGAGACACAGGGCTCACACATAAGCTACTAGATTCCCCTTAATCTTTGTCTTGTAACGCTTCAGGGTTTTATTAGCTTGCTAATGCTTTCAAGAATATTTTACAAAAAAAAAAATTTAGTTTTCTTTAGTGGAATGCTTATTCTGAATTACCTGGTCCATATGATAGGAATGGGAAGTTTTGATATAAAATTTAATAAACTGATACTTGTGAAATAATGTTTTTACCCATTTAACAATCATGATAGGTGTCAAGCTGTAATTGGGGACCAGAGCATACAGCAATGAAAATGACCTAATTCTTAGCCTTACACATTTTGTGTAATAGAATACATAAACAGATGAGTCAATAGTCAGTCAATCAATTAACAAATAATATTACCAAGAACATAATTTTATACACAATAGAACATAGTAAGGAAAGAATGAATCATTCAAGCTACTAATTTTACATAGAAAATAGAGTTTTTGAGAGTAGGCATTAAAGAGTGAGGAATAACCCATAGAAAGAAAAAGAACTATCTGTGGATAAAGGGGGATTTCTAAGAATTTATGAGCTAAGAGTTTTTGAGCAAGAGCACAGATGTGAGTTTGCCTCACAGACATGGCCTAGTAAGTGACAAGTTAGAGAGAGAGCTTGGAACCAGGCCGTGCTGGAAACGAACAGGTGGGGTCTTGTCACCCATGGCCTAATTTTGAATTCATTTTAATATGACATGAATGCATTAGATAATTTCTGGAATACAGTAGGTAACTTCACAGGGGATAACATGATCTTGTCATGTTTCAAAGGGAGTGGCCTGGTGCCCTGTGGAGAACAGAGTGGTAGTGATGCAGAGGAAGAGGGTGGAGACTTCTCCTAGAGGATGATAGTGTGGCTGGTGAGACGTGCTGAGAACACTGATAAACTTCCAAGAAAGAGCGAAGAGGCGCTGCCAGTTATGCATGTGGGTGTGAGAAAAATGGAGCATTCGGGGATACCGCCAAGCGTTGGAAGCTGAGTCCTGTCACTGGAGGAATGACAGTTTTTACTATGAGGCGGTACTTGGGGAGTGGCAGCTTCAGAATTAAAATAAAGGCTCTCGTTGGGAAATTAGTGGCAAATGTTATCTCCAGAACCAGCGGTTTGGGGATCAGGAAGCTAACATCCCATGGTAGCCAACGTCTACACAGGCTCAGACGTGAGCTTCAACCAGTCAAAACAGTGTCTATCTGCAGCCGTGTCTTTCAGTTGCAATATTTCAGTTGTGATCATTATTCCCAAAGTGACTGCAGCTAACAGACCCTAAGTTATCCAATCTAGTTAATTTGGAAGACAGAGAGGATCTGGGTAGATTTAACAAAGAATAGGTCACTAAGAATGAAGTACTTATTGAAAGCAGAGCTTTGTTTTGACAGGCCCAGCATTCTACCATGACAGCATGCGTTTGGCTTGAATACAGGGACTGTGGGAATATTGGCTGCTTCTATCTGCAGCAAAGATGATGAAGAAAAGGGGATAAAAGAGGAGATGACCATCTCAGGCTCTTATAGTCTTTGCTCAAGGCAGAGTCAGAACCCGAGCCTTCTCTTCCATGATGAAGGGCATGTCGACCATCTTAACAATTGGGCAAATTTAGCCAAATGTCAAAGAGACAGTCTGATCTTGAAGGCTAAATTCCATTGGTAGCTTCCAGTCTTGCCATGACTTTGAGTCAGAAATTAGGTCTTTATTTAGAAACAAATGATACCCTCAAATTTTGAAATGGAAAGATTTGGCAGGACTCAACTCCAAACGCCATCATCCCTAAGCTCCACTGAGTTCCTTATGAGCAAAGGCAGACATTTTAGATAAAGCTAGTTGTTTCTGGTTTGAGGCTGTCTGTTTGCCTTGCAAAGTCACATAATCGTCCTCATGCACCAATCTCTGCTAACTTAAGTAGCCCACAGATCTCGAAGTAGTGCCAGAGAGCAGCCTGTGCAGCTGCACATTCAAAAGAGGCCAATTACAGAGTCAGCCTGGAAGAAGGATCTCACTAAGTACAGATGTTTTTTCCAGTTTATATATATCATCAAAACCTGTGGATGTGTCAGAGGATGAGTTCCAGTGGGGCTCAACCTGACAGGGAAAACAATTTTAAATAAAGGGCAAGAGCACCCTCTTTCTAACGAAATAGGAAATAAAATGTAATATCACACCACAGAAGGAATTTCATAAATTATCAAACCTAAAAATATGAAAGATAATGGTTTTTAGCAGATCCACAATTAACTCCCCTACTTAGTTTGTCCAGAGATGAGACGGTTTAGGAGAAAGAGTGGGACAGTGCAACTGAAGATGTTCAAAACTCCAATGGTACATTCTACATGTGGCAAAACTACCCTCCTAATCACCCATGTGGAAAAAGAAAAGCAAAAAAACA
>NW_017732442.1:10936-16384 GCF_001890085.2 Hipposideros armiger | reverse complement strand
AAATGGCATGATTGAATTCTAATGAATCATAAGGAGAAAAATAACATAAACTTTTAAATATATTTTGTTGGATTTTGATTGAAGGGTGAATTGTTAAAAATGAAATTGGGAGACATTCTGGGCTCAACTTCTTATCCCAAATCTCTGGGTTCCAAAATATTTGATTTCAAAACCTGTATTTAAAATGTTATGCCATGATATGTGTACATGTTTACAAAGTGGGAGAAAAAATGATCATTTTAAAGCTTTTAAAAGAAGCATATACTGCATGGAAACTTTTAGGCATCAGAAAAATAATGGGTGATTATTAAATGGTAAAACTTAAAACATATGTATTGAAGGACGATCATACATAATTATGTAATCTTAGAATCGTCTCTATTCTATTTTCTACTTGTTACACTCCTTATAAAAAATAGTAGAAATGAAACCGTGAGAGAGCACACAGCGTTGTACATTGCCCTGATTAAATCGGTATGTCAAAGTACCTTTCCTTTGTAGTCTCAGAAGACCACATGATAAATCTTGTTTGCTTGAGTTTTGTTTGGATGTCTAATGGAGACACTCACTCAAAACTTAGCCTGCATAGGGACTGTCTCCCTCTGTGTATTTATTTGTGTGGCTGTCCCATTGTGGCTAGGAGGCTTATCCTATAGAGCACAGATGGGTCTGTCATCAGTAAGAGTGTTAGGACAACCCGTCTGAATTTTATTGCTTAACACAGGAACCTCCTTTTGGGATGATATTAAGGGTATTTCTTTGCTCTTCTGTGCCCCGTTTTCACTGGCACAAGCAGTGGCAGCAGCACACTCTCTTGGTTTCCAAGACAGCTTATAACTGTGACAAATAGAATTTGTTTTTTAATTTCCATGCNTAAATTCCATAATAAAAGACTATTTATCTCCAATATTTTACTGCTGCATGTCTTGTACCTAAAATTTTTCCAAATGTCCTTAATCATGTTCTTAAGATAAATTCCTAGAAGTGAGATGACTGTCAAGAGCGTACACCCTTTTAATGTTTTTGTTGTGTGTTCCCAGGTTGCCTTTCTACAACCTTACACTAATTTTCAATGCCGTGATCAGCGTCTGAGAGCGTCCTGGGCTCTCATTCTTGATGTATCCATCTTCAAAGTGAGCCCGAATGCTTTCTTGGCTCAGCCTGGAGCCGGAGATGACCTGCAGGGAAGAAGAACCACAGTAAAGCCTTTGATTGCTTGATGAACTGTAGTTGTAAGGTCTGTTTTGGACCACAGGACATAGAAATAAACCTCCAGCATTCTGTATGGAGCTGCTTACCTGGTTTTGTGCTCTCTCTGGCCAAGATCATGGCTGTGCTCTCAGAGAGCACCTGTGTAGCAGTTACCTATGGTCAGTGGTCCTTGGGGAGAAAAAAAAGGAATTGTGACAAGGTCATCGTAATTTCAGAAAGTGATTGCAGTTCACAGCCTAAGTCCCCTGGGTAGTGTCTCCCCGTGCACATCTACGGACAGTGGGCCGCTCACGGTGCTGGCGCAGGACAGCTGAGTCCCGCCTCTGAGCTCTGCAGCTGCTCTCCTCTCAGCCTCAGAGCCTCTACCGCCCGGTGCCCTCGACTTGATCATTTCCGTCTAGTCTCATCGGCCATTTTCTGAAGAGATTTTTCTTATCACCTGCTTTAAAGGAATGATGACCGAATATTAGGTTTAATCCTTCTTCACCCAGAAATAATAAAAACTGCAGCTCAGATAGCAGGCTGAGATTTCCACCGATCTTCCAGGTTCTGTCAAAACATCTTATGTTTCCCATATTCTCTTAGTCTAGACTGGTTTGGTGTTTTCTTATATTGCAGCCCTTATGCTTATTTTTAATTAGGCAATTGTTTCAAATTCTCTTAAAGTATTTAATGTTACTGAAGACGATATGTTTTTCTTAATGTTCTCTCTACCTTTGAATCATACCCAGAATCGCATCAGGTCACCCCATTTTCATTACCATTGTCCTGGACTGTCACCGTCACCTCCTATAAAGTCCATTGTAACAGACACCTAAGTATCCGCCTGCTTCGCGGGGAGGGCTAGGATTTAAGACTCAGTCCTATGAAAACTTTCTTTCAAAATAATTACAAGTCCTTCCAGAATGCATATTAACCTCTGCTCTTTTTCAAACAAACCAAGAACTTTCTCTCTTATTTTTGCATATGTTAAAAGCACTTTTCCTCCCATATATTTCTAAGAGTCTGATTTAGCGAGTCCTTCCTGCTCCGCCAGGTAGTCAGCTACTCTGCCGGCCCATTCCACAGCAAAAGTGTTTACTCCTATTGTCCCTACCGTCCTCCACCTCTCAGATAGCTGAGGCAAGACAATGACAAAACATGTCATCCAAAGACACTATTTTCAAAAAGATAAAATCATGACTCTCATACAAATAANGGTTTGGGGATCAGGAAGCTAACATCCCATGGTAGCCAACGTCTACACAGGCTCAGACGTGAGCTTCAACCAGTCAAAACAGTGTCTATCTGCAGCCGTGTCTTTCAGTTGCAATATTTCAGTTGTGATCATTATTCCCAAAGTGACTGCAGCTAACAGACCCTAAGTTATCCAATCTAGTTAATTTGGAAGACAGAGAGGATCTGGGTAGATTTAACAAAGAATAGGTCACCAAGAATGAAGTACTTATTGAAAGCAGAGCTTTGTTTTGACAGGCCCAGCATTCTACCATGACAGCATGCGTTTGGCTTGAATACAGGGACTGTGGGAATATTGGCTGCTTCTATCTGCAGCAAAGATGATGAAGAAAAGGGGATAAAAGAGGAGATGACCATCTCAGGCTCTTATAGTCTTTGCTCAAGGCAGAGTCAGAACCCGAGCCTTCTCTTCCATGATGAAGGGCATGTCGACCATCTTAACAATTGGGCAAATTTAGCCAAATGTCAAAGAGACAGTCTGATCTTGAAGGCTAAATTCCATTGGTAGCTTCCAGTCTTGCCATGACTTTGAGTCAGAAATTAGGTCTTTATTTAGAAACAAATGATACCCTCAAATTTTGAAATGGAAAGATTTGGCAGGACTCAACTCCAAACGCCATCATCCCTAAGCTCCACTGAGTTCCTTATGAGCAAAGGCAGACATTTTAGATAAAGCTAGTTGTTTCTGGTTTGAGGCTGTCTGTTTGCCTTGCAAAGTCACATAATCGTCCTCATGCACCAATCTCTGCTAACTTAAGTAGCCCACAGATCTCAAAGTAGTGCCAGAGAGCAGCCTGTGCAGCTGCACATTCAAAAGAGGCCAATTACAGAGTCAGCCTGGAAGAAGGATCTCACTAAGTACAGATGTTTTTTCCAGTTTATATATATCATCAAAACCTGTGGATGTGTCAGAGGATGAGTTCCAGTGGGGCTCAACCTGACAGGGAAAACAATTTTAAATAAAGCGCAAGAGCACCCTCTTTCTAACGAAATAGGAAATAAAATGTAATATCACACCACAGAAGGAATTTCATAAATTATCAAACCTAAAAATATGAAAGATAATGGTTTTTAGCAGATCCACAATTAACTCCCCTACTTAGTTTGTCCAGAGATGAGACGGTTTAGGAGAAAGAGTGGGACAGTGCAACTGAAGATGTTCAAAACTCCAATGGTACATTCTACATGTGGCAAAACTACCCTCCTAATCACCCATGTGGAAAAAGAAAAGCAAAAAAACAAGAATTGATCTTAAAGGTTTGCCTTCCTCTCATCACGGAAACAAATCAATTTTCAAATATTTTCATTTTACCTGCAAACGCTTGTGAACCCCTCACAGGTGTTTGTCTAATGTAACCTTCAAGAAGGAATTTGTCTACTAAGGACTCCCATGGTTAATGGATTCAATTCAAAATTAGCCAGTGACCATTTATTTGCTGAGAGTCTCTCACATGCTGTGCATTCCAGGAGGAGTTACAGACTGGACTTTCAATCCCTCACTGTGCCCTGTACTCCAGGAATTATACTCTAGACTTCTGTTCTATTTTTACTACTTTTTGTCTGCCCAGTACTCAACCCTGGAACACTGCTCACACTTTTATTCACTGGATGGCTTTTAATTATCTTCAATGACCTAGCTGTAGCATCGGATGACAGGCTGATGTGTTCTGAAAGCCCTTTCTGCTGAAGCTACCCCCACCATTCCAGGGCCCAAGGCAAGGATACACGTGAAGACCCATATGTAATCAAAATATTTGAAACCATAAATTAAGCTAATACAGTGTTAAATAAAAAGAACCCCAGCTTACTAGGATAACAAAAAAAAAAACAGTATAATAACAAATTTAAAAATATGTGTACATCTATACTTAATGTCACCAAAAATTTGCAAAATATCAAAGTTTGTTGTTTTTATTATTTATTTATCTTTGTTTTTTTATTACACATCTGGATATTCTCTTTATAGACAGGAAATAGTTGAACGAATAGTAAAATAAATACATAATTCATACATTTATATGTTTATTTCATATAATTTATTTCCTTTACTTTCACTGTAGCAAAATTACAAATTATGTTATTATTATCAAGAAATTTATGTAATATGTGTTCTATTGAAAATAATGGTGAAAATGATTAAAAATACATACATATTCCAAATGTACAAAATTTGCATGTATCTTCAAAAATACTGCTATTAAAACTTAAAGCATTTTATATAGGTTTTCAAAGTTATTTTTCTTTTAATATTTAAAATTGCTTATTAGAACAGCAAGGCAAATATAAATTATAACTAATAAATATTTAAAATTTGAATCAAATGTAAATAGAGCTAATGTTTACTTTTTAACTTTAATTAGATTTTATTAAATATTTTATAAAAAGTCATTTACTTTCAAGGTCAATGTGAAGACTCATGTAAATAATCGATATAACACGTGTAAGCATGTTTCTGATAGAACTACATTATGCAAATTTAATAGTATATAAATTGTTTAATATTCTGTAATACTCCTTAACAGTATTTCTTATAAGTAGCATCAATATAATAGATGCTTACATAATTGATTATCATTTCTGAGTAATGTACAGCATCTATTTTCATGCTTCTCTATATTTTCCAATTTGTGGTTGTCAAGGTACCCAGGAATTAGTGTGGTCATCACAACTATTTATGAAAAACATTTAACAACTTGGATAATTCATCTTTCCTTTTAACTAAACACATCTGCCAATCAAACTCTCCCAAACTTCCCACACTGCCCATTCTATGAGCCTGACATACAGTATTTCCCCAGGTATAAGATGCACCCTTTTTCGAAAAATTTGGGGTCTAAAAACTGGGTGCATCTTACACAGTGGTTGTAGATTTCAAATGACATAGATGGAACCAAGGACGAGGCAATATATGAAGACAGTGATTTGTCATCAGACTCAGATGAGGACAAGCTAATGGTTGGGAGTTTTGACAGTGATGAGGAGTTGTATGAATTTTATGAT
>NW_017732442.1:8527-9296 GCF_001890085.2 Hipposideros armiger | reverse complement strand
GTATATAGGATTTATTTAAATTAATTATTGGTTGACCTGAAGTCCTTGTCATCATCTATCTCTGTTGGTATAGGTACAATGCACAAGCTTTCATAGCATTGCTTTTTGTGGGGAGACCTAGGGTGAGAGACATGGAGAAGCAGTTGTCTGGGGGCTGAATGGTGTTATTCACAAACATGAATGTTTACAGGATGGCTCACATTGAGAAGCAGTGAGCATGAGATCCTGAGTAATGGTGCTGCTTGTGAGGTCTGCGTTAGTTTATTATCTATCTATCTATCATCTATCTATCTATCTATCTATCTTATTAATCCATTCATTCAATTGCTCATTAACCTATTGGTTTATTTGTTCATTTGTACAAGGAGCAGTGATTGGTGGGGCCATATCAAGCAGAGACCAGGAGAGGGACCCTTCTTGTCCATGTCTAAGAGTTGTACTGTCCATTGAAAACAGGTAATAAAGGACATATTTTTAAAAGACTCACTTCACACTACGCACGTCAATGCGATGTCTCTTACAAGTTGATCATCATAACAACTCCGTGACACAGGCAATCTGAACATCACGCAGGACCTGATGACTTCATACATGTGAGGGTTGTGCTAAGGAGCCTGCATTTCCACCCAGCTCCTGAATGCTGAACACAGTTTGAGAAGCCTCGCCCCACACCACCACCAGCTTTGAAGCCCAGGCCATGTTTTATTCCCTTTGCTTAGCGTGAGCCTGGCACATGGCATGTGTGGAATAACTGAAGCCTGAGTAAGAA
>NW_017732442.1:4427-5132 GCF_001890085.2 Hipposideros armiger | reverse complement strand
GGCAAAACGTAAACGATGGTGAGGAGTGCTCGAATGCGGGTGTGAATGGGCGCTGCACGCGTGTACGTGTTTGCACTCTTGGACCCGCTTAACCCGCTCCAGCAGCGGTATGCAGCATCTACACAGGTGAGTCAGTCGGCCTGGGTTTGAATCCCAGCTTGCCCCACTCCAGGTCTCTGACTTTGGGGAGTTAACTGCATTTATCTGCACTTCCGGATTGCCATCAGGAAACCTAGGATCCTGGTTTATTCTGACAATGATGAGTAAGTGTGGTGGGAAAGCGGACAGCTTTGAAAACTGCGGATTCCTCCACCATTATGTTGATAACCTTATAACCACCTCCTCTTTGGTGTTCTTTGCATGCAAAGCCCTTGGGACAAAGGGGCGCTTCTCATCCACCCCCAAAGCCACCTACAGTGTTTCCCCAAAAATAAGACCTAACTGGAAAATAAGCCCTAGCATGATTTTCAGGGTGTTCATAATATAAGACCTACCCCAAAATAAGCCCCAGTTAAGATCGTCAGCCAGACATGACTGTATTTGAATAAATGTAGATTTTGCACATGAATTAAGTGAATAAAATGTGTCTTTTGGAGCAAAAATTAATATAAGACCCGGTCTCATTTTCGGGGAAATATGGTACTGATCTCCTAGCAATTTCAGCAGGACCCGTGATTCCATGAAAATCCACGTTCTCTTTCAGGA
>NW_017732442.1:0-851 GCF_001890085.2 Hipposideros armiger | reverse complement strand
TACAAAATCAATCAGCACAGGGCCTCCCTCCAAAACGTTCTCACAGCCTGCTCTAGGCTCTGCAGATCCTGGCCCCTGTGCTTTTCTGGAAATAGCAACGAAATGGAAACTGCTGTCCAAAGCAGTTCAATGGCAATTGGGCTGCTCCTGAAATTGTAATGCCTTATTACAATCTTTTTCAGAACAAAAGTTTATCTATTAAATGTATGTTTTATAAAAGTTCATCAGTGAAGATCATTATGGCTTCCTTAATTGAACTTTTAATTAGACCACAGAGATGATGTTAAATGCTTCCTTTGATTATGTGTTGAGTGCTGTGACTTGGTGCCCTCTAGAAAGAGCCGAATTGACATTTACTCCCTTATCTCCTTGAAGGCATTCGGATGGGGATAATTTCATTAGCTCCTGTCTAAACGCTGTTTCACGTCCAAGCCCCAGAGCTAAGAGCTAAGAAAATGGTTTTCAGTAGACTGCGCAATTTTGTCTATTCGTGTAGACAAATTAGATTAATCACAAAATTTAGGAAAAGCCTCCAAAAATCCATAATTATGAACAACAAAAATATCTTTAACATTTGTTTGAAAAAGGTGATCACATTAAGAAAAATAATGCTTGTGTAACTGATAGAAGAAAAGTGCTAGTTCTTGTCAGTCTTTAGTGAGTTTGCCAATGGGAAATGTCAATCACATGCCCTTCTTGACTTCAGATATTTGCTTCATTATCCACGTAATCAATTATTTATTCTGTAGCTCAAACTGATTAGCCTTTTCATAACAAAATTATCTTGAAGTTGTACTATTCTTCTCATATTTATGTGATCATATCACATAAATCAAACCTGGATGTGGTGA
>NW_017732441.1:413203-416470 GCF_001890085.2 Hipposideros armiger | reverse complement strand
TCTGATTCAAGGTGATTGGGTCCTTGATTTAATTAAGTCAGATTCCACCTTATTTTCTGAGCCTGTACGTTGGTTACTGCAGCTCTCAAGTCCTGTTGCATCCTCACTGGTAAAGCCAGTAGCTCACAACAGATGGTTTCAGCCTTGAGAAGTATTCCTTCTGTGTTACCAACTGACTTCATCTTGCTCTTTGGAACATCACTCTCAAGGTCAACTCATTCAAATTGCATAATTCTCTGAACAATACACTCAACTACTTTTCTATTAACAAAAAGAGCTTTCATGAATGTTACTAAGAGAGGAATTAACAAAATCACTCTGGCAGTTCTTCAGATGAAGACTAAATTAAAAAAAAAATCAAGAGAAACTAAAAGTATCCATGAGTGGTATTCTAATTAGTACAGTAATTACTGGACTAACTTTTCAATTCATTTATTCCAATATTTTAACAGGAGGCTAGGGGAGGGGAAGTTACTGTGTTTGCCTCATATACACTGAGGTTGTACCTCTTAACACATTCTTAACCAATTGCAACTTTGTAACCAGACTTTCTACTTGGTACTTCATAGAAAGGGCTCTATTTTTCATTTTCCTTGAACCGTGTGTGAGTGAGGGAATGTGGAAGCGGTGATTCATTTTGTGGGGTATTACACTTACAGCGGGGAGATCTTTGCTTCCTGGGAAACACATCGCTTCTAACATTTGTGGGAACATCTTGACTACTACTGTTTACTAGTATAAAAATCTGTTAAGAAAATGTGAGAGTCACTGTTTTCTGTGTAAGATGTCAATAGTTTCATAATGGCAATAAATATTTAAAGGAGGAGGCGGCATAGTGTTTAAGTTATTCTAAAGTTTGACATCTCAAGCCATATAATTTAATCACAATAGCCCCACCCTCCAGTTCTTTAATATTTTACCAAATACATTTCATGAATAAATATTAGCCAAGTCCTTCTGGACTTTGTGATTAAATATTAACAGGGTTATTTTTACAAAATGCAAAGGAACATTTTACAAGATTGTGTCTATGAATTTATCATCATCTGAAAGTGTGGTTTTTATCAGGGCAATGAATAATAAAAAAAATTTTAATTTATCCTAATAAGCTTGAATGTGAACCCACTTGCTTTGGACATTTCTGGCCAGGCATAATTTATTCCCAGCCTTGGCTGTGAAACAGTGTGGATCTTCTTAACGGAGTCCCTGACAGATGGTTTCAGCGTTTTCAGGACTGTATTTCCAATCATTTTGTCCATATTGCAGAATTGGCCTTGAAAAAGGGTAAAGAGTTGTTATGCTGCATTAACATCCCTTCAGAATCGCTTGCTGTGAAGGGCATGAAGAAATGAAGGAAATCAAGAGAGTAATGCCTGAAAAATATGCTTTTGGAAGTTAGAAATGTTAGTGACATATTGATGGTCCCAGATTACATCACAGTCTCCATGTAATTTTGATTGTAAATCACAAGGACACGTTAAATGCAATAATAAAAACACAAATATACAGGTGATGTAGCTCATAAGCCACCCTGATGGCATCCGTAATGTGGAAAGTTAGAAAAGACTGTAGTTTAGACCAGTTTCCTGCCATCTTAAATCCAGCTGATAGGTACCCCCAATGACTATTAGATGAACAGATTCTTGTAGTACCGTTCAAGACTTGCTCCTGGCTCATAATGAAAGCACTCAAATATCTACATTCATTTTCCAAGAAACCTGAATTGATCACATTCAGCATGCCGAATTTTCATTTTCTTTTGCAGCTTTAGCTGACTGACTTCTTCATCTAAAGTGCTGTTCTTTTCTTTTTGTCGCCTTTTAGTTTATGATCAAAATCAATGAGGACTGAAGCTTTCCACAGCCATCTATAAAATGCAATTACTGTATACAACACACAGTAAAACTCCTGTGGTGTGTATGTTGAGACATAATTTATGCCACTTACCTCCAGAGAGGTATCGATCTTTCTCTGTGAATGTTTTACAAAAGGGTCTCTTGAGTGCAAGTGCAAGGAAATATGTGGCTACTGGGGCTGATCTATAATTTGATTAATAATGACCAATCTCTTGAACTTGACTCCTCACTGCACTTTTATTGTGATCTGACCTTAGATTTTTGTTCTTTTGCCATTCTTTTCAGAGGCATAGTTATTCCTACATTTTAACGTGCTCATCTTGTTACTTGCCTTATCCATGATATAACTCTCATCGAGTTTGGCAGCACTAATGGAGGGGGGAATGAATACTAAACTTGGAGTCAGAAGACCTGAGTTTGCTTTCTGACTCAGCCACTTAATAGTTTGTACCTTGGGGACACTCTTTACTTCCCTGAGTCTCAGCTTTATCCTCTATTAAATGGAACCAATAATGCACTTCGGGGGGCATTGTTGTCTGAGGATTAAATGAGGTTTTTAATTGATTTATTCAACAAACATTTACCAACCAGACACTTNTACCTCCATAAGTAGAGTCCTACTTATGAATTAGTACTGTATCTCTTTAATCAGTGTGGAAGACTTTTAGTTTCCTGAAATATAAATATTTTTATTTAACTTTACTCCCCAGCTTGCCCTGAAATAAGTAACTCTATCCAAAATAAGAAGCCTTAGAGAGTAAAATTTTGGAATTCACTTAATGAGGAAAACTTCCCCGTCTAGCATTAAGACATGGAAAGTTGAGACAGTGGAGGGCAGTGGAAAGAGCTCAGAGTTTAGTGTCAGAAGATGTAGTTCTGAGTCCTACTTCCAACACTTACTCATATGATTAAGTCATTTAAACTTGCCAAACCTTAGTTTCCTCATCTGTAGAATATTGAGGGTCCCATGAAATAACGCTTGTTAAAAAAACCCCAAAACACTATAAAGGGTATTATTACAAAGCTTATAGGGGTCATCAGTTATAGCTTGGTGGGATTAGGTACCTAACAGCCTGCCATCAGACTACTAATGCTTTTAGCAAAACCACTTTACCCATCATTTTACCTTTCATAGTTTCTGTTCTTAATTTGTTTAATGTTAATAACAATATCTAATTTATAAGACTCCTGAAGATACTGCAAGGAAAGCATCAGCCTATATTAAGTACAGTAATACCTTGGTTTGCGAGCATAATTCGTCCGGAAACAAACTACTCGTATTGCAAGACATTGCTCATTTACCATTTTAAAATGTATTAGAAATGTCTGCTCATCTTGCAGAACACTCGCAAAACAAGTTACTTGTAATTCAAGGTTTTACTGTATTTCTTTCTTTTCTACCATACTATGC
>NW_017732441.1:402664-408593 GCF_001890085.2 Hipposideros armiger | reverse complement strand
GATAAGATCCATAGAAGGGGACAATTTATCCTTTTTTTTTTTTTTTGCTTAAATAAGAATGAGACTCCAAAAATAAAATGAAGGAAAGCGTAGGGAGCATAGTTGTTTTCTAAAACCATTTTTCTATTACAAAGGGCCATACCTCTTATATATCCTAATTTTTTTACTATCTCCAATATTAGAGGCCCTTACTGAGACTTGGGAAGTCAGCAGGCTCACACAAGGTGCATAGTGGCATACTTTGTTTTCTATTTCCTTCTTGAATTTTCATAGCAGAATAAAATCTTTTAGGCAAAGTATAATTTCTCTAGGCAGATATTTATTTCTGCAAAGAAGGGAAGGAACTAATATTTCTTGAGTATATCAAACGTGTTAAACCCTGTGATAAGCACTTTTATACATATTATTCAATTTTTTTCTGTATCAAATTGTGAGATAGGTATTATTATTATAATTATTATGATGATTATTATTTTGTTTTACTGATGAGGGAGGTAGGATGTAAGCTTAGTCATTGTGCAATCTTATTTGACATCTGTGAGCCTTAGTTTCTTATTTGTTAAATGAAGCTAACAATGCCTTCCTCATAGGTGGTATTATTACTATATGTATATATTAATACCATGAATAATATCTATTATTACAAGTATATTTCCTCCCCAAATGCTTTGAAAATGCAAACAAAATGCAGTCAATCATCTGAATGGTTTATCTTTGTGAAGTGCCAACCAATAGGTTCAATCAAGTTGACAGAATTATCCTGAGCTGAAATCGCCGAATTGACTGTTCTTATTCTAGGCATACATAATTTCATGGATGAATCCACGTAGGAGATACAATGATTTAATGGTTTAGCTTTTATGGGCATGCAGTAACACTCCGTGGTGGTGAGAACATGGTCCTTGGAGTCAGAGAGACCTGTTCTAATCCCAGGGCTCCATCCTGACCACACCTTCACTGAAAGTTGTCTCCCTGCTTAGGTTTATACTTTGGTTTCATCATCTCTATAATGAGGATAGCATAGATTTTTGTGAGGCTTAGAAAGAAATGTTAAAATAGAAAGCTCAACAAAATCTCATGTATTTGTCAGGGTTCTCCAGAGAAACAGACCCAATAGGATGTGTGTGTGTGTGTGTGTGTGTGTGTTGCATGTGTGTGTGTGCATTTACAGATACTTATTTGAAGGAACTGGCTCACACATTTGTGGGACTGGTAAGTCTGGAGTTTGTGGGACTGGTAAGTCTGGAGTTTGTGGGACAGGCCAACAGGCTGAGTTGCCGATGTCAGAGTTGATGTTAGAGCAGTTGATACTGCAGTCTTGAGTCCAGAGGCAGTCAGGAGGCAGAATTCCTTCTTTCTCCAGAAACCTTGGTCTTTTTCTTAAGGCTTTCAACTGATTAGATGAGTCCTGCCCTTACAAGGGTGTTCTGCTTTACTCAGAGTCTCCTGATTTAAGCATCAGTCATATCTAAAAAGTACCTCGACAGCAACATCAAGACTGGTATTTGACCAAACAACTAGACACCATAGCCTAGACAAGTTGACACATAAAATTAGCCATTGTGTACCATGATATAATGATTGAGAAATTCCAAAGCTGTTTTCACATAGGTCTAATTCATAGAGGAAATGATCAAGAGCCAATTTCGCACTTTTCTAGCCTTTTCACACTCTGGAAATGTGAAAGGGTCCAGGGAATGGAAAGAGTAGTCAAGATTGTGAAGAGATATAATTGAAGATAGCTATATCGTGTTGTGGATCTGCACCCCGCCTTACCCTAAAGAAGGGGGGTGGGTGAGCATTACCTCTTTTGCCTCCAGCTTTGTGAGGAAGATTTCCATTGTTCTACTTGGAGAACCTGAAGTGTATTCCTTGTATTATAGTTGGGAGAAGACCCAGAGGACCAGGACTTGCACATGCGTGAGAACTTAAAGTGACTGGCAGCAGCTGCATAGACGTGGCTGCCATGGGGTTGATGTGTATTCCTGGAATTTGTTGGGGCAAAATATGTGGTAGGGTTTCCGATGAACCACAGGAAAGAGCTTGGGTGGGTGGCCATGGGCCTCTCCAATAGGGTGCCCTGAAAGGACAGAGAAACCCCATGGCAAGAACTCAGAGGGTGAACACGAGATTTCTAGGGGCTGAGGAAGGAGTAGGTAGCATATCGGATGACTTTCAGTATTGAGATTCTCCAGAAAACCCACTAAAGCTCCCACTAGAGAGTCAGCTTTAAACTCTGCCTGCCTGAGAGTCTGTGAAGGTCATTACACATAGGACCAGTTCATGTAAGGTCTTTCTTCACCCTTCACCTTTCTTTTCTCCACTCCCACAAGATCTCCTGCACCACCCACAGAGGAGCAGGTGTATGTGTGGGGGAGGTGAGGGGCCCAGGGCAGAGAAATCAGAAGCCATCTTCCTGTTCTGCTGTCTTCCAGCCTGAAAAGCCTAAAGAACAAGAGAGAAGAAATTGTAACATTCAAATAAGTTCAGAGTTTTGATTACTATCATAAACTGGACATTCTACGTTCCAAATTGAGATGTTTCTAATTTAGAGCAATTGTATTTGCAATTTAGAGGAACTCAACAGTGACCAAAAAAGCTTTGGGACCTGTTCAGATTTTCATTTAGGATCAGTGCAAGACAAAAGCGGTTTGTGTCCCTGGGAAATGGTTCTCAGACCCTTCATGTTAGCGTTGCCTGGGAATTGGTTAGAAATGCAACACAACTCCCCATACCACCCCTGCCCACCCCCAAGCTCTGACTCAGAAATGCTGGGCAGTGGGACTCAACAATCTTAAGCCCCTCAGGTGATTATGATGTGTGCTAAACATTGAGAACACCTGTCCTGGAACAACGTCTGGCAATAGCACAAGAAAAAAGTTCTGCCCTCCTACATGCACAGATAAATCTATGTAATGATCAGTGCCTCTCATAACAAATCTAAAGGAGATATGTCAATAACTAAAGATTTCACCTGTTTCCTTACCGCAGTAATATTACAACTGACGTTTCCACTTCTGTATGAGATAATCATCTCTGCTCTGCTTGCTTTGTGAGAATATCGTATCCAATAAGCTAATATATTTGAAAACATTTATTAAACCATGAAGCACTGTCCATATGCAAGTTATTATTATGACAAGTACCTTATTTACATGGATATCAACTTCATTTTGAAAGTGATATCTCTGGGGTTTGCTGATCACTTAGCTTTCACTATAACACCCGTCAACCAGTTCCTACACGAACTAATAAGGTATCAAGTAGAAGAGCCAAATCAGAGGGGGAAATTGGTCACACCATGGCTGAATGCTTTAGTTTTAGTGAGAAAAATATAGAGTTGATGAATTTTGTCAAGACTGAAATTGGATATTTAGAATAACTTAATGATCATTGGTTTATCAATCCCAGTTTGTTTGTTTGTGTTTCCCACTTTCAAAAGTGTTTCTGCTTGTCATGCAGACATAGCCTTGGCTGAAGTTAATACTAACATTTGCAAACCAAAAGGAATTTAAGAATGAGACTGACCATTTTGAAATTCAATTAGTGGGAAGTTTTTTCCAAATTGAAAATAGTCTTACGTTTTACTTATTGTTATTGGATCTCTCTTTTTCAAGTTCTTTTGGGGAGTTAGAGTACAACAGGGTTTTAAGCCTTATAGATGCTGACGATTGCATGTCATGAACTTCAGTACTGGTGGCAGTCAATGATTATACTATTTTGAGGAGCTGTTATGTGCCAAGTCCTAGGGGAGGTATCAAATACGATACTTGCTCCAAGTTGTTCTCAGAGCTTAGATTTAGATCCAGGGAAAGGAAATACGCAGCGTCAGTCAAAAGAGTGGTGTGAACAAATAGAGTTTCGGTTAGGGGTGGGTAAATAATGCAAGGGCATGGGTGGCTTCATTGAGAATTTGGGATTTTAGCTCTGATTAGATTGTATATATTGTGTTTAACATGAGAGTATAATGTTTGGCAGTTGGCATTCCAGCCGCTTGGATTTGCGAATATTTAACACAAAGTCACAAGTTCTACATAGTGGAAACCTCCTATCAGGCAGCAAAGATGAAGCAGCAATACAGTGAGCACCCCACTACAGGTGCCTGGGTGATGATTAATGGTGTGAGACAGGAAGGATCATTGAGCGGTGCTTCTTTTTCAGTTCTCACTTCAAGCAGGAAGAGACCATTCTGAAGGAAGGGCTTCAAAACCCTTTTCATCACCACCACAAAAGGGAACAAGTAGAGCATAAGAATGTTCAGTTCCTTCCAGGTGAGACAGCTCAGGCGGAATGCTCAGGGGACCCCCAGCCAGGGCTGGCTTAGAAAGCCAGTCCTGGGGTGCACAGCACACAGCCAGTACTCCAAGACAGTGCTTTTATCAAGTACCCATGCAAAGACCAAGACTCGGTAATAAGGCCCCTGGTGCAAACTGCAGAGATCGCAGGTTCACAAAGACCAGGCTGGGTTTGAAGATTAGCGAGAATGAGACTTGGATTTGGCTGACGATGCCTGCAGTTTGGTGAACTATTGAGCTATAGAAACAAGCAGTGCAAAGATAAGGATACAATGAGTGTGTGGGGTACCACACCTCCCCAGTGCCTCTGGGGTTCTGCACAGAGATAGATGCCCCCAAGTTCTGGAATCGATTCTGATGCCTGGTAAGAAACAAGGTCCAAACAGCAAAAGCTGGGCCCTCTCTACCACTGGGCTGGGGCACGGCCCAGCCAGCCCTCAAAGATCTGTGTTGGGGGTCTTTACTCTCTATACTATGGTTGCACACTTCTGAGTGTGGGCCTGTGCAGCGGGTCTAGCCATGGCTTCCCATCACCGCCCTAGACTTCACAGGAGAGCAAAGGGCTGGACCAACCAAAGGACTCCTTCTGTAGCCACATTAGTTACAAGTGATCTCCACTTCCCTCAGGAGCAAGAACCGCAGACACAGAAGAGCCCCCATATCCTTTACACTTTGTTTTGTATGAAGTCAGTGGACTCCAAAATAAAGTGAATATTGTTTTTTTATAATAGAGTGTGGGTTTCAACACTCTGAACAAATCTTTCTGTCATTTTTCTGTATCCATGAGTGAAAACACTGCCCCCAGGTACTGTTAGGTGCAGACTTGCACTGGCAGAAGTTTCCCGACCATTAGGGTCAAGGTTATGGAACCCAAAAAGGGCAAAACAGGTAAGCCTCTTTCAGGGTCTGGGTGTGCATGGACTTAAAAAGATAGCAAAAGGCTCTGTGTTCTAGAAGCGTGGACTTAAATAGTGGTCATTTTTTGCATTTTAAATCTTAGTTTCTCTTCAATAACATCAATTCCCATCTGTCAAATAGCCTCTAATGATAACAGCATTGGGTTAGATTTTTAAATTATTTTATTCATGGTTTCTCTGGCAAATGGATAACATTGAATTTTAGAAACAATTCCTGATTGGGGATCTTTTTCAAGTTTGGTGAGCTGGGAAGAAGCAGTAAGTACATCATGATGATTGAGAGCACAGACTTTAAGATCAGACTGCTTGAGAATGCCTGGCATTTTCTAGGGCTGTGACCTTGGGCAGGTGGCTAATCTCTCTGTGATTCAGAGATGGTACCTGCCTTATGTGGCTATGGTGACGATTAAAGGAGCTGCTGTGTTTTAAACCTTTATAAGAGTGCCTACCATGCAAGTGTTTGCTATTACTGTTTCCAAACACAAGCCTCCTCTTTGCAAAGGGCACAGTGTTATCTAGACTGCTCAGGGTTTTTATACATGCTACCACAAACAGAAATTTTGATAGGAACTTGTTTCTTAACTAGAATGGTAAGAACACTGTAACTATTGGAACCAGCTGATGCATCATCCATAATCCTGATAACAAACTATAAATTGAGCATATCTTACCTTCTTAACCTCACCTTTCACAGAATCATAATTTTTTTTTTTTTTT
>NW_017732441.1:379866-402654 GCF_001890085.2 Hipposideros armiger | reverse complement strand
AGAGGGCAGTGTCACTGGCCCTCATATGTGGGATCCGAACCGGGGCCCTCTGGCGTCCCAAGCCAGCTCTTAACCATCGCGCCACTTGGCCGGCCCAGGAATCATAAAATTTTAATGCAGACCTTTTCTGGGTGGACATCTTCATTTTTCAGGCAGGTGACCGAAGGTTAAACAAGTAGGTAACACTCCCCTAGCTCATAGTCAGAATTTGACTACCAGTCTTTATATTGTGAGCTCTAAGAAGTATGCAATAAAAGATAATGTTCAAAGGTACATTCCATAGATGAGGCTTCTGGAAGTCTAATCTTGAAAGATCTGGTCTCTGATCATGGAAGGTGTCTTATTAAAATCCTTTAATGATAGTTGTTTTTGAGTTGGGATCTTCAGCATATGTTTTTGGTCTTTGCTTTTAGAGCTTTGAAAAATCTGTCAGCTGTCACCAATATGATTTCTGTTGCCTGACTCTTTCAAGTACTAAGGATCTGTCATGTCTAAATTTCATAATATAATGTGGCTATCAGTTCTCGCCACTAAACTGAAGTTGGGCTTTTCATATGCACAATGCAAAAATGAGAAACTGTAATTTGTTATCAAGTAAAGAAATGACAAATAATCAGTTTCTGGAAGCTTTAGGAGTTGTGCTATACAAGGTATCACTGTAAAAGAATGAGCTTGAGTGCGTGGAAGCAGTAATTCTCACATCCAACCGTGCAATTCCAGGCAGCCTCAACCTTTTAAAATCCAGATTCCTGGGCTCATTTAAACCCTTTGAATTGGTGTTCCTAGCAGATGGAATTATTTAAAAATTCTGTGGTGATTCCGATGAGCCAGTTTTCCAAATGACACATTAAAACAGCCTTGAAACTCTGGAGTCATATTTGAAATATTAGAATCAAAGCACTTGGGTACTGGTAGGAATTTAATGTAACATCCAGTCCAATTCTATGTTTCATAGGTGAAGAAAGTAAGGTTGAGAATGGCTGAGCAATTTTATGATCACAGAGGTTTAGAAAGGAAGAAAGCTCATAGATGATGTGATATGTCATTAATGTTTTAGAGATGGAGAGACAGAACCAGAAGGGCTATGTGACTGGCCCCAGGTCACAGTCAGAGCAGCAAACTGAGATCTATCAGAGCCCCCATAACAGAGCTGAAGGAGCTATAATGGGACATATTCAAGGTCCTTTGAAGGTCGTGGGCACATCAGGTGGAGACAGAAATTAGAGGGTAAGGCCTACGGCTCACATACCCATCAAGTTGGCCTGTGTAAACCTATAAACTTGTCTTTCAATATTTCACATTTAGAGGAAACAATTAATTCAAGATGTTATTTGAGGTTGGGTGAATTTGATCGTTTGTGTTGGGGAGTTAACATAGTGAAAGGAAAAAAAAATTATTTGGCTGAGAACTGGGAAATCTGAGATCTGTTCCCATACCCATTGCTAATTAGCACTGTGGGATTGTGGGTTAGTCATTTGATTTCTTCTAGATTCAGTTTCCCTATTTCAGGAGTCATAAGAATAATCTCTTCCCTAAATACTTTACAGGATCATTATGAATATAAAATTTAAAAAAATGTACAGGAAAGCACATTGAAAATTATAACATTTTATACATGTTAATGTTGTTATATGGGAAACTATTTAAATAGAAATGCCTTTTTATGAAATAGGGGTAAGTTAGTAAAAAATAATTCAGCCAGTGCTAATATTGCCCACTAATGAAAACACTAAAATATATATGCTTTCACTATATATTTGTTTTTAATATCATTTAATATAAATTCCTGGGTCATACCTAGTGTGACAGGCAATAGATTTTATTGTACTAAATACTACATTTAATGGCCAACATTGTAAATAAAATTTAAGGAAAACAAATAGTTTTTCTTTTTCCAAGGATATCAGGTCATAGGGGACATTTATATGATGCTAGATCTAAAACTATCATTATCCCTTTCTTTTCTGGCCCTCATATTAAAAGATTAATATAATAAACACTTTAAAAGTGCTTAGTATATACAAGGCACTGTTTTATACTTAACAAATAGGAGATGAAACCATAGAAATTTGAATAGTGAAAGTAAAATATAAAGCATTAATAACCATAACTTAGGATTGGAATAATGAGAGATTGGCTAGTGAAAAGTAAAGAGCACTCTAAAAAATAGTCTTAGCAAATACAGGAGCAGCCAGTACTCCATGCTGAGATGGAGCTCTCAAGGAAGAAATAAGCCTGAAAGTGGGCACCCCTACACGGGATTAAGGTCCAGACTTCATTGGAGAGGGAGTGGCCATGGCCCACTGGATAGCAGAGGAGATGCCAAGGTGTCTCACTGGTGGAACCTGCTGGAAACTCATCCTCTGGGGGATGGGGGTGGGAGTGAGTTGGGGGAAGCTGTGGCTATAAGCGTACCTCAGAACTTGCTCCAATATTGCAGGGGGAGATGTGGGATGGGCGGGGACAGGATGCTGGCTGCTGCTGGCTGCTGCAACCTGCAGAAACGGGTACCGGAAAACCCATTCCCTGCCACAAGCTCCTGGTGCCTGCTGGATAAGACCAGCTAGAACTGGGAGGGAAGGCCCTTCCCCCTCCAGGGCTTCTGCAGTGCCCTCTGATGAGGATGCTTAGCATTACATATGTTGGCAATGGAGAAATATTTAACGGGCCCATCTCGATCGGTGCAGAGCAAGCAGCTAAGGTGGAATTTAGAGCTTTGAGGGAATAAATTGGTAACTGGAACACCTCTCAACAGTTCTGTGAAATAGGTGCTACTATTATCCCCATTTTACAGACAAGGAAGCCAAGACACAGAGAGGTAAAACCACCTCCCCAGGGGGAAGTCAGTGGCAGAGCCAGGATTTGAAGCCTGGCATTCTGGCTCCGGTGTCTACTCTAAATTACTCCCCTGTGCAACTTCCGTGTCTGTGTCCTCACCTGTGATGGATGTTCAGCGTTCTCTCGTGGTTTCATATGCAAGCCTCACAGCTGTGCAACTGGACAACAGTTTCCTACATTTATAGACATTGCACACAATCCTTCTTGTTGCTTTTTCTTTTTAATTATTCTTCTGTCTGTTTTCCATGTTTCTTTATTGCTTTCCTAAAAATCATAGATCCAAACCAAACCTCAAATCTACTCGCTTTTCACATTTCCTATTGTGTATGAGAGAGAAAATGTGAAGGGGCAGCCTGTGGATTATCTGTGACATTTCTATATCTGTATATTCTAAGCCTATGCATTCTATAGCTATACATTTCTATATCTGTTTTCTGCTCTCCATCTCACTATACTAGTGCTGACCCCTAGTACCTCTTACTTGCCTATAAACACAGCCTGGCTACTCGTCTGTCCACCACCAATCAGAGGGGTCTGGTTCACCTTGAACACCATCGCTGCATTAACCTTGGTGAAGAGCAGCTCAGGTCACATCACCACCCTCCTCCATTCTCTCCAGTGGCTCCTCAGGCACTGCTATATTAAAGCACATCCCCTCAGTTTAGTCTGTAAAGTCCTCTACGTTATGATCCTGACTGCAGTTTTCTAGCCCTAACTCCCCTCTCCTCTACTAGCTCCAGTTCTCCTAGCTAAAGTGACTGCTCAGTGTTCCTCCAACTTCGCGTCCTGTCCCCCATCTTTTGTTTTAGGTATGCATTTTGCTGGAAGCTGTTCTGCCCAGATGCATGGGTCCAGTCTCACCTCATCTCAGAATCATCTCAGAGTCCCCTCCTTCCACAAAGCCTTTCCTATTTTCAAATCATCTTTTTCTCTTTTGAATCTCTACAGTGATATGTTTTTCTCATATTGTAATGGCAATGTAATTCTTGACTTTTCCTCTATTATTAGATGACAAGTTCCTTGATGCCAGGGGCAATATTTTACTAAATTTTCCCCTTCCCTCCTCCCTCTCTCCCACCTCCTTTCCTTTCCTTCCTTCCTTCCTTCCTTCCTTCCTTCCTTCCTTCCTCTATCTATATCTATCTATTTATCTATCTATCTATCTATCATCTATCTATCATCTGTCTATCTATCTCTCATATCTCTCTCTAGCCATTCTCCATCCATCCATCCATCCACCCATCTATCTTTCTACCTACCCACCTAATTGATTGATTATATTTTCTGAAATCTAAGAGACCACTAACATAGGTTTCAAGGTCTGGATCATCTGTCAAGCACACATGACTCAGTTAGACTTACTTAGCATCACATTTAAATGGAAAGGATGTAGAACAGGGAACACGCGCATGCACAGCAGCAGCATCACAGAGGCTGCAGCCACTCAGATGCATTTTCTGTCTCCTAGTCATTGCTGACATATGTTCCTGTCTCAAAATTAAGTATAAATGAATGGAGAGCAAGGTGTCAGAGAAATCACTAGTTCTGGGGTCTGTCAGCTTCAATGCCCTGCCAGCTACACAACCCCTAGAGGGTAAAGGACATTCCATAGTATGGTGCCTGGCACAAAGTAGGAGATTCTTTTTAAAAAAATTTAATTTTATATCATTTTGGATTAAAGTTTTGGTTTCACTCTGCACTGAAGAATCACCATTTTGTTGCTTATCCACAGAATGCTGAGCCTCTGAGCCTCTGCTGGCTCTGCTCCTCCCTCTATACGCCCTTACCTACCTCTTTCTGATTCTTAACCTCATTCACCCCTCCAGCGTGATGTTTAGAACTTTTCTTATGACCTGGGCTCATTTTCCATGCTGACAACAGGCTTGATCCTTGAAGGCTGTCCCCAGCCTACTCTCCAGTTCTCGATTCTTACTGTTTGGCCACAGCACCCATGCACGTCAAGGCACCATGGCAATGCCCGTGTTTAGGAAGAAATAGTAAAGCTCAGCATTGCAGACTGGGTTCCTGAGCCACTCAGCAGAGCTTCCTGGTGGAAGCCATATAAGAAAAAATAGTTTTAAGATCATGTTTCCTAGATTAGCAAGCTCTAGAGATACATAGCTGTGTATACTTATTAGATGATTTTCATAAAACTTTTTGTAAGACTTGCACTTTTTTGTAACCATTAGGTTTCCCAGGTGACTGAAGAGTTCAGTTTGAGCTAAAGTTTTGCATCCACTGAATGTTCAGTAGCTGTTAGTTAAACAGCTGTGTAAGACACACAATGTATTTCTTCTGTTATCAGAAATCTCATTGTTTGCTAGAAAATTAACTTTGAAGCGCAAGCAGGTTTCTCTGTACAAGGTCTTAACCACGTACGGTCTTAGCCTTCTCCTTGAGGACTTGCCTTTTTAAAGCATTCTTGCTGCACCTAGGCCACTGTTTCCAAACTTTGATGTGTGTGAGAACCACATCCCGTGCAAATTAAACACGTGGATTTCTGGGACCTCATCTGTAACCATTTTGATTCAGTAGGTCTGGACGTAGGCCCAGGCATCTGTGTTTTTATAGCGTCCAGTGTGGTTCTGATTCAGGTGGCATGAGGATCACACTTTAAGAAACACTAAATTAGTCTCTAGAGAAGGTGTTCAAGGGTTTGACATTTTTAGAGGTGCTTTCAGGGTTGAGCTCCAAAATATCACTGAGGAAGTTGTGATGATTTTTCAGAAGCGATTTTATTGAAGCATAATTTACATGCCATACACTTCATCTACTTTAGTGGACAATCCAATATTTTTAGCACATATGCTGAGTTGTGCCATTACTATTGTGATGATCATTACCTCCTATTCTTTGCCTGGGTTCATCTTCAGCCCAGTCTATTACATTCAGTTGGTGACAAAGTACAGTACAGTTTCTTATTTGCAAGACAGCAAAGTATTTGGGGAGGACCAGAGCATCAAAAGACCCAAATCTGAGTTTTGGCTCAATCACCCAGAGACCTAGGGCAAGACACAGGGCCTTCCTGAGTCTTAATCACTTTATTTATAAAATGGGGATAATAGTAATTAGTATCTCTTCTATAAGGCTTTTGTGAAAATTAAGTGGGAAAAGGTGTTTGGAGGGTGCTTTTTAAGTGTACTAAACTGTTTAATTAATGATTGCTAACCTTTGGTTGCTCAATGACTGGTTCAGGAAGTAAAAATACATTAACGAGTATAGATCTATCCATGTTCTCCCTTAACAGATAGAGAAAATGAGCATGGCTCTCTGAGGGCACAGAGCAAAGAAATTTGACTCGATTGGAGAGAGGGCAGTTGTGCAGGAAAGTTTAACCCATGGGAATCATGTTGGAGATGAGAGTTGACAGATGAACTGACATTACCTAGCCAAGGGGATGGTGGTGCTGGCATTCCAGGTGGGAGGGGTGGGGGACAGTATTGCAGAGGGTACATGGTATATTTGAAGGATGTTAACAAATGCTGCTGTGGCTGGAGGGCAAAGCTCAAGGGAGAAGATGGTAGAAGGCGCCAGACCCCACGTGCTCTGCAGCCTATGTGAAGGTTCACTGTCTAATCCTTGAAGGGTGTTAAGGGCATGGGCAGGTGTGTGTGACATGACTAGATTGGCCTTTCCAGTGCTCACTCTGGGAAGATGAATGGGGGATGTGTGGAGGGCAGAGGATGCCAGAAGGCCAATTGGGAAGCTATTGTAATGGTGCAGGTGACATATGATGGGCTGAGGTGGTTGTGGTAGACCTAGAGTGATGCCGGTGCATTTGATAGATTCAGGGGATGGAATTGATTGGATTTGGCTACAGGTTATATTTGGAGGGTGTAGAGAGGGTGGTATATGGATGACTCTTAAGATTTCTGACTTTCATAATCAAATAGTAGTGGTTCATTCTCGAGGATATGAAACAGTACAAGGACAAATAGTCTGAAGTTGAAGAGGGATGTCAGGAGTAGAGCACAGGAGAGGCCCTTGGAACTGGGCCTGGCTGGTCAGTGAATACTTGCCATGATGATGGTGCTAATGATTTTAAGATTCCTTCAAGACATCCTAGTGGGTATCTTGAGCTGTAATGAGCTATGCAAATATTGGTTATTATTATTATTTTAGTCATAAAATGTGTCCAGCAATATCTTAATTTATGTTTTAATTTCTTTAACATATACTTCAAAATTACTTATAACATAATCCTTTCCCCAATGGTATAAAAGTAGGATTTTACTGTATTAAATGGGAACCCATGTTTTATAATCTTCCAACTTTATTGACTAGAGCTGAAAGCTTCAACTAGTTCATTCCTCAGAGCTCCTCTAGGGAATGTTACTTTAGAAAGACAACAGCAGGCTTGTAAATTAGTCCAGTTTACCAACCCACAAACATTTGTCACACTGTCCCCTCCTCATAAGAGAGCAGAGGGAAAATAAGCAGTCTTGTCTCAGTGCCTCCTGCATCATGATTTGTTTGGCATAAATTGCTACCTGCCTTGTGGCTGGGCAGTTAGCTAATTTAAGGGCTGAATGAGAAAGCTCTAAAAACAGCCAAAAGTGTTCTATTGAAGTAGATGGCTAGTCAATAGGGAAAAAGGGGAGTAAGCTGATTAATGATGAATATAGGAACACATTTTGAAAGGAATACGTATGCCTTGCCAAGCTGATCTAAGTAGATCGCATACTGGTCACCTGGTGCCCATCTGATGTTTCTCATTTCAACTTTAGGCAGTTCCCAGTGTAATCATTATTAAATCGTGGCTGATATTTTTTCCAGTGAAACAATATTCAGATAACTGTGACTTCGGTTTTATTTTTCTATTATAAATTTAGTTGTCTCTCTACCTGTGAAACAAAATTATAACTAGTTGAATACTTGCATATTTACAGGTATATTTCAACCCAGTGGCCAATCTAGACAAACTTAGATTGCTAAGGATATGGAGTTAGTGGTTCTTTGGTGTCTGATTTAGGCTGGCATTCTTATCACTGCATTAATTGTATGGCATTTTCTATGTAGCGTTACCTCCCTAAGCATTGCTATTCTCATCTGTAAATTGTAAATGATAGTAATATTACCTCCCCCATAGGGTAATTGCCAGAACTAAATGAAGCAAATATCTGCTGTAAATATCTGCAAAATGCTTTGACCAGTGCCTGCCACATGATAAGGGTCTTAGTCTATTTGGGCAGCGACAATGGAATACCATAGACTGCGTGGCTTATAAACAACAGAATTTATTTCTCACAGTTCTTGAGGCTGAGAAGTCCAAGATTAAGGCACCAGCAAATTAATGTCTGATGAGGGACCCCTTCTGGGTTCATAGATGGTCTTCTTGCTGTGTCCTCACATGGTGGAAGGGGTGAGGGATCCCTGTGGGGTCTCTTTTATTATATAAAGGCACTGATCCCATTCATGAGGGCTCCCCCTTCATGACCTAATCACCACTCAAAGGCACCACCTTTGAATACTATCACATGGAGATTAGGTTTCACATATGACCAGATCCAAAGAAATTGCCCTTTACTTATGAGAGCTCCTATTTCCTCAGCATCTTTCTTCTAAATGTCTGATGTCTAGAATATGAATCATTGAGGACAGAAGCTCCATCTGTTTGTCTTTATGGTCCCAGTATCTGACCCCATGTGCAGTATAAGGTCAATCAATGTACACTGCACAGTGAATATATAGTACAGTGATTTGTAGGCTTTTCATTGGTCCTCAAGTATCCATGGAAGGAAGAAGTCAGTGCAGTGATTTACGCGTATAGGCTCTTCATTGGTACTCAAGTCCCTGTGGAAGGGAAAAGTCAGAATCTACTGAAAGGAGAGGAATCAGTCTGAGTCTGTGTATAGCATTCCCACAGTCATTGGGGGAGGTGAGGAACAGTAGAGAAAATAGGACTGGATTCATAGCAAAATAGAAAGCTGATTCTTACAACCCAGTTTCTTGTAACACCATCCCAACAAGTGATATTTGTAAAAACAACCTTATAGTAATGGATTATGTCCTCACTTCAGATGATCAGATTCGCCTGAAGTAGGCATGAAGCAAAAATTCCAACACTTTGCATAATTTTAATATCTTTATTAAATGATATTATCCATTAGTGCATGACTGCTGAGTCCACTGTTTACCAGCCTGAGATGAGCTGCAACACTTACTCACATATATTATTTAAAAATTAAACTGTGGATTCCACAGGGTTATTGAAAAATTCAAGTCATGCAGATTTAATATTGCAAGAAGGAATTAATTTGGGAAGGCATTTTGTATAATTTGAGTAGTTGCATTCCACGTTAGTAAATATACTGTGGTATGTAGGATAAACACCTCGCTTTGGAGGAGCACATCCATGTCCAGACACTGTCAACCGGTGCCCCGTCATACAGAGTAACACCACCATAGGTAGAGTGTCTTTTTCTTTCTTCCTTTCTCGTTTTCTCTTTTCTGTCTCTGAGGACAAACATCTTCATTTGCCGAGGGTCTATGGTAATCAGAGTCACCCTGATGACACTGGTGGTTGGTGAGTCTGATTCTTCTCCTCTATTGTATTCTCCCTGCTTTTCCTGTGTGTGGGGTTTGTCAGCGAGCTTGCAAGGGTCTGCTGTGGGCAGAAGCTTGTGTTTTATCCAAGGGAGAAGAGAGTAGTAAAAGGGGACTGGGAAAATTGGGTGTGACATATCTACTCAGTGCAGCCTGAGCTTTTTTCGATGTTTGTAACCATAAGCTTCACTGACACCAGTGACATGGTGAACACATGTTCCAACAAAAGTGAAACCAGCGTGGGCACCTCTCACCAATGCCTTTGCGTGGTGAGGAACAGGAAGTATTGGGACGACATTTTATCATGTAGATGAGAATCAGGAATGATTCTTTTTTCTGAAAGCATCTGATTAATGACAGCACTTTTAAACTTCATCAGGAAAGAGTTAGTGAAAAATCCTTAGTTATAAATCTTGCACTGAAGGGCTATATTTAGATGTTTATGGTTTCAGAGTCACTAGCTCTGAGCTTATCCCAAACTTTAGGATGCTGACTACAGACCCTGATATGCTATGTGCCAGGCACTTCTCTAATCAACGTTTCCACTTATGGCTGGGATAGTCATCCATAAACAAGGGAACCCAGCTGAGGGCCGAGTGGGGCTGAAGTCCAGGTGTGACAGAAAGCAAGAAACATAAACTTGACATTTTGCTGATTCCTGGCCCTGAAATGACTATAAGTCAATGATGAATGTAATTATACTCTTATTAGTAATTCCTAATGTTTGTCTCTATATACAAATATTAAGTGAAATACTTTGACAAACATTATTTCATATAATCCTCATGACTGCTCTATGAGGCAATTATTCTTATCTTACAGATGACAAAATTGAGGCCCAGAGAGTTTGAGACATTTGTCTGTAGAATTGGGGCTGGATTCAGGAGTTCCTCCACTCCACATACTCTGTACGTGCAATTCTAGCATTACCCCCATTAAAATGTAGGGTCACAGAGAAAGGTATAAATTTTGAAAGTTTTTGATGATTAAAGAAATATCACATTTTGTTTTTAGGTAGGATGAGAAGTATGGGAACAAAAGCGTGGAAAACCTGCTCTTTTGGGGGAATTATATAAACATATACTCATGTAACATATATATGCAACTTTAAAAGATTCTTATATGTACAAATGTTTATATGTGCATGAATTTGTATATCCCTGCCATTAACATTTATTTTAAATATTTTGGTATAGGGTCAAAGTGAGGGAATAGTACAAATTTAAGGTACTTGTTACTCCTAGCTGGAGCTATAGTCTTTTTCAATAAACACTCGCTTTTTCGCTCCAATTCATTTAAGTTTGAACTTCTGAACCCTTTCACGGGAAGTTTCCACTTATTCTGTCATGGGGCCTTGGCAAATAAATACCTGTGCTATGTGGCACTGGTTTGGCTTTCTTTGCTTACTTTACCTTGTTATCAATAAAGGTGAGTCTGTAGTAGATGTTCTCAACTTTGCAAACGAGCCTTATTTTTCATAGAGCAATGGAGCTTGTTTTTAACTGGAATCCAAAAAGAATCAGATTTGAATTACATTTATATACAAGTATTCTGAAGAAATAATGCATTGTACATAGCATAAAGCAACCATTCTAACCCTCAGGGAGAACAGGCAACATGGGGCATTAGGAATACCTCATTTATTAAAACCTTGCTCTATTACCAGGCTTTGCTTTGTATGTTGCCTTTCTGGGTTAATTCCTGAAGAGTTTGTCTCCTTTTCTGTAGAGGCCTCAACTCTTACGTCAGAAGCTGCCAACCAAAATTTTGCATTTTCCTCCTTACTGCAGAAACTGTCCCACCTGTGAATATTGTCGTGGCTTTTGATTTCAGATATCTGTTGCAAGTGGCCTTGGGTTCAATGGTGTCTGGCATGCTGCCCCTTGTCTCAGGTGCGAGGTTGTTGTGTGCAGTGTAGACCAATCACTCATGCAGCTAGAGACCTTGAAATGTCTCCTTCACTCTGTCAAGACTGGACATGACCAGCCTTACAGCAGAAAAAAAGGGGGGAGCTACACACTGTACCTCAATGATTTGAGGAAGACCTTTCCACCTCCACTCAAGAGAACTGGTTGGCTATAGGCCACTGGCAACCATATAATACAGCTAATAACAGTTATTTCTGTTGTGGTGCTGCATTCAATTCTCAGCTTCACATCCTCACACAGCAGGCTGTGTAGACCCTGCTGAAGATTCTGGCACGATTTCAGCCCTCGTGTAGACAGCTTCAATAAGATATGGGCCAGGGGACTGAATTGAAGGCATATTTTGTTTTATCAAGGCTGACTGGAAGAAAGTAGCCACTAGGAGGTTCTCACAGTCCAGTAATGGACGACCCTACCCTGGCATGTCTGGCCCTTGGAGTCCAGCCAGGATAAACCCTAGAGATGCTTCTCACTACAGCTGCAGATGCCAAGGCTCAAGATGCATAATCCAGAGCTTGACAGCTGCCAAATCTGCCCCCCGTGTAACCAAATGAGTTGGCTCTTCTGAAGGAGATGACAGGAAGGAACCAGAGGGATTGCCGTGGCTTCTCTCCAAATACAGCATTAAAGGGAAGCCAAGAGAGCATTACAATTTCCTCTGTATTTTAAGAAGCATAAGGAATCATATAATAATCTTAACCCAGGGTATCATTGCCATACCTGGAGGAGGTTGTGAGCTAAATCCTGTACATGTCTGTGACCCTTTTAGGTTCTTAAAGCATTCATTCGTTTAATCAGTTGACAAACATTTATTAAATGCCCATGATGTGGCAAGCAGCAAGAATATGGAGGATACATGAAAGGAAGTACTAGAAATAGTAAATATGTAGTTTGTAATAAAGGATTCAACAAATAAAACAAGGATTGTAACTTCCCTTAAGGTAGTGGTTCTCAAACATTTGGGGCACTGCCCACTTAGGAGGGGCTGAGGACTCTCCAAAACCACCCTTTTCCCCACTTCCTGTGGTAAAAATTTGAGAAGGAGACTATGGTGAATTTACTTTAGGATTAGTGATATATATGGTTCATATTTGAATTATAATGCCTAGTCTAATACTGTAAAAACTATAAACTAAAAGAATTTTGATGTAAATGTACATTTCTTGACACTAAATGATTAACCAGGTAACCCAAAGTAAATTCATGATGATGAAATTAAACTAAAAGTAATTTCTTCCTCCTTGTAACAAATGCAACGTACATCCTACTTATAGTACTATAATGTGCTGGTAATGAGGTGCTTTTTCCTCCAAATGCAAAGTTCCATCTATTGGCCTGTGTGTGTGTGTGTGTGTGTGTGTGTGTGTGTGTGTGTGTAGAGGAGGAGCTTTGCAATGTTGACTAGCATTGCATGGGAGCCAGAGTTCTTAGTAAAAAATTGAATTTGAATTCCACGTACACTCTCAGAAACAGTAATTTTCATTTGCAGATGCTAAAGTGTTAGAAACTTCTGGCATGCTTGGTACTTTATTAGCAAGTAGCCCTTAGTGCTACATTAAGATGAGGGTGTATAGTGTATGATAGTATTGACCTTCATTATCCCTCAGGCTCTAGAGAAAGGTGTTCTTTTTGCATGTGGACACAGTCAATGTGAGACTTACTAAAACAGAGATGCTCCTGTAGATGTCTTGTGAAAGAAAGTGGGGGAAGTACCCAACTGCCTAAGTAATGAGGGACGGTTTCTTGGGATTGGTGCTCTTGGAACTGGGCTACAAACATGGCATAGGAATTTTCCAGGTGGATGAGGATACTCAAAGGGCATTCTAGGTGAAAGATACAGAATGTACAAGAATATGGAGAAATAGAATTATCTATAGCTTCTCAGCCTCTTACCTGCAATTCTGAAATCCCAAAAGCTTGAAAACCTGAAACTTTTTCTGAAGCTTGTTTGGCAGCAAAACTGATTTTAAGTGATGTGATGCTGCATGTCATTTTTATTTACCCTCATTAATGTTAATATTCACATATTTAATAGCAGAAATACTAATGTGTTGATTAAAAGGTATGCTACCATACCCCACTGGGAGTTTTATATAATACATGCTATATGTACTATAACACTTCTATAAAATCTGAAAACTTCTGAATTCCAAATTACATGTGGCCCTAAGGGTTTCAGATAAGGGATTGCATACCTTCAGACAAGCTACATTATGGTTTGGGGAACAAGGAACATTTGGAGGTGTGGTGGGAGATAGGATGAGAATGGTAAGGAAGAGCCATTCGAACCCCTTGAATTCACTTGGAGCTCACCACCAAGGATTTCAGAAAATTGCATATGTCATATGGTTGGCAAGACTTGCCTGGACCTTGCTCCATATATTAGTTTCCTGGGGCTAAAGTAGCACATACTGGGTGGCTTGAACAACAGAACTTGATTGTCTCACAGTTCTGGAGCTAGAAGTCTAAAATAAAGATGTTGGCAGAATTGGTCCCTTCTAAGGGCTATAGGGAGAATCTACAATATTTTCGGCCTTTTTTCTTGGATGGTAGATGGCTGCTTTTCCATCCATCCAGAGCTGCGCTTTGGCTGCAAAGGGTAGAGAATGTGGAGATGTGTGTCTCTCCACATTCTCTCCCCTTTGTGTGTATCTCTGTGTCCAAATTTCCCCTTTTTATAAGGATATCAGTCATATTAGATTAGGGCCCACTCTAATGACTTCTCTTGACAAATTACATCTGTAAAACCCTATTTCCAAATAAAGTCACATTCTGAGGTACTGGAGGTTAGAACTTTGACATATAAATTTGGGGTGAGGGGTATACAATTCAACCTATACCCCTTCACAACTTGCCTATTTTTGATTTCTTGTTTTTTATATTACAAGAGTGAAGACTTAAGTGTTGCTTCTCCCTCATCTCCCCTCTTCCTCTCCAAGAATTTATTGAGCCTTTAATATTCACAAAAGCTATAAGTTAATTATTATTATGCTCATTTCTAAGGATGATTCAGAGAGGTCCAGAAACATCCTTAAAGTTACCCAGAAAATAGCAGACTTGGAATTCAATCTTTGGCTTTTCTGCCTCTATAGACAAGCTTTACATTTTTGCCCAATGTGTTGAAAAATGGTTAAACCAAAAAGAGGACTCTATCCCCAGACACTACCTCAGGATGATATATCAAACCTCACCTCCCCCCCCTTTCGTTGCTCAAATCATGGCTGCAGATTCTGGAAAGTTATAGGGTATCTATGTCAGATGGGCAGGCCCTGCCACTTCTTTGGTGTTTTGCTGTGATCTCTGATCCAAAAAAGGCATTGTGCAAGGCAGCATATCAAGATTCCCAGTTCCGCAGATGTTTATCAGGTGAATGTTCACCCCTCCACTCACTTGCCCTTGCTACAAGTCAGTGGTTCAAATGTAATGACGTAACACAGATTATACACTCTAAAGGAAATTTACTTTACTGTCTCATTTCCCGATGTTTTACAGTCAGTTGAATTCATATGGCCCATATGTCTTCTGTCCCACATAGAAGCAGCTGTATACTTAGTGCCTCTTCTTCGTTTCCAAAGAACATCAGAATAAACAGCGTTGCAGAAAATGGTGTGCGTGCGCACACACACGATATAGTGAGAGCAAGAGTGAGAAAGAAAAAAAGAGATGGTTTGTAGTTTACAAAACACTTGCCAGCTAAAATGACCTTTCCCACTAGTTTCTAATCCAGCTGGGCTGAAAATGTTTCCCATGGGAGCTGATTTAGAGTGAGGCAAAAAGTCTGCATCTCTGGGCAGATGTGTGTCTAGATGGGAGGTGGGATAAATAAGACAGCAGTTCTGCAGAACTCCCACTAGTCTGTGTGATTCTGCTTCATCATCATCAATTAATATTTATTCAGCAATAGATCATGGGGCACATGGCACTGTATGCTATTCCAAAGGGTAATATTTTATTTCCTGCCATGGGATCCTGGAGAGTTTCTACATTTCACAGCTAAATGGTGGATATTTGAACAGTTGGTTAAAGAGACTCATTCGCATATTGTTTATAAAATTAGTTCACAGTTTTTGTAATCGAGAGAAAACTTTTCTAAGTGTGTATCATTTTTAGCTGATTATCACAGAGAGGAAGAGGATGTATATATTACAGTAAAATTAGCCTTCATTTTCCTGCTGAGAGTATAGGAATAACACAACTCATGAACTCCATATTACTTTTACCAAGGCGTTTCGAAGTGCCTTAGGTAAGACCTAATACATATTTGGAATCGTAGCTGGGAAATGTGTTTATTGTAGGTGTTATCATACCCGTTCAACAGCTGGGAGAAATGAGACATTGAGCATTTTAATGACATCAATAAACTCACATATGGGATATGGATCTGATCACATAGGCCCTCTAAGCCAGGGCAAATCTAATAATATATACATTTTTCTTCATTGTGGCCCATGTGTTACTTGTTACTGTATAATTTTAGCTCCCTCTAAATCTTCCCCTCTTCCCTTGTTATTCCCCCCAGTCCTCTGTACGCCCAGCCACTCCAACAGTCTCACATACACACACACACGCCTGGTACTCTTGTCAAGTTAGTCTATTCACAGTCTTCTGCCTTAGTCATATACTTTTCTGCTTTTATTGTTTTCTCATCCGTAACACCATTTTCTATTACCCAAGTTCTTCTTCTTAAATCTTGGGCCTCTTTAAGGAGCCACTCAAATCCCACCAGTTCTCAAGGCCTTTTTAGACCCCATTCCTTCCCATCATTAGGAAGCTGTCCTTTCCCCCTCTTCTATCATTACACACCTTTTGGATCATGTATTGTAAGCCTTTCCTCTCCCGCCATTTCTCATGCTCTAGCTAATTAGTTGCTGAATATCTCATGCCATTGGCTGGGTGCTCCCTGGGACCTTATGGCACTATAATGGTCAATCAATAAGCCAGTCAATCAATCAATCAATCAATCAATCAATCAATCAAGAACATTTGCTCAGTTGTCCACTATAAAGTAAGGAAACAAACACAGATCAAAGAGCACTGCAGTGGGCCTCAATGGACTATTTAATACAGTTTTATTTCGGATTAGGAATTCAATTGTTTTGTATGACGTATCATTTCAAACTCTTTAGATATTATCTGAGACTCAGAAATACTTTGATTCTGCTGAGAGTTTCATTAAATTGATCAATAAAAAAGTAATTTCCCTAAGGAAAGAGTTTGCCCAGCACCAACACCTGAGTGAGAGAATTAATTGCTTTATCCAAGTTGTTCTTGCTCTATGTCCATTTGCCAAGAGGTGGTAGAATTCTTGAGGCTTTTGAGTTTAGAACTTTAGTGAGAAGTAAGAAGAGAAAGAGAACAAATCTCTTTCCATTTATTCCCAGTCAAATTGGTTTATAAAGCTTTTTATCAAACAAAACCATGAATACTTGCAGAGAGAGCCAGTATCCAGGGTGTGGAAGAGTAGATGGGAATGAAAGTTGGCAGGTATTTTCCCATCATGGTACCATGTTTGGCTACCTTAGAGTTTTGTTTTGTTTTTCTTCAAAGTTAAAGCTGATAGGATTTATCATTTAATATTTAAGAGAACATGCATACATCAATAAATTATAAGCAAACATTAATTTACTGATGTATTAATCCAATCCACAAATATTTCCTGAGCACCTACCTTGTGCAGGCATAATACAAGGCAGCAAGAACCCAACAGTGAAAAAGAGAGTAGCATTTGCCCTCGCTGAGCTTGTAGACTGGTGTGTGTATCAGCAAGTCAGTGGCAAGCAACAGTGGAGTGTGACTAGGCTGTTACAGGGGAACGACAGAGAGCTACCTCCTCCAGGTGCAGGGGCTCAGAGGAAGGGTCCTCTATATACTGGAAACTGAAGTCTATTAGGAGTTTACTGGTCAGAGTGAGGAGAAGAGGGTTGCAAGCAGAGGGAAGGCCATGTTGAAGGCCTGGGATGGAAAAGAATGTGGCGTGAGTGAAGGTCAATGTGGCTGCAACACAGAGGCCAGGGGACACAATTCAGTGCTGCCCAGAGGTGAGATTTGTTTCTCCCTGTGGGAGCCCATCTCCTGGACGGCGAGAGAGCAGTGGAGTCTGAAGCGGTCATTGCCCAGTGGCTTTTATAACACTTATGTTGCTTAAGATCTGACTGAGTTTGAAGCAGACAGATACTCACACCAAGACTAAAGAGGTGCTCTGGAATTGTTTCTCTTAAAAAGAACATATGGCACTGCTCTACTGTGCCCTCTCAGAGGGGATTTCTACCCATATCTGTGCCTGGGATTTTGTTTATAAGAAGAGTAGAGAGGGCTTGGGGAGCGGGGATAGGAATAACATTACTTATTTTTAATACTCGACTAGGGACATTTGCATAGAGGCAGATCCTGGCAATTCTTTGAGATGATGTGAAAGATGTGGAAGGAGAGGGCTACAGGGATGAGATCCTTGATACCTCTGAAGAACTGTTAGAAGTGAACAGAGCTGCACTTTGGTAAACAAAATTGTATTAGAAATTGAACGTTTCATATATATTTGATGCCCCGAAGCAGTTTTTTTCTACCATTGCAGTGTATGTCAAATACTCATATAAAAGGTAGGGAGAGATAGCAATGCTTAGACGCTGAATTTTACTAGCTGTATTTGTGGTATTTTGCGGGCCTAGGATATGCCGCCATCTAGATTATGACACAGTAGTTCTGCATAGCAGGTGTGCAACAATATACTTGGATTGGAATTGAAAGACTACAGCTCAATATGGAATTCAAGGAAACCCCAGATTTATTTTCTTCCGTGTTAAGAACAATTTATTTACTTCTTTCACGTTCTCCCTATTCCTGAGCTGGGTGCTGGATGTGTAATATTTGTGACATGTTGAAGGATTATGGTCATAATTAAGAGTAGCATAAGAAATGTCTTCATTGTCAACACAGTTATTATGCTGTCTCACTTTTCCAAGGTGTTTTCATATGTACCTGTCCTAATTTGTAGCAAGTATACAGAAGAGGAAAAAATATTATAGTAAAAACAGAGAAGCATTCGTAAAGTCCACATTTATTTTTTAGCTACAAGGAGCCCTTTCTAATCCATGGATTTGGGAGCCATCCAGGTTTGTGATTAAATCTGTTTTCCACTGGGTGGAATGTGGGGAAAGCTGTTAAATTCTTTGTGTCTTTTTTCCCAGGCCCTCCCTTCTGCTGACATTTTTTTTCTTTCAAAATGGAGATAATATCAATTTCATAGGATTTTGTGACAATACGATGAGATATGTATTTTTATATAAAGCTTGTAGCAGAGGGCTTGCACACAGGAGGTATTTGTTATTTCTCTTTTCTTCTTTCCATCACCTTTTTCCTTTGCTCTAGAGATCTGAGTTTCTGAGCCGTAAGGCTCAGCATCATTAGTAGTGCCTATTTTTTGTGAATTATTTATTTATTTATCTTTGCCAGGAGTAGACAGAAGTTTACTTTATATACTTTATAAGGAAAAGTTTTCTTAAATAAATTGTGTCAAGAAAATTATAGGAGATGTGTTAAATTACACTAAAAAATATACTTTTTTAAGTGGTGGAGCAAATGACAGGGGCATTAATTTAAGCTACCCCTTTGTATATACATAGGTCCTAAAAGTTGATTAAGTATTATGTATTGTGTAATTCACCTGTTCAAATTCTGAATGGCTTCACCATGGTGTTTGATATGTAACAACCTCTCCCAACATTACCGGTGCTATTTTGTTTTCAGCAATGAAAACATTTAAATGGAAAACACATTTTACTAGGAGACTCCACGGAAACAATAGGAAAAGACTATATAAAGAAAGTTATAATATGGAACAAGCACATTCACTGCTTTTTTTGCTATAAAATTGCATTGGCAATACTCCTATTTTGATAAATTACAAAACAGCATTCCTTTTCCTCTATTTTCTTCTCTTCCCCACCCCTGCCCCCACCACATTTTTATTTTTATTTTTACCTTTTTGAATTTATTTGCATTACTTGAAAGCCAGGTATGGGCTGAAGGATGTTGTAGTAGAAAAAGCAAGAAAAAGGCAAACAAAAGCTTAATTGATTTTCATTGTTTGTTAACATGAAAGAATATACATTGGTGATCATGTACTTGCATATGAAATAACATATAAGTTGAAATGGAAAGTTTATGAAAAAAAATCATCTTAAAAACTCAATGCCACATTATAAAAAAGCTATAGGTAAATGTGCTAGTGTTACTCCCTGACTATAATCATGATAATAGTCATCAATAATTATTTATATAAAGGTATACATAGAATATATTTTTAATATATAAAAAGAATGGGAGTAGAGACCCAAATCTAAAATGGAGAAATCTGGACTGAAAATCTGCTTGATCACGGTGTCACGAGACTCTAGCATAATCTTCCAATCTTTCATGGTGACCTGGATGAAGCACTCAGAAAATCCATTGCAGTGATCCATCCTCTTCTGCCAGTAGCTAGACAACCTAAAGAGAGGTTATTTTTGCAAGTCACTGTCTGACTTTTCCAGGCAATTCAACAATTTCTTTTTAAGGGAGAAAAAAAAAAGCAGCATTTGTTTTCCTTCAAAGCATTTTTGTTCTACGATTGAGATGACATGGTTTTTGGACTGCTCCCTGCAGGAGGAGAAGCCAGACAGAAGGCAGCTTTCTCTCAGCGTTGGCAATTATAACAAAGTCATAAAACCCCAGGTAAATGGGAACTCTTTAAACATTTGCAGATATAAATCCGACACAGTAGGAAAGTGACCCAAAGGGAAGTGCTTATTGATCCATTTTCCCCCAAAGCTGTCAGTGACGAATGAACATCATCTAATTTAATAGGAACAGCTCCAAGCCAGCAACCTTGCAGGTACTCTCCCTGGCTTTTCTTGGGTGGCTGTTTGACTATGACCAAGAAAGAAACTTAACCTTTTCGGGTATGATTTTTCCCGTCTGTTAATGGGAACAACCGTGTTATCAGC
Organism: Hipposideros armiger; assembly: GCF_001890085.2. Classification (NCBI taxonomy): domain Eukaryota; kingdom Metazoa; phylum Chordata; class Mammalia; order Chiroptera; family Hipposideridae; genus Hipposideros; species Hipposideros armiger. The sequence continues at coordinate 382,364 of NW_017732441.1, read as the reverse complement.
TCTGAGCTTTTCTATCTAAGGCTGCTCAGGGAAAATGTGCTGTTGCATTGTACTGTATCATAAACATTTTTATTGCTAGGTTTTGTCACTTTGTTTTTGTTTTTTTTCTCAGTAGGATCTTGTCCAGCATTGTTGGTTTTATTCTGTCCTAGAGTACAAACCAGTGAAGGGGGAACTTTCAAAACTGTGGCATTCGCATGTAGTCAATTGAGACAGCCACAAGAAATTCTCACATACTTGCCACATTCATTTGTCTTGTAAGCTACACTTTTCCAGCAGCTAGAAAATGGGGCAAAGAACTATGGAAGAGACATAATGTGATCAGACATGATGCTGTCCCTGTTGGCGTTCAGATGAAATCCATCAGAAAATGCTTTCTAAGGCAGTTTTAGTACATGGGAGGCATAGTTCTAGGAACTCTGGTGGGATCCCAAGGATGTGTATGAGTGCATTGCACTGCAGGATGCTGGAGAGCTCTGACTAGCCAACCCACTACCAACCAACCAAAGTGCAGCTTAACTCCAGTTAGCATACTGATGCCCCAGTCCATTTGGGAGACGTGATGTGAACTCACTGTGGTAGAGAATACTAGGGCTCAACCACATCTAGTCCTCCTGTTCTTTTGGAACACGTGGGAATGCTATACTTCCCGGTCTTCTTGTTGGTAGATGGACTGTGTAACTAGCCAATTACATGTCAATGCATATGATGTGTTACCTTGGGACTGGGGCATTGAAGAACTGAGAAACCTACCTCCATGCTTTCTCTTCCCTCATCATGGTATCTAGGAGGGTCAGATGTTGAGATGGCAGCATCCCCAGATGGAGGGAGCTTGGATCTCTGAGTCCTTGAATGGTGCAGAGACCCTAATAATCCTCATTGGACTTGATGTGAGTGAAAAAGAAATTTTTCAAAGGGTTACCCAATTAAGATATAGGGTTTCTTTTTTAGACATAGCAGTATATAGTCTGGCCTATTCTGCCTAATGGAATGTTAAACAAAATCATATAAGAATTAAATGTCAATGTATGACAATGACAAAGTAGTTGTCACCAGAAGGCCTAAGAATAATCACCAAATGAGAAGTAAGGTCACTGAGTTTCCTTAGCCCAAGGAGGGAAGAGATAAGTATGCGTGGAAGTGGTTTGAAAGACATGGAAGATTTGGGTGGGAGGAGGGCAGGACAGGAGGAAAGATATTCCAAGAAGGCATTACTAGTAGGGTGCTGTGAGCCAAGACTTCCGAGGCCATGTGGGAGAGCCTCCGTGCAGGACGCTGGCAGTGTCACCTTTGAGAGCGGAAGTAAAAGGAAGCAGAAGTTCTTATCATTAAATATTCATAGCTGAAATCTATACACATGTAGGTCGTTATCATTCTTAATGAAGAGGCAGAATTTCAAAAATTTGGGCTGCAATGCCTTACTATAACATTCAGGGCAGAGAATATCAGGATTTATTATTTGGAAGAGAACAAGACAATATAATTGGACAAAGATAATAAGGACCTCTGGGCAGTAGGAGGCCATTCTTGTGACATCAGTGATACCAGCTTGAGTTGAGCTGTATCTCTTGGTCCCACTCTGTGCTGCACTAGTTTTCCAGAGGTGTTTTCACAGCACCAGTATACTTTTATTACGTGGTCCTTGGGCCTGTAAATCAGTTAGCTCATACAATTGAATGTGATGACTAATTATGCCACAGCATTATTAAAAGCCCCATAGAAAACTGATCTAATTTGTTTTATGCAGTTAATATTATTTTATTGAGTATGCATTATTGATTTTATAGAGTAGACAATTCTTTGAGAGATGTGGTCATGAATTTGTATCAACTTCAGCATCATTCTTTTAAAGCACAGAAGATGCTGGTGAGGGACTTAAAATTCAAGTCCGCATTTTGTGATTGTTAATTCTACTCCATTGTCATTTAGATTAATTACCTCCTAGTTTACAGAAAAAGAATTTTGCTATTTAAAGGCTGAATTGCCAGCTCAAGACTGGTTTCCTTGGTCTGTGTTTTCCATAAATGACCGAAGCTGGACCCGCCCCTGCTTCCCACCTGCGGCTCCAGGCCCTGTGTGCCCCCCACCCCCCTCAGCTCTCTGGCAGTGAGTATGATTATATCACACTCTGAACTCAATGGCCCGCAGGCTCTGCAGAGTCTGCTGGGCATCCTTGGGACTTCCTTCTGGAGAGTGTTATGATGTGGCACAGGTCATTCATTACCGCTGGAGGCAGAAAGACCTGGAGTTCAACCTTAGTCCGGTTACATCCTAGCTGTGTGATTTTGGGAAAACCTAGTTACTTCCACTCACTTGAGTTTTCTCATCCTTAAAATGGGAATTATGCCAGGATGGTAGTTGTGAGAATTGTAAGATATAATGTGTTTCATGTCTGAAGATATCAGACACTCAATATGATTGCTGCATGAATGGACCTAACTGGCGATGCTGAAAAGGTGCTATCCCAGGACTTCCTGTGGTGACACTGGGCCTGATTC
>NW_017732441.1:326258-378231 GCF_001890085.2 Hipposideros armiger | reverse complement strand
TGAAACTCCGCTGATCTTTGGGTTGCCTCAAGGGTCTTATCTTCAGTGCCTGCAACTGGTATTCCTGCTCCAACAGCTTGTTCTTTTAGATGAAAGTAACATGTCTCCTCATTAGAAAAATGACAAGTATGGTTTGGCAAAGCAACAGAGAAGACAAGCCAGGTCCACAGAATCAGAAGAGGGGGACCTATGTCATTAATTGAGAGTGGGACTTGATCATTATAAGTTTGGCATGAATTAGGATAGGTGGTTTATATTTTTGAATGAGACTTCTTCTCTACGATCCCCCAAATGGTCATATTTTCATAGATCCAGACTCTGGCAAGGAGAGAAATGGACTTGTCGGATTAGCTGAATCTTTGACATGTCTTCCAAATAGCTCATTCATCCAGGATCCAACCCAAAATTGTTTGACAGGCATTTCTCCCTCCTTAAGGGGCCCGGCTACAGCGATTTAACGTGGCAAAAAGATACACACAACTCGATGTACATTTTAGTGGGCCTTAAGGAAAAGGAGCTAGATGGATTGGGAATTGACTAGATGGATTTTGATCCACCATTAATGGCCTATGACATTCTAACTATCTATTTCTAACTATCGTTTAGAAAAGAGTTTCCTGGGGAAGAGGCTCCCCTCTGCAGATTATTATTATTATTATTATTATTATTATTATTATTATTATTATTATTATTAATTTTGCTTAACCTTGACTTTGTAGCTGACAGAACTCACGAGGGTGGTTTTTTGACCCAGCTCCCAGAGCACAGTAACTGATGCTTTGAATGAGATAGGAGCTGTGGTGTGAAGGAGCAGTTTCATTTATAGAAAACAGAGGCTAGAGGAGGGAAGGAAACAAAAGCTTCCTTTGCAAAGGGTGCTCCCTTCCCTGAAGGGTGAGCTGGGAAGCCTGTGGTGGTGCCCACCAGCAGCGGTACAGATGGCACCCTTCTTCACGGTCCTGAGCTGCCTGCTGTGGTGACAGCTCTGTGGGGAGCCAGGGTGGGCAGAAATGCCCATGCAGCCTGGGGCTACAGGCTGGACATATTTCTGGAGGATGTGGTGGGAGTTAGGCATGACTTTGGATTGCAGAAACGTTTTTGTTTTTCCAACAGATTGCATCCCATAAGTAAACAACACACACAGACACTCAATTCATTTTAACATGAAATCTGCACAGATGAAGTGCCAGGCATGGACCATATTGAATCGTCTTTGTTTTAGACTCTTTGTCTGGAATGATGCCTCATTTGCATGTGAAAAATATGTTCTTTTTTTTTTTTTTTTTTTTTTTCAGTGGTCCTTTTCCTCTCATTTTTTCTTTCAGGAACAGCTCCAGTTTACCACTGAGAAGCATAAAGTTTTTACTTTGTCAAAGAGTAGAGGGAGTGGCTGAAAGGAGAGACATCAGGAAAATGGCATATACTTGTTTAATATTTTAACTTTTATCTTAAAGTTGAGATAGTGTCTTTCTTATTCCAGGTGGACCTTGAAAGAAGAGTAGAAACTTATAAGACAGAAGGGAGTGTATTTATTTTTTCTTATTGCTGTCATAACAAATGAATATAAATTTGGCAGTTTAAAGCGATAGCCATTTATTATCTCATACAGAAAGTATCTGTATATCAGAAGTCAGCAAGGCATGCCTGGGTTCTTTGGTTAGGGTCTCACCACCCTAAAATCAAGGAATCAGCGGGGACTGCATCTCTTATCTGAGATTCAGGGTTCTCTTCCAAGTTCACTGGCTGCTGGCAGAATGCAGCATCTTGCATTTGTAGGACTGGTCCCCATTTCCTTGATACATAGCCCCCGTCATCATTAAGTCAACAGTGCGGTTTTGAAACCTTCTCAAGCTTTAAACCTCTCTGACTTTCCTCCCTGTCACATCTTTCTGACTTCCTCTTCTGCCCTCAGTCAAGAGAAAGCTGTTTTAAGGGCTTGTGTATTCACATTGGGCTCACCCAAATAATCCACGTTTCTCTATTTTAAGGTCACCAATTATTAATCTTTTTTTTTTTTTTTAAGATTTTTATTGGGGAATTGGGGGGATGGGAACAGTGCTGGGGAATTGGGGGAAGGGGAACAGACAAGTTGCTGTCCTTTTGTTCTTCAATCTAGTTGTGGAGGACGTTGCTTCACTGGCCCAAGTTGGCACCATCATTGTGCTCTTCTCTGGCGAGGTAGATCAGTCGCCAGCTTCTGGACGGCCGCTCACTGCGGCTGCTGGCCCCTCACGCTGGCTGCTGGCTACATACGGTAGCCCATGGCAACCCACTGCCACAGGGAGTGCAGCCTATGCCGTCACCGGCGACTCATGGCAGCCCAGCTCCAGGTTGAGCTGTCGTTCAGCATCTTAGCTGTGGAGGGCAGTGTCACTGGCCCTCATATGTGGGATCCGAACCGGGGCCCTCTGGCATCCCAAGCGAGTTCTTAACCATCGCGCCACTCGGCTGGCCCACCAATTATTAATCTTAATTACACATGCAAAGTCTCTTGGGCTACAAAAGGTAACATTCATGGGTGTGGCACTTGGGGAGGTGAAATTTAACCTGCCCCAGGGGGAGAGGAGGAGATTCAAGGCGGGAGGCACAGCATGAACAAAGGTGTGGGCATGGTCCATATGAGAAGGTAAAGGGAGACATGATTTGTATTTTTATAGTCATTAGTGTGATTGTATTTTAGGAAGAACACTGGAGATAAAGAGACTAGTTAGGAATTATGATGAGGACGTACAATTGGTAAGAAGAACTTCCCTATATTCAGGTATCTGGTACATAGTACAGTAGCAGTTAAGTGTGGACTGAAGAATCACATGGCCTGCGTTTCAGTCTCGACTTTGCCATTTATTAAATTTATGACTTAGTCAAATTATTTAATTATGCTAAGCTTGAATTTTCTCATACGTGTAATGAATTTTCTTATAGGGATGTCGTGAGGATCAATGAGCTAGGGAATATCTTGGCATATAAACAGTGGTCAATAAATATATTTAATTTTTGTTTTCTTGCCTCCGTCTTTCCCCATATCAGAAAAATGATTCATGTAATTCATATCAAGCTGGGCATGGTTTGAATTTAGGTTTTCTGTCTTTCACCAGCTACCTGTGTGATCTTCCTTTCTTTGTGTCGCAGTTTTGTCACTTTTAAAATGAAAATGATGTTAATTATGCAAATCATGTCAAAAGTAACTTGGCAATGTTAGAGCACTTTGAAATAATCACTGGTTATTTATGAAATGTATATGATTTATCTAGAGGAAAACAATCCTGTTTTTTTAAGTTAATTCTTTATCAGAGTCACCCTGCAATGAATAGAAAAAGTCCAGGGCATTTCCTGTGGGTCCGTCTTTCCTTTGGATGTAGAGAAAACCAATCATCATGAAGAGCATGTTGGAAATGGACTTACCCCATAGATGGGAAGAGTAGCTGTCTGGCTAAGGCGTGTCAAAAAGTTCAATTTCCCCGGAAATCTCTTTTCTCAACCTGTAGCAAATGCCCCAGTTGCTAATATTGACTCACAGCAGGAAATCTGCTTTCTAGTTTGGTTCATAATCATATATCCTTTTTGGGTCCCATTTGTGAATGATGGAAGTTGGACTTGGATGATCTGTGAGGTCCCTTCCTTCTTTAAGATTCTATGAACTAGACTTCTGAGACAGGGTGAATTCATAGAATCTTTGATCTTAGTGCATGAAAGTTGGACAGCCATTCTGGTGAGCAGCCCATGCTTCCAGAAAGCTACTCTGAGTGGGCAGGCAGGAGAGCAGGGTTTCTTCAGGCAACAGTGAGGACTGGCCTGGATGGGGCCAGAGTTGTGCCTCAAGGGGCATGAGGAAAGAGACGAATCATCAGAGGAGATGGTCTCATGGGTGAGGTGAGAGAAAAGGATGCCATATGGGCCCTTGCCCACTTTCCTAGCCCTGCTGACAATCTTTGATTAGAGGGATCATCTATTCAGGTGTCTGGCATATGCTATAAAGTTACTAACCTGTTTACTGGGCTGATTGAGTTCTATTGGTGAAAGCTTCATCTATAAATGAGGCTAATACTAAATTATTTGCCTGATGGCAGGAGGTCAAGGTATAGCTTCTTGAGGTTTATTTAGCAATGGGGTTGTTTATTTCAGGATGTCCATGATCTCATTTGCCTCAAAAGAAGACAAAGAATTTCTTCTAACATTTTGTATGTCAGAGTTCAGGGAAAACTAGAAGAGGGATCAGAAAACCTGATTTTAGTTTGAGCTCTGGCACTGAACAGAGATGAGAACATGGATATTCTGTAACCCATCTGGGTCTCACTCCTTCTTAGTGACATGGAAATAATAATGTCTGCCCCACCAGTCCGTATAGTGATGTGAAGTGCTGTGCACAGTGCTTTGCACTTAGTAGATGAGCCATAACCATGTGCTACTTATTGTATTTCCAGTCCTGGCACAGTACCTGGAAAATGTGAAACAATCAAAAACAGTTATTGAATGAATGAATGAAAAAAGAGGTGTAAAGTTCAAAATAAGTCAAAATAAGTTCAAAATCAGTTCCACATAAAAATACGCCATACTCAATTTGTTGAATGAAGCAGCAGTTTTCACACATACAAAACCATTGCAGAAAAATCCTCAAACCTTGAAGATCTCTTCCTACCTAAGTGAGGTAGGTGGTATACTGGTAGCGATCTACCTTCGAGGTACCCTCTTGGCCGCCCCATCTAAAACAGAACTCCCTCCAATTATTCTCTACCATTTATGTTGCCTTTTCCCCCGCCATCTCAGCTCATACTATCACCTGACAAGCCTATTTTTATGTGTTTTATTATCTGATTCCCTCCACTGGAATGTGAGATCCATGAAAGTAGGCCCTTGGCCTGTTTTTGCCTTTTCCCATGACTCTAAGCTGCATTTGTGGAACAGTACATGGCATATCATAGGCACACAAGAAAGACGATGGATTAATAATATCTTTTGGGGATGCTTCAGCAGCAACAATAACTTTTCTTAAGTGACCAAACCGTTTTCACTCTGCCTGCATTACTTGAAGTCTGTAATATATTACGTCAAGTTTTAAAGCAAGAGCAGTAGTTATCCTCTGGATGACTCTAGTAGGTGTCATCGCATATGGTTGGATCTTATGACCAGGACCTAGAAGTTGTTTGAATATGATCATTTATCCTCCTAGAGATGGCCAAGATAACTGCTTCCCAAATAGAGGTGCCTTCAGTCCTGACAGCTACACAAGTCTAGGTTAGGAGCAACACCAATAATTCTGTTCTGTGCCCCCATAAAAAATTAATAGCCATAAAAGTCAAATTGGCTTCCTCACCAGCAAATGAACTTTACTACCCGCTTTAGCATAGTGATTCTTAGTAACCAATATGTAAAAAATACCAACCAGGGAAAGATATTTTCCTGCTTTATAGGCTTTAAAAAAACCATTTAATTCAATCTGGCACCCAGGCTGAATGTAAAATAGTTGCAAAGCAGTATTGATGGGACAACACATGATATAATTAAACCAATGTATCAATCCATCAAATGTAAGATAAAAATCAATCACGTGCAAACGGAGACCTTCAGGCAGGAAAAGAGGCAGGCAGTTGCGGCAGCCCTGTTCTCACGTTGTACCTTCTTGGTCTTTTCTTGGAGGTGACCCTCACTTGCTGTAACATTATTTTTTGGCATTTTCTGTGGGCCTGTTTTGTGCAGGGCTCTGAGTAAAATTTAAGAGTTTTTGAGCTTATATGGGGGTTTTGAAGTTAGCCATCTGTGGAAAAAAATGACAGAAATTGACTTTCCCATGTAGACCAATATATTGCAAAGAGCCGTGATCTGGGGCCTAAAATCTACCTTGGGAACTTGTTAAACTTGCAGAATTTTGGGGCCCGTTACAGTGATTCTGTAAGTAGATACTGATGGTAGTCCCAACACCATGCTTTGAAAAATAGTGTTGCTTGCAGCCATAAACCAAAGGGAGGAGGGTGGAATCCAGACTCCATCACTCACAGATTCTGTGACCGTAGGTAAGGTAATGAATCGTTTTCTAAACCTCAGTTTTCTCATTTGTAATTCAAGCTTATGGATGATAAAGTGTTCTGGATATATTCTCATTTAATCCTACTTTATAGGATAGTGTAGGAGTAAATGAGGCAATGTATGTAAAAACACTTAGCTCAGAGTCTGATAAATATTGTACTATTGCTACTGCCGGCAGCCGAGGTGTGCTGTTTACTGTCAGAAGGTCACTGTTCTAAGTGCTTTACATGTATTCACTCTCTTAAATTTCAGATGGGTGCTGCTGTTATGCCCATTTCATACTGTTGAGGAAACTGAGGCACAGAGAAATTAAGAAACCTGCTTTAGGTCACACAATAGTGAGGTAGTAAAACGAAGACAAGAATCCAGGTTTGTGTGATGTCAGACCCCACATACTTAATCTGCTGTTTTACTTATTTTCATCTGGAGCCCACTTCTTTTTTCTTTTAGCTTTATATCTGGTCATTATCAGCCCCACGTTGATGTTGTCTTCTTGGTTAGTCTGTTGTGCTCCTAAATTTTCTGGCACCCATACATTTATTGGTGAAGGGGAATTCTTAACATATATGAGTACATTCTAAAATAAGAACTTACTCCATAGAATTTAAGAAGTACAAAAATCTGCTATTCCAAATATATTATTTATATATACCTATGCATATCTCTATAAAATCAACATTAGGTGACAAAACAGAACAATTAGCATAGTTTTTTTTATTTGATTCAAGAGTAGTATAATCCTCAAGAGGAATCAGTAAGGAAATATTTAAAAACCAAATTGAAAATTCAGTATTATTTATGGCTAGTGGATTGTGGGTAATTTCTTCACTTCTTTAGAATTTCTACCTTTTCTGAATTTTGTATCACAGTGAATTTATATTACTTCTGTAATTGGAAAAAACACTTCCTTCAAATAAAAGACAAATTAATTGCAGTAGAATTTCACAGTGTTAGTCTTGTGTTTCTTCAGGCTGCTGCTCACTCCTAGGCATGCACCCTGGTCAACTTCATAGGGTGTTGAGAGAAAAGCTGATCAATATTTTGGTGCCAAGGGGAAGGAGGAGGGGCTGGTGAGGGAGGGAATATATTAAAACTCTGTGAGCTCTGTTAGAAGTGTGCCTCAGTTCACTGACCTTGAAAATTAACCTAGGGTAACCAGAGGACTAAGCCCCAGAATAAACAAACAAGCAAAACAATTCATCTGTAATTTTGACCAAATGTTAAGTACATGTTGTGGTTCCACAATGCTGCAACTTATTAATTTAATAAAAAACAACATCAGTCAAGTCATTGGAAACATAAAAATCAATATGGGCGTTATTTTATAGATCCAGCTATCACTTTATAGATGGAATTCCTCTTCTGTTCTTGTATTTGTTTAGTTACCACTTGACATAGTTAGAGGTCACACTGGATTCTGAATAAATACTGGTGCATCAAAGAGAATAACCATGAAAATACCCTGTTGCAAAAGGAAATGTGATGAATTAGGCTCTAGTATTTTTCAGAGCCATAAAATAAGCATTGAAACATTCTATTCTCTAATAAAGTGATTGCTAATTTAAAAAAAGTTTTTTTTGATAACATAGTGCAATCCACTTACTACCAGATTGGAAACCTTTGGGTGTAAAGATATTGTAGGCTGTATGGAACAATCCTCCACACCAGTCATAATCTCCCAGCTACATTGATCCAGTAAGCTACTTATAATAAGAGTTGTTTGGTGGCTAATGGGAAAGGAGGCTTTGGAAATAAGGTATTTCATAATCTTTCTTTTTCATTAAAGTTTATTGGTGTGACAATGGTTAGTAAAGTTACATAGGTTTCAAGTGTACAATTCTGTAATACATCGTCTATATATCATGTTGTGTGTTTACCACCCAGAATCAGTTCTCCTTCCATCACCATATATTTGATCCCTTTACCCTCATCTAGCACCCCGTCCCCCCTTACCCTCTGGTAACCACTAAACTATTGTCTGTGTCTATGAGTTTTTGTTTCTTCATTTGTTTGTCTTGTTTCTTTGTTGTTTTCTGTTTTATATCCCACATATCAGTGAGATCATATGGTTCTCGACTTTTTCTGTCTGACTTATTTTGCTTAGCATAACAATGCCATTTGTAGCAACATGGATGGATCTTGAGATTCATAATCTCTTATGTAAAAGCAGAGTTTCTAAAGTAGGGAGAGTTGTTATTGTAAGTTCTTGAGAATGTGGAGAGGAAAAGCCTATTATTTGTGTTGCCAGTGAAGGGATACAATAATCTTACATTTATAAATTATAATACTCCCAAATATGTGATGTTTTCAGATCTGTTTTATCACTCTATTCTTGACACAGCTTTATATCAGCTTGGCATTTTCACCATGGATAGACGAAGAAATTAAAGCATGGTTAAATCATTTGCTCAAAGTTACTGATAGGGTACAAACTACAACACAGGCCATTATTATGCCTACTAAGTTGGGGCTTACTTATACACTATTTTTTGTCTGTCTTGTTGATTTGTTGTGTTGTCATGGCACAACACTATCTATATGAAACGTAAAAGCAAACATGCAAACAAACAACAAAAAAAACCCCAGTACCCAGTTTGCTTTGTCTGAATGACATTTAATATCCAGACATGCCCATTTCAATGAATGTGAAATGCAGTGTTCCAAAAAGTTTGGGTAATTGACTACTATTTTTCTTCTTCTCCAGATGCTTTGACATCACTTAAACCCAGCTAAAGTTAAGACATGGACTGGCAGGGAAATGCACAGCAAAGATTATCTGGATCAAATTATGCGTTTTACAGTGGTTATAATTTAGGTTTGAATACAGCTAGATGTTTGTCACCTTTAGATGTGTACCAAAAAAGCAATCAGTAGAGGTGATGAGGACAGATTTAGAGGTACATAATAGAATCTTATGGTTCACTTGGAATTTTGGAATGTTTTTTAAAAAGGATTTTCCAATTTAAGCCCTTGGTGATGGGTTGCTGACTACCCTTGACTATTAACAGAAAAAGAGATTGAAATGAGGTAACTGAGATTCCTATCATATGGGCCTGATGTGGATATGTGCTGATGTTATCTTGGTGGCTAGGATTGACTGGGATATATTACAGAAAAAAACAAAAATAAGGACAAAACAAGACTCTGCTTGCATGGTTCTTAGAGCCTAATGAGTGAAGAAAGAAAAAAAAATGTCATTTCAGGTGGGGTAGTAAGTACTCAGATGGAAAAAACTAAACGAAGGTAAGAAGAAAGGGATAAGAAAGTGGCTGTGGTGCTCTTTTAGATAGGGAGGTTAGGCAAAGACTTTTTTTTTTTTGACAAGGTAAAATTTTAATAATATACTTTAATTTGTGGTTATGTAAATAGGCTGCATTTTTCAAAGGTAGTGGATATGAAAAGACTAAAGCATATGTGATGGCAGAATCATGTCTTGTTCATCTTTTGTCCGCCATGCTGCTTCCTCTTCTGAAAGCTTCTTTACTCCCACATCCAACCCAGCTATTCCCTTTACCCAGGTGATTCTGGTAACTTCTGCTTATTCTTCAGGTCTCAACTTAGACAATTGCTTGCTCCAACAGATGTTGTCTTTACAATTCTTCCTAAACACTCCATACTTCCATTTTTGTAATAGAAATCTCACTTGTAATTATGCATTTAATATCAGTCTATCCTATTTGATTGAGTTAGCAGACTGTTAAGATCATGCTTTTCTGTTCACCTTTGCATTTTCTTCTTTCTATCCTTATAAATGTGGAGGTTTAAGATAACAAAATAAGAGTTTATCTTTTATTTGGGGGATTGGACTCTCATATATAAACACATATAATAATACAGAGTGTTTGAAGTTCAAGTCTAATCACGTATTGAGGAGAGCAAAGATAAGGAATAATAAGTGGGTTCTAGGGGTTAAGAAAATGATTTTAGAACATTTCTATTTTCACATGGGCTAATTAGCAATGAACTTCCCTGCTGTTGTTTTCTGCTCTTTAAAGAACCATATCATGTAATATCATATCATGGTAACAAGTCATGAATGACTCTTTTTTGCTAGTAGGCTGCAGTTGACTAGAGGTGCTAGTTGTACCTACTTGGGTTTATCTGAAAAATAAAAACAGTTAATAAGCTCAATTATAATATACAAAAGCGAGGCCATTATGACCATTGGTAGGCTTAAGGAGGGGAATGATATCACCTGGTTCATCTGTTTTTAAAGACATTTTGCTTGTTAGGTAGAAAATGGATTGTAGGGGACCAGAGGGGAAAAAGAGAGACTATTTGGAAGCTATATTAATAGCCCAGACAAGAGAATAGGATGGCTTAAACTAGAGGTGTGGAAAGGATATAAGTGGATATATTTGAGATGTCTCTTGGAAATACAATCAAGAGGATTTATTTTATGAATTGGATACAGGATGTAAGGATGTTAAAGGCCCCTGCTGATTTTTGCCCAGAGTAACTGGCTAAATGGTGGTGCCATTTACTGAGATGGTCAAAAGCTTAGATGGTAGGTGAGTGAAATTGAGTGTACCATTATGGATACTCTAAATTCTAGGTGCCAAGTTATATACCCAATTCTCTCTCTCTCTCTCTTTTGGACTAAATTTGCAAATAATTATACTTATTAAAATATTTTAAAGTAATTTCTTAACCTATTGTTCTCTTTTATTTTTGTTTTTTGATTGTGAACTCCTTCTAAGGATGGGATTTTGTGCTCACTTTTGTATTTCTGGGGCCTCTCACTTAGCTGAATGAATGAATAGATGGTGGTAGGGACTTTCACATTGCTTGCTCTTTATCTCCCTGCCTTCTCTCTTTTTCTCCCCCCTCCCCCCTCCCCATTAACTCTATGTGCCATATCCCTGCTGTCTTCAATTTAAGAAAAAAACACTGAACTGGGAATCATCACTTTTGGGTACTAGCCTCCACTAGCTGTGTGACCCTGGAAGCGTTAGTGAATATTTTTCTGAACCTCTGTTTCTTCATCTGAAAAATGAGGCAATTAGAGGTGATCTCTAATTAGAGGTGATTTCTTCCAGTTTGAAAATTTTGTAATTGATATTTTCCTCTTTGAGATGTACGAATCCAGTAAGTACTTTCAGGTTTTGTCACTTTTTCAAATGAAGGTATTTTTGGAAAGAGACAATTTAAAGATGATCAATTCATCTCACTCACATGAAAGGTAAGAGAAATAGAACCCTCAGATATGCTTCTCCACTTATAAAATAAGACTGAAAATGATAATAATAACAATAATGATAAGAACCCTTACATCAACAGATTCCTGTGGGAATAAATTTAGGTAAAACATGCAAAAGTATCTAGGTAGGAATCAACATTCTATAAATGTTGGTTCTCATAATGATTATTGTTGTTAGATGTCATGTGACTTTCCCAAGATGTCTGACCAGCCTGTGGCACAGCTGGGACTAAATTGTTTCCTGAAGAGGCACAAGCCTTCCATTTTTCTTCTAGGCCCTTCCTGTCTTCTCTCACAGCAATCAGAGCTGAATATGCTTTGTACACTCTAAAGGTAGTGCACTAAAGTGGTTATGGACATTCCTTAGGGTTAAGATAAAACCTGGGTGTGAAATCAGGTCCTGGTATTTTTTATCTATGCAACATTAGGTAAGTTGCCAAATGTTTCTGATTCTCAGTCTCCTAATCTGTAAAATGGGGATGATGATAATAGGTACCAGTCTCAAAGAGATGTGAGAATAAATTTTGTAATGTACGTCAGGTACTTGGCAGTGTTTGTGGCATGGATAAGGCCAATAAATGACTCTATCCTAATTATCTGCCACCCAGCCCCTAGCACTTGCTAAGGGGCAGAAGTTCCCCACGTTGCCTACACAGAAGTCATTGCATATACTCTTGAAGCAAGGTCTGGACATTGCCAGTCATGGCAGACAAAGATATCACTTCAAACGTGTCCCTGGGAAATATTGTCAGATCAGTTCAGTTTGGGCATTAGAAGATGACAGCAGTGCTCCAAGCCCAGCCAGAAACTGGTACGGACTGAACAGGAGGATGGAGTGCCATTGGAGGGAGGTCTCCAGGAAAGAAATAAAACTGTTAGATTACCTAATGTGTTTGAATATGAAAAGACATTATTGCTGTTTGGCAGATCTGTGGAAAGATTTAGAAAATATTAGTGATAGTTTATGTAAATCTAAGTAGACGAGACAAGTAACTTCAAGAAAATATGGATAACAAAGGAAATGTCATCACTGTACATCATTGGCTTGATGAACAATATTACATGGTCAAAGTTATTTAAACACTGTGTACCCCCAAATAGTAAATATGTTCAAGTGGGAAAACAGCTGGGTGGAAGGGAAGGAGTTGAGGGTGGTGGTGAAGGAGAGCTAAATTCTCATCTAAAATCAAAGGATAATATCTAAACTTAATAAATAAAAAATAAGTATTTATTTGGCTACAAACAAGGTATTATTAGTGTTGGAAATAAAGCTTTCTTGATTATACTACCAATAATCTTGTATTAATAAATTACAAAATCCATGTCTTCAAACAAAAATATAGTTTGCAAATTTTTATAAGTAGATGTCATGCTAATACATGATAACACTTATAATTCTTTTATTATTTTTTTTTAGCTCATGCAGAGCAGGAACTGACTCTTTCTTATCTTTGAGAACTCTTAGAACCCAACATTGAATATATGAATTACAAATGTTTCCATTAATGACTTTAATTATATGGCATTTCTTTTTATGAATTTATACAAAAGAGTAAACTTCTATAATGGTTTGCTTAGCGAAAAAGGTGATTTTGATAGGCTCACTTTGTAATTTGTTCTATACTTTTTAGGAAAATATAATATCCTATCACACATGATTTTTGTATTTATTAGCAGATCCTATAGTCATAAAAACAATATACTAGTAATTCTTATTTGGGGAAGGAGGCGCATGATGTTACAGCACAATCATTGAATCACATGGGAAGTGATTTAAAAAATTAATTTACTTTCCCCCTTGGATATTCAAAATATGTCTCCAATACCATGGGGGACTTGGATAGTGGTTCTTATCAGAATTTAAGAAAAGCGGTATTTGAAAATATGCCCTAGATTGATTCTATTGTATTAAGACCTTACTGAGAACTACCTGGTAAACTGAAAGCTGTTATTTCCATGGTTATAGTAAGAACTGATATTCCCATATAAGGCTTAAAAATAATATTAATGAAATTGAGTCAAGTAATTTTTAGGCACGGCAATATATTGGAAGTAATTCACTTGAACTGGGACTTCTGCTTTGAGCAAAAATGAAGGTGTAGGGGCCAGATTTATGCTTCTACCTGAAACAGCCAAAGATGGAAGAAATGTGTGAAACAAGTTTGAAGACACGTTACATCATATTCTAAGATATAAAACAGTCTCAACAAATTCAAGAAGTTTCAAGCCACACAAAGCACATTCTCCAACCATAATGGAAATACATTACAAATCAATAAAGTTGTAGTCCATTTAACAAATTAACAAATGAAATTATTTATACTATGCAACAATTCAAGTGAAAGTATTTTGGGGTTTTAGGGGGAAAAAAAACCT
This sequence comes from Hipposideros armiger, assembly GCF_001890085.2. Classification (NCBI taxonomy): domain Eukaryota; kingdom Metazoa; phylum Chordata; class Mammalia; order Chiroptera; family Hipposideridae; genus Hipposideros; species Hipposideros armiger. The sequence goes on along the minus strand of NW_017732441.1, from coordinate 364,634 downwards.
CTCAGTTCCCATCCCTGAAGAGGAAAAATTATGTTAAGTGTGTATAAAAATGGCCAATATAGGAATATCATTTTATTTATGAGTTTACACTGGCAAAATAATGTGGGTACTAGAGGGAAATAAGACTTATTTAGCAAATAATCGTGTGCTCTTGAGATATGAAAGGAATGAGGAGACTTGGAGATCTAGAAGGTTTAATGTATGGGGTAATTTTATTTTCTTCTTGAATTGCATATATTGCCTAAAAATCAGTAAAACACATTTCAGTCACACAACATTTAAATAGGTTTTAAAAATTTGAACTAATTTTTCCCCCCATGATGTTGTCCTTTGGTGGGGTGGAAGGATAGACATTTTCAAATTGGTTCTACCATACATGTATACAGCTAACTCACTTTATCAGTTATGTCTGCTGAACACAAATACTGTTATTATGGGACCCTTCGCTGACTTCCAATGACAACTCATTCACTCCCACATCTGCACCTTCGTGTTGAAACTACACAAATGCCTTTCCTGGCTTTTTCCTTCCTGCTTTGAAAACCCTGTTTATTTAAGCTCCCATCTTACCTGCTATGGGCTTTCCCTCAACTATTCTGACCTGCCAGTAATGCTCCTTTTTCTTAAATCCTCTAGAATTTTCCATATAATCAAGACTAAAGAAGTATAATGCAGACTCTCTTATTCATTATTTTTTTAATTCAGTGGGTTTTAAACTATAGTATACAAAATAATCACCGAGGAGTGATGATAATAAGGCAGGCTTTGGGTCAAAACCCCAGAAAACTCAATCCACTATGACTAGGGGATCAGGAATTTGTATTTTACCAAAGATTCTAGGATATCCTGATGTGATGATCGGCATACTACATTTTGGGGAAAAAACAAAACAAAAACACCTCTTTAATGGATTTCAGTAAATCAATCTAGTTCACTCATAGAGATGCAGTGTCTAATTCTTTTATATCTTTTCATCAACAATTAGAGAGCTAAGCATATAATAGATGCTTAATAAATGCTCATCCATTTATTGAAGTAGTATACTTCAATATAATGTATGTCTTCTTCAATTATTTTTGATTGCATAGCTAGGCATCTTAATTTTTAAAATCTTTTCTAAACTTGTGGTTTGGCTTCTCATTTAAATTATAGAGTTTTAGAGCTGAAAGGAATGTCTAGAATTAACTTAGCTTGGCTCTTTCATTTTTCAATGAGGCAATGGAGGACATAGGAGGTTAAGTGACTTACCCAAGTTCACACAGTTCATTACTGAGAGAGCTATGTCTATAGCAGCCAAGTCTCAAGGCCCCCAAGCCTAGTGTGCTTGTTGCACATTGTTGTCTCTTACTAAGAAATCTGCCAGTATCTCTGGGTAGTGATGCAAGTGATAAGATTTGAACACACATTTCTCAATAAGTTAAGTGACTAAAAACTTCATGTCATTCTAAAGAACTCACAGCAGTTGTTGGCTTTAGCTTATTTGGTCTGGATAATTTCTTGTCATGGGCCTGTCTTACACACTGTAGAAATTGTAGCAGGATCTCTGGCCTCTAATCAATGGTTGCCAAAAACACCTTTACCCCAGTAAAAAAATGTCTCTAGACATTGCCAAATGTTCCCCGGAAAACAAAATCACTCCCACCTGAGAACCTCTGATTTATACAGATAAGGCATAGATTCTTGAGTTCTTGGATTCTTAGATTCTTGAAAAGACTCATAAAGGGTCTTTGAAGACCCTTTCAAGGCAGAGATTTGTGCATTGCGCTTGGGAGGATTTTTTGCATTGGGAGCCATCACTATCTGAAGACACCATATGCATATGTGGTAAACAAGAGGATAATAAAGTTAAGAGTGCAGTGTAATGCTATGAAGTGGAGTGTACAGATGATGGTGTGATTTAGATGGATGTTTGTGGCTTTTTTATTTATGTGGATTTTTATTCTTTTTATTTCTCATTGTTACAGTGCCTATTATTTCTTTAAGTGGAACATTATCCTATGGTATGAAGAGTGGTTTTTATCATCTATGCACCAATGTATATATATTCTAGACATAAAGCATTTATCTTGTGAATTTTTTAAAAGTCAAGAAAGATTATGTAGGTACACCCTTTAGAAATGTAAATCCCTATAATAGTTTCTTATATGCAATGTGTCTTATCTTCACCAGCCCCCTTTCCTTGACCATAGAAGCTTAGGGAAGTTTATTTGACCACTTTAGTCAAGCTTGACCTTAACAGAATAATTTCTTAATGGATAGCTGCTTGTTTTTTGCTCCGGTGCTGAAGGATGCAGCATCTTTTTGCTCTCACAGGATAGGAAATAGGAACTGAAGTTTAACAAATGAGCAACACATTATCAATCAGCTGCAAGAGAAAAATCTCTGTAGTGTAAGTATGCATACACAATAAAGGAAGAGAAATATTACGTAAGGAAAATTTTATCCCAAAGAGTAGCTTGTGAAGTAGAAGCAGCTTGGGGGTAAGTGGAAGGTTGAATGTCAATCCTGGCTCTGTCCCAAGGACTCTGATCACATTTTTATTTATCACTTAATGATGGCGTTGGGCTAGGTGATCTTGTATATGTCTGCACTGCACATCTGCAGTACAAATTCCAATTATTCACATTGCTCAGAATACAATATTTCTCAACAGAAAGAAGAAAAAGAGCGCTAGAGGAATGTCCCATGTAATCATGTAAATTTCATCAGGAAAAACTGTCCTCTTCTAGAGGTGAACATGGGATTTTACTTAGAGGACCTAGGCACATAGAGTCTTCATACACAATGGTTCTAATTACATTGAAATACAATACTCACCTCCAAATGATTTTTTTCTTCCATGGCTAAAACAAAATGCTGTATTTGCTCTTAGCAATATTCTGCTTAATTAGGTCCATTAGTGGTTTAACATTTAAAGAAAATAATACTCAGCAATTGTAATATTGATGGTCTTCATAATTAAGATATAGAAATTATAAATACCAAGTGCTTAGACTCCACTTAGCTTATTAACACTCAGTAGAGAATACACACCTACATTATTGGTATCATTTTTCTTAGTCAATCCATGGCAACTAATCACTGTCAGCCCTTAAGACAATTACGTCACACTCTCATACAAGTGAGCTCCTGGCCAAAGTCGGACACAGGCAGTCAATATCTGGTCTTAATTATTTGATGAGAAAAAGTCACCTTTTTGTATGTTGGCTAGACACTCACTGTTTGTAGGGAGCCCAGCTGTTGCACTTCTGATTTCACCCTAAAGAATGCAGCAAAAGGTCAGGGATCTTTTGATGCAAGCTAATGAAAATATGAATTATTTTGCACACCCTGGGAAGCTTGTCCTTGGATCAGTGTGTAAAGCAGACATTTTATTTAATATATATTATGATTGTGCACTTTGGGATAATGATTTAAATGTGTAAGTGGCAAGATAGTCTACACATTAGCCTTTGAAAGAATACTTAGACAAACATTCCTGAAGTTATTTTTTCTTCATTTACAAATTTGAGTACATGAATGTATGTTCCTTCTACTCATGCCAAAGGGCAATGGAGTTTCGGAAAGAAAATTGCAAACATAGAGAGAAGTAGGTTCCACCAGATCATTATTGAAACCAGAAGGGGATTCTCTATTCGTGGTTGTCAGGCCTCTGGTCATGTGTCTGTGGAAATCCCAGTTGAATTAATTGGGTGAGCTTTCTTAGAAATTTGTCTCCTTAGAGCAAGGTATGATCTATGGACTACCTACCTTAGAATCACCTGAATTTCTTACAATGCGTGTATTCTGGCCTCACAACCAGATATTGTTTCCTTACATCTGGAATAGAGCACTGGAAAATTATTTTGAATTGAAAGTTATTGTGAAGCTCCTTTGTTTAATAATTGAAAAATAAAAGCCCACTTATTCTCTAGCATCGTAAAAAATAAATGAAAAAAATCCAGCAAGTTGGCCTCTTTCTTTCTCTTTGGAAACAAATATAGTGAAGAGCCAGTCTTGTTACCTAATGAACCAAGAACCCAAACCTTGGATTTCATTACTGTTATGATTCCAGATCCCACTAGAGTCTCCTATCAAATGTGGCCTCATTAAGTGCAAAAGGCAATGCACTTCTCCATTAAATTGTGCTGAGCTAACTTGTGGCTGACATGAGCCAAACTGAAATGTAATTATTTAAAATCTGCTCCTCTCGGAACTGTAGTTGCACATCACAGACAGATATAAACATGTGCAAAAACGACTTGGGACTCCTCATTTATCCAGGTTCTATTTTGAGTAAATATACTGAATATCAAACCTATTTAATGAGGCTCTGTCAATAACAAAAACTAAATCTAAACTCCACTGAGATATACTGTTTTGAATAAGTTACCTCCAAGACTAACTCAATAGATTGTTGTTTTTTTCCCTCCATTGAAGATGGACCTGTTTATAAATAAATTACAGTGTAATCTATACTTTCAGGTAGCCGAGAATTTTGTAAACATATTTATAACCTTGGAAAAAAGGAAGACACACTGCTTTCTAAAGATGTTAACACTTGCTCTGTACCAGAAATGGTTTTAGTGCTGTGCATGTGTTAACTAATGAACTCATTTAATCTGTTTTACAGAGGAGGAAATAGAAGCACAGAAAGACTGTGCCATTTATCTAAGATGATACAGCTTGTGAGTGATACAGCTGATTCACATTCAGGAAGTCCAGTTTAGGTCTGTTGTAACCACTCACCTACGATTATCTCTCAAATTTCTCCTTAATTATATCAGTTTCCTTAAGGCAGAGGGACACTTTAAGCCCTGAATAGTGAAATTGAAACCATAGAATGCAAGTTTGTATCTGGCAATATTTATGTCTTATTTTGTTTCTCAGCGAGGAAGAATATGATATCAAATGCAACCCAATTTGGAAGTAGGAGAACTAACTTATAGGTGGTTATAAAAGTTGCCTCAGGTGAGCTGGAGATGTTAGTAAACGGAAGAATGGTGCAAGCGTCTGACTGGCTCTGTTTCTTGGCCATAGCCACTAGAGAACGTGTCTTCATTGACAGCCATCAGTGGCTGTAGGGAATAGAAATAACTAGGAGACAATTAGTGATTCCAGAGGGAAGTGACAGAACATGAAATGCTTGGGGGCAAAAGGAGGATTGCAGGGACCTGGCTTATGGTAATAACTTCACTGGCAACTTCAACTTAAAACAAGATTAATGATATATTTTAAAATGACATTCCAAAAGGATCTTATTATTCAATGCTTGAGTTCTAAGCATCCATATTATAGTCCACATTTTTCATTCCTGAAATCTTTTTTCAGAGGGAATGATATATGGGCAATCCACAAACTTTTCCCTAGTCTTATCAGAAGTAGAGTGCTTCTGTATTTTCTTGATGTTGAAAATATAGTATTAATTTATATCAGAAACAATGGCTCTTGAATAGACATATTACATACAAAACAAGCTAAAATACCAACACAGGCTGAGCAGCAAAAATCATGTATAATCCCACTATTTAGAAACTATCCGTTAATATTTTCCCCATGTATATTCATAGTTATAAAAACTTTGGGATCACATGCATCTACAGTTTTGAATCTTGTATTTTACTTTATATGACTGTTTCTCCAGATCATTACATATTATTAAAGCTTGGGTTTGAAAACACCATTGAATGAGTGAACAGTAACTCATTGCACATTGTATCATAACTTATTCGATATGCTCCTATTGTTGGGTGATTAGATTGTTTATAAATATTTATTATTTTGAATAATAAGTCTTTTTATACATGATCCTTTGTCTGAATTTTTTAGGATTCCATCCATCCTTTGGATAGGCATTCATTTTCAAAGGTTGTAATTTAAAATAAAACCTTTAATATATACTATAATTTTGTTTACAGAATTTTCTTACTGATTTTTTTGTTCTGTAAGCTGTATGGAAGGTATCTATTGTACCAAATCTTTATCCTCATACATAATTTTCTATATTTAAATGCTGGGACATTATCATTAAAAGTGTTTAATTAATTCATTAAAGACCATCATATTTTATTCAATTCCCATTTCTTAAATGTTTGTTATCTCTGTTTCTTCTTTTGCAGATGAATTGTCAGCTTACATCCTTTGTCTAAGATCTAAAATATTAAGGAAGCGTTCGCTACTGTACATTATGAACAAAATGTTGGAAAATCTGAACAAACTTATTGTAAACAAAACATACTAAGTGCCAATCAAACAACTACCCGGAGTTTAAAATTTTTTCTTTACTAATGTTCATAAAGACTGTTTTTTTTTATGAGATGTGTGGAAAGATTTAGTCAGAACAAATAACATGTTTAGAATATCTTATATAAAAGGTAGTCAATTGCAAATAGGACAGCATTATACTTTATAATTTTAGAAGAAGGGAAAAATCACTCTATGTATATACATTTATTGCTGATCCTTATTTACTACTCTAAACATATAATCCATTGCTTTTCAACCCTATAATGCATTATAACAACTTGCAAGAGAAAACAAATGAGCAAAAAAAGAGTTGAGGAAGCATTGTTAAATGTCTTTTCGCCACGTCCAACCCCTATGGGTTAAACAGTTGAATGGCTTCTTTGACCCTGTTCACCAAATTAGCTTTCAATTTGTTCAAGTAGATCTACAGCTTTGAAGATGTACATTTTGTTTGAACATTTTCCCCCTTAACCCTCTGGTGCCTCTTTTTCTTAAACAAAGGACACAGTTTGCTTAGCTGCAAAATTTGTCTGTCCTTTTCAGAAATTAATGTGATTCTTCCCAAGTCTGAGAACAATAATTCCATTTGGCTTAACTCCAATGATCTTCAGAAAGGAAAAAAAAAGCACAAACTGTAAGGAGAGTAATGATTTGTAGAAATCTGCAGGAGGCCTTGGTCCTTGGTCCAGGAGTATTACTGCTGACAATTACACAAATAGTGTTCCTGTGCAATTATCCCAGCAATAACCAATAGCAAGCAAAAATTATAGAGGCCTGATGCGATTTATGCCCAGAGGTTTCTATGTAGCACTCTGTTTGAAATAAAATGGCTATCTTTATTTCTTTTTCTGTTCTTTAAAGAAAAGAATCAGTCAACTCCTTAGGAGAATATAATTTCCTTCCGTCTAGTTTTAAAAGGCATTAGCACAGCAATCAGAAGTGAAGGTGAAAGATAAACATGTCGGCTTCTGGGTGCATAAACGGTGAAAACATCAGGTAATATGGGTACCATCTTCCTAGCTTTTGCATTTTGAATAGCATTAACCTTGTGTAGTATAGAGTTATGTTTTCTTAAGCTGTTTTCTGTCGACAATGGGCAGTCAGTTCCATGATTTAACAATATGCTATGTACTGTCAAGTTTTTCTATTGGATGTGAGTGCATAGAAAAAAAAAATTCAATTTGTTTTTCATTTTTACATGATTACTGCATAGTATTTATTTCCACGATTTCTTAAATGTCACCATTCAACTACCCTTAATTGAAAACTGCTTGTGTTTACTCTTTGCCCAGGAGGTTACATTTTGGGACATACTCAATACAATTGAAACAAATCAGATTGGAGAAAACAATTTTTTTTCCCTTTTAAAGATGCAGGTATTAGTGGTCATGTGTGAAGTGTGTTGAAAAGTAATAACCTCCAGGTCCGTTTAAAGACTCTGGCAGCCATTTTAGCACAAAGTAAATGCAACTGCAAAATGGAAGAGGGGGAAAAAACACATATGCACACAATTCTTCTGTAATGAACCCTTCTATGAAAAATGACCAGAGACTGAAAGACAGTTTTAGTGAAGCTGCCTTTGGAAATTGTGCAAAGTCTGTTTAGCTAATAAAGAAAAAGGTAGAACTGAACTCTCTACTCTTAATGCACTGAATGGAAAATTGATTCCAGTGGACAAATAAGTTGTCCCCTAATTGGAGTTTATTTTAAAAATGACATCCCAAAGGATTAAGAATTTGGTAGTGTTTTCTCTCTCTCTCTCTCTCTCTCTCTCTCTCTCTCTCTCTCTCTCTCTCTCTCTCTCTCTCTCTTTCTCTCTCTTTCCTGAGGGAGATGTTAGGCGTTTTTTGCATATTATATCTATTAGAAAAGCAGAAACAATCTAATAATTTTCTGTATTTATATGCTGAGGCAGAAATTGCCTGGTACCTAATTATTTCTAACTAAATGCTTGTTAGATTAAATATTATTTGGCATAGTCTTGGTTTGAAGCCTGGGCCAGTTTCATAACTATTTGGCTTATTGGGGCTATATTCTTTAGTCCTTATCCAGGATGGGTCTTAAAGTGATGGAGCAGCTGCTCAGCAAAATTTCTCAGGGAGCTAATTTAGCATATACAGTCAGCCTTCTGTATCCATGGGTTCTGTGAACTCACCCACTGCAGATTGAAATATTAGGAAAAAACGTTATGTTGTTGCCAGTGTGTCCTATATAGTCAGGCCTATGATGATTGCGTCTGTACTGAACGTGTACAGAGTTTTTTATTCTTAGTATTATTCCCTAAGCAATTCAATATACCACTATTTACATACCATTTATATTGTATTCAGTATTATAAGTAATCTGGAGATGATCTAAAATATACAGGAAGCATATGTGCATAGGTTATATTCAAATATTACACAATTTTATATATGACACTTCAGCATCCAAGGATTTTGGCGTCTGCTTTTGGTCCTGAAGCCAGTCCTCCTCAGATACCGAGGCACAACTGTATGGTGTAGTCCAGCTGAAGGTTGATCTCGCCACCCAATATTCTCTTTGTCCTTCAGTCTTCCAATTAACCTATCTCCATGAATCATCAAGAAACACCTGGCCATATATATATATATAACTTTCTATGAAGTGATTCCCCCAATAAGTCCAGTACCCATCTGATACCCTATGTAGTCTTTATATTACTGATTATATGTAGTCACAGGATGTAAAGTGCAGCATAGGGAATATAGTCAGTGGTATTGTAATAGCTATATATGATGTCAGAGGGGTAGTAGACTTGGGGGGCTATCACTTTATGAGAGGTGTAAATGTCTAACCATTATGTTGTTTTGTACATCTGAAACAAAACAAAAGAAAACAGAAAAAGGAACAAAAACGAACCACCTGGCTAACGAGTGAAGAAGGGAGTCAATCATGCTGAGTCATGATCATTTTAATAATTTGTTTTGTTTCATATAGACTATAAAGTATATAGGTTGTCCCCAGTTGAGGCATATTACTAATTTCATATCATCACGTAGTTCTCTGGTTAATGTTGAGATTTCCTGTGGCACTGGGAAAGCTTTCAACTATGTTTCCAATAACACTTTTTAGAAGAAATTCTTTAACTGTGGAATTTAGTATCAAATCTCTAGAGCACTGCAAAGGTCATGTTAATAGCCAAGGTGGGATTTTAATCCACAAAGCCTTATGAGGTTCACAAAGTGGTTAGGGTGGGAGTAAGCTTGTTAAGAGCTAAAATCTTGGTCTCGATGGGATGTGGGACCAAGAGATCTTATAAAATGAGGGAAGAAAGAGAAATGAAAAACAAAGGATATTGTTTAGGTATTAGCCTTTTGGCATTTAGGATGATACTGAAGTTGTCTAAAAATACAGTAATAGCCAGGGGCAGTCTTTCAGTCTCATGAGAACCTGGAGATGATGCATTCATCAGTGGAGGAGGGAGATGGACCCTATGGTGGGAGATCAGCTCACATCCACAGAAAGAGCCCATTGGCTCTCTTCGGAGTGGAAGCTGAAGGTGTTGTGCTTATGGGGGTGCACACATGCTTGGGTTTGTGTGGGCAGGTAAGTGAGCGGCAGTCCTTAGCACCCTGAACTGAGATACATAAAGACACTTAAAATAGGAGGGTTCTTATTCTATTAGTACATGTTATTTACATTTTCCTCATATTTTCACATTCTTTCTTATTTTCACAACTCAGGGAAAGCAAAATAGTATTTGGGAAGAAAAGGGACTCTTTTTTTTATATATAGTAAAAATAAACAACATGGCTGATCTAATTTCTGGCTTCTTTAGGTTTTTCAATTTTAAGTCCTCCTATTTCCTAGAAAGACTCTTTGCTTAAAATGGTATAGTCTGGTCACCAGAACAATAGGGTTTGTAGTAGCATGTGAGGGAGAATTTTAAGGATAAAAAGAAAAATAGAATCATAGTAAGACCTCAGCTTTTCTAGTTATAGTTTAAAATTTTGCTTGGTTCCATTAGAATTACAGAGGGGGATCCGAAATGGGTGGGAAATTGCTATGATTTCCTGATTTACATGGATTTTAAATTCCTTTTGGATCAGGACACATCTAGATGCTTTTTTTCCTGCCATGCCGGGCAGTAGGGAAGGATAGCTCTTGGATGGCAGTGTGGTAGGGCCCTACAGTATGGCTTTGTTTCTAATAAAGTGTAGGTCTTCAATAAAAGGCATTGGATGAAAAGATAGCATGCAGCCCAGATATGCTGGTGTTAAGTACCTGTGGTTTGAATGGTCAGGAGTGAACACAGTCCACAGGGTGGGGAAAACTGACACACAACTGATGGACTGAAGTCCAGTGGGAGTTACTTTCTGCTCAGCACTCCATTGGCGGCTGCATTTGTGAATCAACTAAGAGCAGCTTTTATTGATATGGTCCCTTTGCTTTTAGTTCCCATTTTGAAGTCCTTCTCTTTGATGGATGTGTAAGGAATTCTCTTAGACACCTCTGACAGAAGACACCACACACAAGATACGGCTAGATTTTGAGAAATCCTGATTCCACAAGAGATGACACAGACTGCTGAGTAAAACACAGCAAGCCAGTTTGTAAAGAGATCATACTGCCGTATGTGACAGAGGCACCTAAGTCACTGTTAAGCCTACATGTCTTTGAGGGTTGGTGAGAATGTTTCCATCTGAAAGGAGAAAAGAAAAACTTGCCCAAGGCCAAAGCACACCAGGTTGTGAAAGCTCTGAGTAGAGATTTGTTGACCCCTTGTCCCCATCTCCCCAACCTTGTTTCTTTGTTCTTTTTGGCAAGGATGCTCTCTGCTAGAATTTAGGCAGTCTCCTTCGTAAGTCTTTCCTGTGACTTGTTCATTACTGGTTTTGAACTTTCACATACAACATTTTGAACTTACAGAATATATCCCCTGCTTGTCATTGTCTACAAGGTCTGACAATTAAGTTTGCAAACTTGTTGCAACAATAATGCTAACCTCTTTTGATAGCAGAGGGATTATTCATTATGAATTTGTACCAACTGGACAAACAGTTAACCAAGTTTACTATTTGAAAGTGCTGTAAAGGCTGCATGAAAAAGTTAGACAAAAATGACCTGAATTTTTCGCCAACAATCAATCCATGGCTCTTGCATCATGACAATGCACCAGCTCACACGACACTGTCTGTGAGGGAGTTTTTAGCCAGTAGACAAATAACTGTATTGGAACACTCTCCCTACTCACCTGTTCTGGTCCCCAATGACTTCTTTCTTTACTCAAAGATAAAGGAAATATTGAAAGTAAGACATTTTGATGGCACTGAGGACATCAAGGGTAATATGATGACAGCTCTGATGGCCATTTCAGAGAAAGAGTTCCAAAATTGCTTTGAAGTGTGGACTAGCTGCTGGTGTTGGTGCATAGCTTCTCAAGGGGAGTACTTCATAGGTGACCATAGTGATATTTAGCAGTGAGGTTGTAACACTTTTTCTAGGATGAGTTCATGAGCTTAATTGTCAGACCCTATTTTTGCTCTCCTTCAAAAATCTGCTTTAAATATAACTCTTGGGGAAGCATTTTATCACAGAGCAGGTCGTGGCTATATACTGCCTTCTTATCCTTTCATCTGTATTTGGAACCAATGGACCTGGTTTAGGTTGCTATAATTTGTAACCCCTGCATAGGGGCTAAATATTTGGTAACTGTGTGTTTTGGTTGCTTCTGTATATGGGCAGCCATTCTCCCCAACTATACCATCCCCGCCTGAGGGCAGAAACATGTTTACTTATGCAATATATTCTCTCCTCCTTCCATCCAGGACAGACCAGTGATTGACAAACAGTAGGCACTAAGTACATGCTATGGTTATAGATCCTAACATAAGATGTGTCTTTATGATGGACTCACTTAGAGAAGATAAATACCAGGAAAATGGGGGAAAAAGAGTGATTACATAAAGTTCTGTGTTCTGGTTATCTCCTGCCACATAACAAATTACGACAAAATGTTGACTTGACACAACAATAATCGGCCATTTAGGCAGGATTTTGAAGGAACTGTTTAAGTCTGCTCCAAATAGAATTAGATGAGCTGTCTTGACTGCACCTGGAGGATCTGCTTCCTGAATTGTTCACTCATCTGGTAGGCAAGAGGGCTGTGGTTGTTGGCTGGAAGGGAGTTCAGCTGCGAGTGTTAGCTGGGGGCCTTGGTTTCTCTCCATGTGAGTACCTCCACGTGGTAACTTGTGCTTCCTTATAGGATGGTGGGTGAGTTCCAAGAGAGAGTGTTCTCTAAGGCAGGAAGTAAAGCTAACAGGCCAGTTAAGGGCTACGTCTAGAACTGGTATAATCTTACTTCATTAGAAACAAATTCTACCTCTTCATGGAGTTGTGGCATGGTTATATTATAGAAGACCACATGTGATGGGAGATATTATTTTGACCATATTTGGAATACACATTCTGCCAAATGCTGCTTTACTAACGAAAGTACACAGTCACATTCCATAAAATGGGAGAAACCTCTTGAGAGTGAACTCTTCTCAATCTTAATGATAATTAACATTTATTTATTTCTTACTGTGTCAGGCACTGGGCTAAATGATTTAGACATGATTGCTCATTTGATTCTCACAAATTTTGGACATTTCTTATTGTCTCCATTTTATAGATGAAGAAATTGAGACACAAGGAAGTGCTCAAGGTCACAACTATTAAATGGCAAAGGCACGATGTTAGTCCAAGAGGTCTAACCCCAGCACTCACACTCTTCTGACTTCTGTTCAATTACTACATAGAGTAGGACATTATAATGTAGCACGGAGCATAAGAAATACCAGGTTCCCGGGACTAAGAACCTGGGTTAGGGACCATATGCTTATGGGGTACTTCATCTTCTGTGATGATTACACAGCATGTCCTTTGTTTTGATCAGTCTTAAAAGGTATGCGGAGTAAACTCTTAAATGTTAAAACAGACAAACAAACAAACAAACAAAAGAAACCCTAAAGAATATGGTTAGTCTTCCCTTTTCCTTAGGCAGGCTTACTCTCAAATGTCTCGCAATATCAGTTAACTTCTTCCTTTAAAACCTTCAGAAAGAGGCAGGCATGGTAAACTGGGGGTCTACTTGGGGCCTGTGGCTTGGCCAAAAATCCCAGTCCCTTCTTTGCAATCCTTAGAATCTTATGTAAATTACTGACCCCTCCCCTCAGGGCCCAGTCTCCTGGTTTGTAGAATAATGCTAATGACCTATAAGGGTTGGGAGGACAAAATAATATGCTGTGTGTAATGTACCTGGCAGTAATAGGTTTTCATCAGTGTTATTTTTTTTAAAGGCATTTCGAGTGTTGCACAGAATTGATGCCGTAAAAACATTTCCTTCTTAAGTAGCTGTTACCCTTTAAAGATAGGACGAATCCCCAAAGAAATCCATTTACCAAATCGCTTACATGTGGCTACATAAACGACTCAATTCATGTTTCCGTATTCAGTAGCATGCTAGGCGGCTCCGTATTTTCCTTGTGTGAAAGCATCCTGCCGATTTAGTACCAAGTGAAGGGATACATAAAATCAATCCAGGCAATTGCTTCTTCACTTTCTGATCAGTTCTTCCGAGCTTCTAATGCACTTAATCTCTTCTGTATAGACCAATACCTCCCACCCTATCCCGCCCAGTCTCATCAAAAGAAAGACTCAAAGTGCTTCGCACAGGTCAAAAGCCTTGTGATTTAAATTTCTTTCCTATCTTCTCTAACCTTCTATATTCTTAACAAAACCCGGGAGAAATTTTTATTTGAAATTTTCATCTGAGCAACAATTTAATTTTGAATTCTTGTAATTACTTAGGTTTTGGATGTTGTTTTTCATTATCAGCTTTCATGAGGCAGGGATTTATCTGTGTTTTTTAATAACAAATATGAACATGTCATTTGGGGAGGCAGGAACTGGTAATTCTTCCCGAGTGCTTTTCTCAAGTGACCACCTGGACGTCTTTCTAGACTTGAAGAGTTAGAGCAGCTGAGGTTGGACAGAGAAGGTTGATGAAGGGTTAGGTCTGAAATAGGCTTTTGATTTTATCTTTTTATATTTTTAATGTTTGGAAGGTAGAGGAGCCAATAAAACTTGGTTACTATTTGGAATGACATAAATTAACAAAATGCTTCCAGTTCGGTCTCTTCCATTGTTCTTGGAAACTTATCTAACAGGTAGGTTTCCTTCTTCAAAACTTTGCAGATGGCTGAGCAAGATTCTTAAGTCTCCTAGAACCAAGTCACCTATGAACCCAACCTTTTCCTTTTATGTGATTGTGACTGATATTTAATAACTTTTTCATTTCTTTGCTATTTTTATTAAATTTCATCAGCCTACAGCAGAATTCAAATTATTTTATAGTTAGAATCGATTGTTTGAACTTTGTAGCTCTCTTGTTTGCTTTTCCTTTTAATTGTTTGAGCAGCGACTGCCATCCTCTTTGTTGATTCACTATTTTGCTACAGTTTTTTTGTTTGTTTGGTTGGTTGGTTTTGGGAGTTACAGTGATCCACAGGAGGAAAAAGAAAACAAAAAAACATTAAAATATTGATCATATGTAATAATTTTAGAACATCAATACAAACATAGAAAAAATTTTCATTTGATTAAAAACATGTCTTTTCTTTCTTGTATTACCTCCTTTGTGGCTTAGGACATCTGTATTTACTATTTCCCTTAGATTATCAAGCCATGCTGTTGTCTTATGTGTTTTTATTAAAATTCACAACCAGACAAACTCATTATTTAGATCCCAAAATTTAATAAAAATATAAAGGCTTTTGATTTCTATTTTCTTCCGAATTCCTCAAGACATAGTGGTTGATTTATGTTGAGAATAATCATTTTTCTCTCTTAGCCGAGTTCCCTAAAACTTTCAGCAGTTAAGCCCATAGGTGCATGAATTTTCTCCCTCATTTAGATGTAGTTAATTTAGTTTTCATAGAAAGCGTGAGCTGGATCTGGTGCCCAAGCAGAGACAGTTGTCGCCCCCTATCAACTTAAGTCTGTAAATTTTATTTCAGATTCTTCCTTCAAGATAACTGTAGAGACATAGACTTCAGTCACAAAAGCTCAGATATTTCAATGAATACGTGAGGTCACCAATTTGAAGTGAGCATAGCATTCTGGGCCAGTTCTTACCTTGCTTGCCAACTCTGACACATCTGTAGTGGTTATCGGAAGCATCCATTTTCTAAAATCACAACCAGGCTGACATGAAAGATTGTCAGGATTGATGACCTCCTCCATTTCCTTCATGAAAGGAAAAATGGTAATGGGAGAGCCATATATTTGCCATCTTTATTCTATGCATTTCTTCTTTAGTAAGAAAACAAAGGGCTCATTTTCATTTCATTTAGATGCCTCAGCTACAAAACACAATTCTACTAGAAAGGTTAATGTAACTCATTTCTGAATCTTAACACCCACTTAACTTCAACATATACAGTATAGTCAGGTCACATAAAAAAAAATAACAGCATCTGTAGAAGTTTATCATTATCAAAAGATTACAGGTTGTGGAGTTTGATTTCTCAGACCTAATCTTCTCGTTTTATGAAACTAAAGATAGCCACAGGCCCGCTTTACTCCTTAGCAGTACACACTTCAAAGACTGCTGACATTTGAAAACCAGAGAAGCTGAACGCTGACTCTCTAAAGAACACACTCTAATTCTAGAAAAAAGGAGATCTGATATGTATGACTGTATTTGATGTGATGTACAGCAAGGGAGTGTACTTTGTGGTCACAGGCTCTCATTTTGGAAGCAGCCCCTTATAAGAACCCTTGTTATTCCTGTTGCGCCCTCCAATGGTGGGTTGTTGGCAAGGATTTATTATTGTCCCTGCAGTGTGTAAGTTCAATTCCTTTTCCAAGGCAGTGGAACCCTGAGGGAATGTCAAGGAAACGGGGAGAGGGAGAGGAGTCTGCGATGAGATGTCTGGTTCTGTAACTCCCTTCTAGACCATTAGCTGACCTATTAGATCAGCGTTTCTCAACCTTTTGCCTGTAACTTTCCTGGCAGAGTCGTTGAATTATGTGCAGCCACTTTCAGCAAGCTGCCTAGGTCAGGGGGCTTTTCTTTGGCATTTAGCTCCCTTGTACTTAAACAAAACCTCAGTTTGCCAAGGTTTTTAACACTAGAAGCTTGTTCTCCTTATCTGTTTTTATTATTTCCTCCAAACATTGTTATTCATAACACATCTGGCTGCAGGTTATGGCATTTTCACCGTGCTCACCTCTGTTACCCCTCCTAGGGTTTAGGAAACAGTCCCCTCTGGATTGAAATATTAATGATCATAAGTACAACAGCAACCCTTCTGCGTTTCCAGTAATGCAATTCTCAGCCGAAGGGCAGCAGCTCCAATTATAACGACGGGAATCTTATATACTCTCCCGGTAGGATACACAGATGCACACACAGGGACTCAGCTGGGCTCTGATACATGCAACTCGATGCTTCCTTGTGCTTTGGTGTATTGAGGCTCTAAAAGAGAAAAATGATTCTAGCCAGAAGATTTGGTTGGTGAGGGAGAACCACTCACAACTGCTAAGCTCAACACGTAGGAAATTGCCCTGGGGCGCCTGGTGGGGTCTCCGCACCTCGTCTTATAACTCTCGGTTGTGGAGATGAGGGAAGCCTGTGTGACTCACCCTCTCAGTTTCGCCTCACTCCTCTGGGCTGTTCTCAGTAATTAGAATCCTGTACCAGGAAATATAGTAGTAGTTTTTTTTTTTTTTTCTGGCTCAACTACCACCTGAGAGACAGGCCCTCCGGGCCTAAGGACATTCAGCCCAAGGCTGAAAACAAATGAGCAAAGATTATAAAATGGGTCTAGTCACATGGTGTAGGGAGCCTGACGGCAGTAATAGAAACACAGACCAAATCTTTGGAGGCTGACTTTTCTGCTAGACTACTCCCTAACTCCATGCTGACTGACAGTCAAAGCCTTAGACTATGAGGGGGCATAATCAAATTTTGTACAGGTCCATGAGTTCTCAACAGGAAGAAAGGAGAAAGAAAATGGAAAGCAGGGCACCAGGCAAGGGAAAAATAAGGCATTTACATAAAAAGAGAGTTGTGCCCAAAGAGGAAAAGTACAGAAAATGGGAAAACAAAAACAATTGCCAAGAAACAAACAAAAACCAAAATGAAACAATATGTGATTAAGTGACCAAATGAGAGTTAGAGATAATGACACTTAGCATTTATTGAGACACCGACAGCGTCCCAAGAACTGTTCTAAGTGCTTGATATATATATTGACTTGTGATTCTTTTAACAACCTTATCAGGAAGGGAATAGTTTATCCCCATTGTACAGATGAGGAATTGGAGATACACAAAGTTTAAATAACTTGCTGAAGATCAACATTATATATATTTTTTATTATTATTAATTTCAGGTGTACAAAACATTATATCCTTAACCATTATTCTTCAGCTCCTCATAAGAGATAAAAGAGCCTTTCTAAGAAAAGTTTGGAGCAGTTAGCTAGATGGAGAAGATTGGTCCTCAAAAATGGGTGGACCTGAATTTGACAGATGAATAGCATTAACAAAAGTACTCTAGCAAAAGGGTGTCTCCATGAAAGGGGGACCTCTGTAAATTCATGGTTTTTAAAGGTTGGTCAATTTCCTTAAAGTAATTGATAAAATTACTTTCTTTTGCTTCCATAACTTTGGATTCAGCTCTGGCTACAGTGAAATGATGAGTTTTTCTTTTCCATAAACAATGAGTTTCTTGAATGTGACTTTTACAGACATTCTTTAATGACAGACATGTTGGGCTTTTGAGGAATGTTAAGTGGACACTTTAAAACTAATTTAAAAATAAATACAGTTGATGGAATAATGTTAGGATAATATTTAACATTGGGAATGCCTATGATATACAAATAGTACTTTTAGAATGAGCCCAATTTTGTTTAAATATATATATATATATATATACACATTTATTCTAAAAGACTGAAAAGATATATTTCCAGTTATCTCTGAGAATATAAAGAATTTATACGTTTTTCTTTTCAGTCTTCTGAATTTGCCAGTTTTTAAAAATAACATGTATTACCTGTATAAGCAGAAAAATGCAATTAAAAGTGAAAATAAATCCAGTCTCAGCATCATGTTTTAGAAATGGCTCCAGTAGATACTTAATCAAGTTATGAATCCTAACCAACCATCATTCAGCTATCTCTGCTTTTTATTTGAATTAAATCTTTTGACTTTATAAGCAAGATGGAACATTGACTTCCGAATCTAAACTAGGATTAGTCAAGCTTCAGAAAGTCAAAATGGAACCAATTCTCTATCAGACATCGCAAAAAAACCTGTCAGCTCTCATTCTAAACTTTGGGTCCTTGGAATCTTTTGCTGCTTTCTTGGTATACAGCACTATTTAGTTAGGGGAAGGAAAACAACATTGTGTGTTAAAAAACAAAAAAAAGAACCCAAAACACAATTATATCTCAAGGCAAAAATCAGCCTTGATTTATGTAAGTTATATTCAACTATTGGGTATGAATTCTTGGAGCTTTTTGAGAGTGACCATTCACTAAGTATTTGGATATATATGTTCCTATTCAGCTCCTAGAATGGAGAATGGAGTCAGGGTATAGTACCTGGAGACCAGAAAGCTAGATGTATGAAGCATTATATGTTGATGTTAACATTTTCCTTGATGGCATAAGAAAGGAGAAAGCAAAAAGGATTGAGATGAGACGTTAGGAAACACTTTCTGACTATGACCAATAAGGCAAGAAATACATCAAGACATAATACTGTGAGGACTGGTAAAGGGAAAGGATTTCAGAAGCAGAATTATCTTGGGACAATTCTGGTTGGGGGAAGGAGTTACCTTCTGAGAAATTCCTCCATCTCATAGATGGAAACAAACTTCTCCAGCAAATGCTTTACCTCTTTACCTGGAGCCTAAGGCCACGTGGTCTCCTAGTAATGAGCACAGAATTCATAAGAATGCCACTTATCCTGGATAACTGGCCTGTCCAAACTATAAAATTATAGTTTAGAAAGGCTTAGTTAAACTTATAAGCTTAGTTAAAAATTGATGGGCCATTGAAATTAAAATAACAAAACAGCCACAAAACAAGCGAATAAGTGTTGCTTCTTCAGTTAATGTCAGAATTGTTCACTGCCAGTCAGAACTTGTGCGAAGGAGAGAAGAAATGACCATCTCAGTTCCATGCAATGGAACTGAGAGCCCCCTCTAGCCTTCCAATTGCTTACAGAGCACAAAATTTCAAGATTTAGCCCAGGCTTTGTGCCTAACTGCTTGCTTCTTGGACAGGAATACCAATAATCTTGAACACTTGCTCTGATGGGACTGTGTCATCTTTCTGTATTCACTCTCTGCTCCCCATCCAAATCTCTTCTAGCAAAACAGATTCATGCCAACTGCAAAAATAATACAAGTAAATATTTTAAACCAGTGTAGCAATAAATTAATTTCATGCCTATTCCAAATGGCCCTGTTAATAAAAATAGAACTTCAGTGCTTGAGAATGATTGTACAGAAGATGTGAGTTTGCTGGCTTTCTCCTCAAGATGTGACATTGCTCACAGCTCTTTCCAACTGCTGCTAGAAGCTGTGTCGGTCGTTGGTTGTGGGTGCTTAACAGCCATCTGGAAGAGAAGTTGGCATCACTTAGTTGAAGGCATATCTCAGATCAAGGGATAGTGCTGCCATCTCAGTTAGTAAACACTGTCGCTTCCCCGCTGGATTGAACATCTACTCCAAATTCCTGATGGGAAGAGAAATCAGGAAGGAGGAAAGAGGATGAACATCCCGTGAATGCTTTGCTGACTGGAAATTCATTAAGGCAAGATGTTTTCTTTTTATTTCAGAACTCCATCTAGGTGCAGTGTGGCCCGTTTTTGTTCTTACTCTCATTAGGTAGAGCTAGTCAATTGCTGCTCATACTTACAAAGAGTGTGTGGACGACCATGTTCTTTAAAACCTAGAGTTTGAAACACATTTTGCTGGAAATAAATGAAAGAGCAGGAGGCATAGGATTATTTTTTTCTTTGTTTACTTGACACTGTAGTTGCCAGTTCCAGACGGCCTGGGCTGTCATTCTATTGAATCTTCTATTATTGGTTAGACTGTGTCTTCCCAGGAAGTGGACTTCAAGAGTCCCCTGAACTTTGGATAGAGGTAGCAAGCGGTAGAAATAAAATCAGAAACTTTTGTTGAGAATGCCTTCCAGCCAGATCAACTCCGGCTTATAAAACAGCACCTCAAAGCAGATGTGACCTGGTGTATTTTTTCTCATGATGACGCTTACTGTTTTCAGGCTCATTCTCAGAAACCTGGATAGTGATGATGAATAGACTCTGGCCCACGGTCACCATGGGTGGTTCCTTTCAAAACAAGCAAAATGTGCTTTTGCTGTCATTAGAGTGTTCATTTTTCTCTCTCAAGAATATTTCCCAGGAAAATGGCTGGACAGTTTGTCTTATACCCATTTTTTAAGCGTGCATGCAATATAGGATCTTGGTATTTCTAAAGACAAAAATACCAAGGAGAGCATGAGCCAACAGAGAAATTCAAGCATAGAATCCAGATTTGCTTCTTAAATCTGACACCAGGTTCCACCGGTGTGTTTAGGTGCTTCTATCTTATATTTTGTAGAATAAGCTGACATTGTCTCTTGGCCTACGGTTGCATTTTTCTAGAGTTTGGGATAAAACAACTTCACAGTGGGTTTACATTTCTAAGGCAATATCTTGATGAATGATAGGGTCAGAAAATAAATTTTAAAAAATGTTCTTTGGTTCAGTCTTCTTCCACAAATTTCACTATAGCAGAACGGTCTTTGAGTTAGGGATAGAAGCTTCCTTGTGTGCCTTAAAATGCTGACATTTCTCTTGAAATCTCCATTGGCTTTGACCACGCCTTACTAGGTGGGATGATGGATAAGGCTTCCACTGTCAAGAGAATCCAGTCTTTGTTGCTTCCTCCTTGTCCACTTTGCTTTCCAAGGACACACAGCGTTGTGGTGTGAGCTTCCCATAGACAACAGCAAAGTAGTGTTAACCTTTCTAGTTCTTTGGCACCTGTCTTCTCCTGATGACTCAGGCACTTGTCCATATAGACTCACTGGAAGCTTCTTTATGTGGCTGCACCATGATGCCCTCTTTTGTGTGACTGTGAAATTGTTCCCAAACTAAACCTGTTGCTTGACTTCAGTTGAATGGATACAGACCCATCACTTACTGAGATTATTTCAAGTAAAAGGGTATTTAAAGTAAGGATTCGCGTGCCTGGAATTTCAGAGAGCACATTGTAAGAAATTTAGGCCTCTCTGTTGACTAGCTGGCTTCTTCTTCTCTCCCACAGAGACATGTCTGATGGAAGCTTTGCTTTTCTCTTACCTACATTACACCTTCCCTACTAACTAGTTTATTTACCGAATGTCTCTGGTCCCTCATGCTTTTGATTTACTTTGTATGGTTCCAGCTATAACTATGCTTTTAACCCTCCAAAATAACTGTTAAACATCTTTTGGGTGTTCCAGAAACTATTTCCCAAGAAGCTGTTTCATTTTTATTTTAAATAGCAGGTCCTTTCACAGATCCATTGCTAAGTTTGAATTGTTTGCTTTTGGTTTATGTTTCTACCTCCAGTCAGATCATCTCTGACAGGGATCTTAGGGTAAATACCGTGTCTGGGAATTGTGAGCAGGGTATTTCTCTATGCAAGATGCTGTAGGCAGGGCCTGCAATGACTGAGATCTAATATGCCATTCTTAGAAAGGGTCTATTTCCATAGGACTGCTGTGAGTCAGATATCTATTTAAAAATAAAAGAGGGAGAAACTTTATTTTATGCTAAACTTGAACATTTTAACCTTTGTTATATTTTGAATGACTCTTAAAAGGAAGATGTGAAATTATGAAATAAAATATTGAAATATTGTGATTTGCACCAGATTTTTTCAAACTCTATTATTCTTTGACTGGGGTATTTGATGGCACTAATAGAAATCTGTATGTTTCTCTGAGGTGGACTGTATTTGCTGCTCTCTAAGGTCAGATTTCTGCTAGTGATGCTATGTGGAGTATGATGTTCAGAATAGATCTAAACAGTTCAGTTCAAGGAGAACATATGGTCTTCTGGTGTTGCACTGGGCATTATTTTATTAGACTGATTTCAATCATGTATTGTGTGTGTGTGTGTGTGTGTGTGTGTGTGTGTGGCATTTAACAAAATCATAGACAGTTTGAGCCATACACCATCTAGTCCAATCTCTTTATGTTTATAGGAAAGGATTTGTCTCAAACCAGACAATTAGTGTGGGTATGGAAATTAGGGGTTAAATCTGCTGAATTATAGGTGAGGCTTTTTCCAATGACCCAAGTTATTGCCAAGGATGAATAAAACTATGGCTTTAAAATTGATACTCATCATGAGCCCTTTAAATACAGGTGAATAGCATAGAGCAGATTATGGAGATACTAAAAATATCCTGAGGATGATAGAAACCAGTGTTACCTATAACTGGTCCTGAACCTAGGTGCCAGGCTTTAACTTTCTCAGATGCTTTCAGCATTTAAAATTTTCTTTGTATATTCCTTTTTGGGACCCAATTTCCTTTGCCAATGAATAGGCAAACAAGAACTAATAATGTTCTTTCATTAGTTGCATCCTTCTCCCTGGTGCTATGAATTTCTTTATCTGATGCTCTGTGCAAATGTTTTAGGTGATGTTTTACACAATGCCCAGCATAGCAGCTTATCATTTAGATCCCTAAAGAAAAGGCTGTATTTTGTAGAGTAGGCTATGTTAGTACGATGGAGAAAAAATTTTCATTTAAGTTTCTCTTCACAGCATTATGACCTGTTAGCTATGGTTCTATTGTGTGTGTGTGTGTGTGTGTGTGTGTGTGTGTGTGTGTGTGTGTATGTGTGTATGTAGATCTCCAAATTTGATGTTTTGGACAAACAACAGGTCATCGAATATCTCTTCCATAATGCATAAAAGGAAATTCATTTCCTTAGCAAAACAATAGCTTTAACAGGATAAATGTTTATTGAATCAGTGCCAAAATATTCTGTAAAGAACCAAGTACCCTGCTGGTACTTGAGGTCTATGTCAATTGTTGTTCTATGGAGGACTTTTTTATTTGTCCTGATATGAATAATAACTTCTAAGACTGGAGACCTTTATCTGGCTCCAAGCCAATACTGAATGCGTTGTTTATTATCTTTGCATTTGTTCTCTGACACATTTACCGAACAACCTGACAAGGGGTTGATAATCAATGAGAATTCCCATTTCCAAAGCAAAAGGAATTTTAGAATTAGAAGAAAAAGTGATCATTTTTAAAACTCTTAAAATATTGGCCCTTAAGACCACATCATGGATGGGGTAGAGGCGTGATCACTGCACTGTACACCTGAAGCTGATGTTGTATAATATTGTATGTCAACTATAAGTGAATATATATATATATATATATATATATATATATANTGTACACCTGAAGCTGATGTTGTATAATATTGTATGTCAACTATAAGTGAATATATATATATATATATATATATATATATATAGTCATGGGACATGGAGTATAGTGTGGGAGTGGAGTCAAGGGAATTGTACTAGATATGTATGATGTTGGGGAGCAAAGTGGGGCAGCGGATTGGGGGAGGGGGGTTGTCACTTAAAGGGGTAAAAAGTATAACTATTGAACTTTGTTGTACAGCTGAAACTGATTCTAAAAAATGTGTATTTCACAACAAAAAATAATAATTAAAAAAATATTGGCCCTTGAAAATGAAAGTTAATGACTTCTCAAACTATTTAGATAACATTTGGTGGAACACAGAGTGATTAATGGATCAGGCTGACAATTCTTGAATGCACTGATCAATTTTAATCTCACTAAATTTAAGATCACCAGTCATTACGTGGATCCTGATTGGTGCCATAGAACATATATAGCAACACTTCTGAAGATTTTTGCCAAAAATAATTGGACCTGAATCTAATTAAGTCCCTAGACATATCTACCAGTTCTTCTATAAATAAATGACATGAGGGAAAAAAACTAACAAACAGAGGGTGAACCATTATAGATGAAAAGAACCGGCATGCATAACAACCAAATCCAATGAGTAGACATTGCTAGGATCCTAATTCAAACACATCACTCCTAGAAGATATTTTTTGAAATCAAGGACAATTGAGCATAGACTGGATGTTAGACTATTAATGGATATTTACTAATTTTGTTAAGTGTGATAATTGTCTTATGACTATTTAAAGACATATATTAGAGATACATAGTGAATAATTTACAAGTGAAATAATATGATATTTGGGACTTACTTTAAAATAGTTCAGTGATAAATAAATAAAGTGCAAGAGTATAGAAGAAATCAAGAATGGCATATTTTTTTATAATATTTGAAGCCAGGTGATAGGTCCCTAGGAGATTATTTTGCTCTTGTCTTTATTTTTGTGTATGTTCCAAAAATTTTTTAAAAATTAAACAAATGAGCTAACAAAGAGAGCTTGGTCTTCTTCCTAGAATGTGCAAGATTTTAAAAATCAGAACTCAGGTTAGATTTGGTAACAAAAATAGATATTCTTTAAGGTCCTACATCACTCAACACTGAAGGCTGACAACTTGTCTCTTAGGATAAGCTTGCTTTAGGTACTACGTTGCTGTGTTACTGGTTGTGGGTCCATGGGCATTGACCCCTATGAGCCATAGAGTTAGCATTTTTCTTATGAAAATAATAGGATCCACAGTACATGTTTATAATGAGGTTTAAATATGACAATGTGTATGAAATATCTGGTACGGTGCCCAGCATGCATTCACTCCTTAATAAATGGAGCTGTTACCATCTTTGCTTCATTTAATAAAGACCAATTAAGTGTCGGGGATGTGCCAGACCTGTCCTAAACCCAGGGGATTCCTATGGAGAAAAAGATATGGCGTCGCCCCATAAATGTGAATTTATTGAAAAAGTTGAATCATAGGAGACTCTGCTAGTGTTTTGTAGGGATAAAAGAGTCAAATATCAGCAATTTCATATGGTTCCACCTGATAAATGTATTGAGATTTAATCATACAGGTAGTGTGGTGCAATAGTTAAGATGATAGACTCTGGTATCAGACTGGGCTTGAAACTTGGCTCTGGCACAAACAAACTGTGCTCCTGTGCTAAGTCACCCTTAGTGCCTTTGTTTGTGGTCTGTAAAATGGGGATATGATAGTATTTGCCTTACAGGATTGTTATTGAGGATTACACATAAAATACAGAGAACAGTACTTAGTACATAATAAGCTGCATATATTATTGTCATCAGTGCATGCACAAAGGTATATGAAGACACCCTATTGTGTGAAGTGCATATAATCTTACTGGGTACTGGGCTTGGTGCTGAGAGGCTGATAGAAAGTTCATTCAGACAAACATCTCTATATGCAATTTGGAGGGAAAAAAGCAGAACAAGCTTGCTGGGAGAATTATGCCATGATTTTTCTTCCTGTGCTTATGGTAAAATCACTGGTTTCTTTTTTTAACCTCTGCATACATGTTAGCACTTTGTTCCATAATGTTAATACAGGCAAAGACGATTACTCAAAGGCTGTTTTAGGCAAAGGGCGTGGAACGTACCAAGGTCTGGAAGTGGGGAAGGAGAGTTTCAGGAGCAGAAGGAAGGAGAGTGAGATTAGAGTTTAGAATGTGGGTCTGAGGGATGGAGAGGAAGAACTGGACATGAAACTGTCATGGAAGCCTCAGTGGTCTAGATCTTCTTGGTAATTCAGTAGGCAAAAGAATCATAGGAAAATTTTACTCAGAATAGTGACAGCAAGGGGGCAATTAACTGGCATGAAAGGAAGACTTGCTAGGAGCCTATAAAAATAACCTACAGCCTTGCTATTCAAAGAGTGGTACCTGGACCAACAGCATCAGTTATCACCAAGGATCTGTTAGAAATTGGAATTCTTGGGCCCCACCCCAGCTACTGAATTAGAACGTGAATTCTATCAAGATCTGTGGGTAATTCATGAGCACATTGAAATGTGAGCATCACTGGTCTGGAGATAGTCCAGGAGAGCCTGGGCTAAGGCAGGGGCAGTAGGGTGGAGGGGAGAGAAATGAGGACCACTAAGTGATAAGTTAAAGAGATAAAACTGGAAAGATCTGAGTGATATGGTATGGAGATCGAGGATGGGGTAGTTGAAGAGGATGCCTTGAGCATAAACCTGTGATTCTTTACTAAGATTTCTGGTGGGATGATGGGAAATACAGGAAAGGGGACGTTTTGGGGGCTAAAGTTGAGAAAAAGATTTCACGTTTATGGCATGTGGATTTTAAGCCACCTATGGACTATAAAAGAAGATCCATAACAAAATGGATGGAAGAAAATGGAGTCACATTATTAAGAAGGAAGTCTGAAGAATAACAGTTATCTCAATATCAAGGAAGGATCCAACAATGACGAATGCTAGACATATTTCCTCTACTGTTCCTTCCGTAAAAGAGCAAGGGTACATTAGAATCAGTTCTCGAGTGTGTATTAAATACTCTCAAAAAATTTTGAGCTTGTAAAGTGGAACATTTCTGGCTCCTCTGTTTAGTACAAATGCATAAAAATAAAACTCTAAGGCACAACAGTGCTTAGTAATTTGAATGTAATTTCACATATAGACTTGGCAAGAGTTCAGGCTCTGGGATTTGGAGAGGTTAGGGAGTCCTGGTGACTCCTTAGCATCAATACTAGTGGATTTTTTTTTTAACTTGGTTTGGAAGGATGTAGAAAATTCAGAGATCTGAGTTTACTATCTGCTGAGTTTAAATGAAATGTTACCCAGGGGTAGGTTTGAGAGGTTTAGCCAGATTGTGGAATCTTTAAGTATGCAATTACTCTCCTGCCCAGAGTTGCCAGATTTAGCAAACAAAAATACAGGACCCTAGTTAAATTTGAATCTCTGATAAACACGAACAAATTTTTCAGATAAAAATATTAAAACAAACATTGCATGGGATATACACATACAAAAAAAGAATGACAACCTTAAATTTAACTCAGTGTCATGTATTTTACCTGACAAATCTCTCCAATGCCCTAATTATAACAAAGATTACATATATAGCAGCTTATAGCAAATATTAATGTGTAAAGGCTAATCTGAGAATTTTACAAAATGTTTTGTAGAACTGTATAACATTATTTCATACAAACATTGTTATAGCCAATTTGGGGGGGAAGCAAAACAGGCTTTCTGGGGGGCTTATGCCATGGTTTTTCTTCCTGTGCTTATGGTAAAATTACTAATTCATTTTTTTAACCTCTGCATACATTTTAGCACCTTGTTTCATAGTGTTAATACAGCATATAGTGGGAAGACAGTCTACAATTAAGGCATAAGTTTCCAAACAAACTGCAGATGTAGAGCTGTGTGAGCAGGCGTGATGCTTGGTTTGAAAAGGAGACTCTGATGATAAACAGATGTTCATCCACTGACCAAGGCAATATTGAAAATAAAACTATTACAGGTGCATCTAATGTATATAGAAAACTCCTCTTCAAGTGGGTCTGTTTTTAGAAATCCTAAGACATAGATCTGTGTTAGGTTTTTTTTTTTTCAATAAAATTCATCAAATATATAAGTCGGAAAATGTGATTTAAATATAGGTGGAAGTACATAGTATTATGGGACCACAAACAGAAATGAATTCTGTCAAGGGTCACTTGAGAAGTTTTCACAGAGGGTGACATGTGATCATCTTCTTAAAATATAGAATTAAAAAAGAAAACTTCAGGGTGTCATTTTTTCTGATTATTAAGGTAATATGTGCAGAAATATTGTGAAGCAGGGGAGAGCTTATAAAAGCAGCAGAAAACAATTCTACAAATTTCATGACCTAGAAATGCCAATATTATTTTGACATATTTCCTTTCAAGTTTTTTTTCTGATTTTTTTTACATAATGAAGGTCATATTACGTACATGCAATTTTTTATCCTGCCATTTTATTAACGTATATCTAAAACATTTCTGCTTGTCATTAAAAAAATCTGTTAACATCATTTAAACAGCTAACCAATAATCCATTATATGGATGTGAACAGTGATTTTTAATATAATTTTCTAAGTTTGGGTTCTTAGTTACAGCCAGGGTTGTTTTCTTTCTTTTGTTGTACATTTAAAAAAATCTATAGCTCTGATTATTTCTAAGACTTAGAAATATAATTATTGGGTTAAGGGTATAGGATAACTTGAATGGTCTTGACACACATATTAGCAAACTCCCTTCTCAATAAATTGTCCCAATTTAGGCTTGAAAAAGCAACAGAAAGCATTAAAGGAGGGCATTGCAGGACAGAGATGGGAAAATATGGTATGTAGTCAGCAACCAGGTATAGTCAGATTTGTTTGGAGTGTAAAGCCATGAGTGATGGATGGGTGAAATCAGGCTAAAAGGGTAGATTCGAACCAGGTTATGAAAGCTCTTCAATGCCAAACGGCTGCAATGAGCTTAATTTCTGCAGGGTGTTGTGAGCCATGGAAAGATTCTGAGCAGGCAAATGCCATGACTTCAGAACTTTCCTCCAGTTAATTTTAGGTTATTAAATGTCTCTGAACTTTTGCATCATGTCCAAATAATATTTAAGGTCATCAGCTATCAAAATTTGAATGTCTGGAAATACACTATGTCATTGGCTCCTTGTGTTTAAGGATATCATTGACATTTACCTTATTGAACATAAATTGATTTTTACACACTTCTGTCAGTGACTGCATAAAGCACCTGGAAGGTAAAAAGTGCTGGGTCAACTCTATGTCATGGAAACCTTTTAATGTGTACTCTGGTGGTATAGAGAACTGTGAGTATTATAAAGATTTATTGAGGATTTAAGATGTTTCTAGGACCTTCTTGTTTAATGATGTGCCCTGTAACCATTCCTGGCTGAGAGCAGGACTAGAAGAGCAAAAATGCTATAAAAAAGACTGTTCAGTTACATATTGTCTGAAATCAGAAAGCAGCGCACTTTTTTTTCCCCCAAGGGCTCCTGTTTCTTTATGACACTAAATATTTATATGAAAAGTTAAAGAAACTACCTACTCTAATATCCAGATTTATTTTACATCTTGTAGACAAAACTAGGTAATTTCATTTTCTTCCATTCCATAGATGCTTTCTTGGAGCAAGTGTAGACTCAGATTAACATTGCTCAGTCTAATCAATGAAGATTGCCTCTTTCTGAAAGAAAAAAAGATGGATCTGTTAACTTCTTTCATGTGAGCACATGCCCACAGAAAGGAAGACTGACAATCAAGTGATTCTTACCATGGGTTGTTTTCCTAGTGTCATCGATTCATGTACACTGGGGCTGGGAGAATGCAAGCTTCCAAATTTGGAATGTATTTAATCACTGAAGGTTCTGAGTTTCAAAGTCAACTTGATCTTTTCAGCCTTTGGGTCCTGTCTCCTGCTGTCATAACATCACTTCTCCATTCAATGGGGAAAAAAGAGATTCATAGCACCTGAAATAGAGCTCTGTCATGGCCATGCGTCAAGTGTAAATGAATCAGAAAACTGAGCATTAACTTTTACTTGAAATAGATGACTTTAAAAAATAGGGATAAAATTGCATTGATGGTTTGAGATAGCTGTTCAAGTATTTTATGGCACCAACCATGAGATATGCTTGGTTGAGAGTGTGAGGCACTCCTTCCATGTGGCAGCAGTGATTGGAGACGTTTTGTTGAATCTAAAATGTAATTAGCCTCTCCTACTATGCTTGACTTTGACATTGATGCTGCATCATTTAAGGGACTAAAGGAGTATTTCTGATGAGGCTTTCTAGTTTTGTTATAAAACTTCGCCCAGAATGAATTTTTTGCTTAAAAGGCCAACCATTTAATACATTTTTCTTTGGGCCAATTTAAAGCAAATAAATCAGGTCTGTTCTTTTTATGACACAAAAGGGAAAAAGTGATAAGTTTTCTTACTTCAGACTTTCTTATTTTTAAATTTTTACAACTGAAATGTCTCCTCTTTCCTTTAAGTACAAGCTGACAGGTCATTAATCCTTAATGTAGATTTGTACCTCTGAGTATTGGGGGGAGAAAACTCATTAAAATTCTATTGTTTTATATGTAACTGTCCTAATAGAAATTTGGAGTTCATGTTTAGAATTTGTTAAAGCGAATAGAAAGCATAGAAATCCTTTTTAAAAGAGTTGAAGTACACGAAATTACTTCTACATATGGTTAATGCTGTCGCTCTATTCTTGAATGTCTGCTCCTAACTTTTCTACAGAAAGAACACAAGTTTTGTAAGTTCCATATTTTCAATATGAATATATTTATTCCATTTGTAGTACCTGGGTAGGCCTTATACACTTAATGTGCTTTTTTATAATGGTTGCTGTATTTCTGAGAAGCATTGGATTTTTGTTTTTTAATCCTACCAAAAGGTGAGGAATTCAGCAATCACCCTGCTTTTCTTTTTACAGGGATAGGCTCTTATTTGGTGGAGGTTTGCTACCAATGGTTTATATGTAGGCAACGGAGAATGCTTTATTGATACTGGTACATCTATTCCGCATTCTGTTGCCAGATCATATTTCCCCCCTTACTCCTTTTCCCTCTCTTTTTATTGAATGTTTGAAGGGTTTCCAAATGGAAAGGAGCTGCCATCCACAAACTTACATTTCAAGCCTGTCTATAAAGATTTTACTGTGCGTAAAAACCTCCCAAGTAAATCGGGGATTGGGATATCCCCTTCCCTGATTGTCCAAAATAGCTTCCATCTCTTTTTATTCTAGCCATTGATAGTAATGAAAGAATTCACCAGGACAGACATCTTGTTGCTGCTTTTCACTTTCTTTTTCTTAAATAAGTGCACCAGATTTTTCCACAGTCTGAGCTACATTCTAGGTCTGTGTTCAAAACCTTCATTTTTCTCAACCTTCTACACAGAGTGAGCATCAGCCACACATTGAACCCGGTATTGGGCACTGGGAACACAGTAATGAGCGCAGCAGTCCCTGTCTGTGCCCTTGAGGTGACAGTGGGGAGAATGGGAGACCAACCATGCTCAGTCTGTCCCATAGGGAGTAAAAATTACAGTCGTCATAAGAGCTACCAAGGAGCTATATTGTGCTACCAAGAGTATAATAGGAAGAACTAATTCCCACTGAGGTCCTTCCACTGAGGGAAGGCTTCCCTGAAGAAGTGAATTTTAAGAAAGAATGAAACGAGGTACATTCCAGAAAAGGTAGCCCGCAGAAGAAAGTGCTAAGAGAATGTGTGTTCTGGAACCGAATGAAGTCTGGGGCACAGAGCGTGAGGAGGGGACTTATAAGGTGATGTGGGAGAGTTTTCTCTGGACCAGCTCATACATGACTCCGTAGACCATGTGAAAAACTTTTGTCTTTAGTTCATATTCAAGATGTAAAAAGCCATAGAAGGCTTTTGAAGAGGGGGAGACATGATAGATCTTTGGCTTTTTAAAGGTGTGGTGGTTAAGGTATATACAGATTCATTACTAGCACATGGGTGTTGAAACTTGTGTGGGGCTACTGTGATGGTCCCAGGGTGGTGGTAGCAGAAAGAAGAGAATGGATCTAGGCAATGTTGATGGATTAATTAAGGGAGGTGGAGGTGAGGAAGGTGTTCAGGATAACCACCAGGTTCCTGACTTGCCACCTATGTGGATGACTCTTCATTGAAATACTATCCTATTCCTGTGTTCATTAGATTGTAAACCCCTATGGGGTCAGAGCTATGTTTTTGGAGTGAACTAATAAGCTTGAATATTAAAATAATCAATTCTAGTCTGCAGTGTTCCCTTCTTTTTCTGAGTGGCCTTTACTGTTTCATGGTCATAATTTACAAATATTTACTGAGACATTTAGAAATTGTTTCAAAAAACAGTGTCAAAGAAAATGCAAATAATGTTATTATTAGAACTTTGAAATGATAATTATAGTAATGCTTATATTAGTCAAGAATCTTAAAAGCTCAAATCTCCCATGTACTGTTTAATGTGTTCACATGGCATTCATGAGGGTGGCTTAATTATGAATTTCCATAACAAGGACAGTGCAAAAAATATAGTGACTTTGGTAGTTACTAAGCCGATTAATTTTTTTTTATGTAAAAAGAAAAGTCCATTTATTTATGCATTTTGTTCTCAACTAAGGGGGAGTAAGACTGAGTTCAGAAATTTGAGCATTTCTCCAGGGGCATGTGTCCTCTCTTACTAATAATATCACACTATCTCTTTTGCACCTCTTCCAAAAACCAGTACTTGCAATATTTGCTGTGGTGATTGGGGAGTATATGTGTATGTCTGAGTCTCATTAACTGCTTCAGTATTCCTGATTTTTTTCTTTGCTAGCATCAGAAACTATGTAACATCCACTGCTTCCATGATAGGTCCCATGAGACATTTATTTTAGAGGACATACTGTGCATTGAAGCACTACTGCAGTGACTGTTGAAACACAAAACATTGGTGGAAGCCAACCTCGGTGGCTCCCCATGTTCCCTACTTCCTGATACTTATGCTCTGTGTAATCTCCTCCCACAGGGAATCAGGGCTTATCTGTGTGTGTGTGTGTGTGTGTGTGTGTGTGACTGATCAGGGATGACAGAGATGAGGATATGCGATATCCAAGGCTTGGTTTTAAAAAGAATAGGTCTTCCTTCTTGTTTCCTTGAATTACTTGCTCTAAGGGGAGTTAGTCGCCATGTTGTGAGGACACTTAAGTAGCCTTGTGGAGAGACCCATGTGGCGAGGGACTGAGGCATCCATTCAGTACCAATTTGTCAGTCTTGTGATTGAGCAACCTTGGAAGTGAATCTCCCAGCCTTACTCAAGCCTTCAGATCACTGCAGTCCCAGCCGACATCTGGCTGCAACCTCATATGAGAGAGCCTGAGACAGAAACACCCAGCAAAGTCACTCTCAAATTCTTTCCCCACAAAACTGTGACAGATAATAAATGTTTCTTGTTGTTTTAAGCACTAAGTTTTGGGGTAACTTGTTATACTGCAAAATATTCTAATCCTGGTCCCTACCATTGTGTTGTACTTCCTTCTATGGCAGAGGAGAGTAGTGTTCATGTCTTAGCCATGTCCCAGCCAATAATGAAGAAAGCTCAGCCATAACTTCAGCTCATAGAGATTTAGTTACAACTTCAGATGTTTGGAATTCAAAACATACATAGATAATAGTGGCAACTTAGAATATTATAGCAATTTGCAATTTACTTATGCAGTTTACAAAGTGCTTTCACACAACATATTATAACGATAACCCTCTGAGAGTGGTGAGGGTTTCAGAGGAGGAGCTAGTTACTAAATCTGTACTGAGTATCTACCATATGCCAGTCTGTGAGGTAGTCACTAGAGTCGAAGCAGAGATCCAGACAGAGGAAATCTCTGTTTTCACTGAAGAGGGCAGAAACACTTCAGTGGTTACAATATGCTTACTGCCAAGGTGTTAAGAACAAATCGCTTTGAAAACATAAAATAGAGGGAAGCCAAAGTAATAAAGGGTAAAGGGAGGCTTCTCTGAAAGCATTATCGTTCAGTTGAGACTTAGAAGATGGAGGGAATTATCTAAGGGAAAAAGTGTGAATGTGAGGCTGAATATTCTGGGTATATAAAGCCCTGAGTCAGGATACAGCGAGTACCCTGCATAAGAAGTCAAGTATGGAGGGAGTAGGACAAGAAAGGGGACAAATGGTGCTAGATGATGTTAGAGAAGTAGGCAGGAGCCCGTTATTTGGTACCTTAGACCACGTAGTCCTACGTGCTTGTAAGAGGTAAGGGGAATACCTTGAAATGAGTGCAAGGTTGTGTGTGCCTGAACTAGAACTGGAACTCAGGTTCTCTTTCCACCCCTTTCATATTATAGCATTTCCTATTTCTTTATTATAGTATCCTTGGCAGATAGACAGCAAGCAACTAAATATCTGCTTTGAAAGAGAGGAAGGAAACTTACTGAAGGCAAGGGAAGACTTATCTAAAATCTTATCTGTGGTAGAGTCAGGCACTTGCCTGTTGTTCTAATATTCATGGAATTCAGGTTTAGGACTCAAAATTCAATATGAATTTATTTTATCCACTTGATTTTGTTTGATCTCTGTGATCGTTCCACCTGATTGCTAGAAGTTTCTACTGTGTTACAAAGGCTCAATCACTGCTGGGCTATTAGAAAACCCTAAAGCTTGTTTGGCCATGGCCAGTTCTGTCAACCCCCTTGGGGGCTTCTAGGGACCATCTAGAAGGGAGTCAGGCATTTGTCAGCTTTGAATGCCCTGGCTTCAATACTTACAGAGAGTGGAAGCAAGGTCCTTTTAACAAAATTGACTTGTGTATTTATCATCAGGAGCAGTGAGGAGAGAGGGCTGGGAATAGTCTGTGCTATTTCACAACTGCTTTGACCAAGAACTGAAAAGTGTAAAATGGGTGGTGGTGGCGGCTGCTGGGTAAGGAGTATGCAGTGGGCTGAGTCCCTATGACCTGCTTCATTGTGGATTGGGGACACAAGGATATGGACTGGGTTTATGACCATCCGCTTAAAGGAACAGAGAGAAGGAGCATAAGTGTTCCCCAACACTACTAGAGAATAGATATGGGTGAAAGTTAGTGCTGATTGAATAGGGAGTTTGGGGGAGATAGTTGCAGACTGCTATTATTCAGAGTCTGTACGTTCAATGCCTATGACACCTCAAAAGATTAAAGAGACAGAGAAATAGAGAAAAAGGGTTTTACACGAGGTCTTGCATTTAACTAACATCTACTGATTTATTCTTGGCAGCAAAAGATTAGGAAGCCAAGGATTCTTGAATTGCTAACCAGAGACTGCTTCCCTAGGCAGGGAGAAGCTATTACTCTGCTTTGAGATTAGGGGACTGAGAATAGGAGAGGGGCTGATCCTGAGAAAATTGCAAAGCTGCTGAAGAGGCACCAGCTGAACATATTTTCTTTTTATTTTTGAGTGTAGTGATGTCTGAAGGAAAAAGATATCAGTCATAGTACTGACTGGCAGTGATCCAGCCAAATCTCTGGATAGCAGAGAATTCTGGTGATTGGCATTTGAGTGAAGTTCTCTGACATCCAAGCTGAATGTGCTGTATTCATGCAGGCTGAACTGTGTGGTCATTTTTATCCTTCTTGTGGGGAAGGAGAAAAGTAGCTGTGCATGATCCTGGGACCTATTAGGCTTCTCAACAAGTTAAATTTCTTCCAGATCATTTAGGGAACCTCTTTCCTTCAAGCTTCAGACCTTCTATCAGTGAAATATTTTATATTTTGGCACTTGGAAGATGGAATTATTCTTATTTTCTTAACATTTTCCTTTATGCTTGGCGGTGTTTGTTTGTTTGTTTAACTTAACCATCAACCCATACACTCCTTTAGGGTTTCTGAATATATCTCCACCCCTGAGAAACGCCAAACCTCTGAGCAGGAAACAGAGTTGGGCTCAAGGTCCAAATGGAAGTCCATTACATTCGCCTTCCACCCCTGCAATTATAGAAGTTGTTGCTCTAAAATTCCAGAAAGCTCCAGGTTTATTGACCTTTATAGAAGGGTTAGAATGGAAGAAGAGAAAGGAAATATTTTACTTTTTTATCATCTCACTTCCTTTCTTCCTTCCCTTTAAGAGATATTTATTAAAGACACATATGTATCAAGTGTTTGGGTAAACAATAATAAGCATGGCATGCTCTGGTTCTTACAGAGCTTAGAGTCTAGAAGGAAACATAGCTATGAAACATACTGTTCCATCCCAGTGTGTTAAGACCATCATAGGAAATTCTAGGGAGCTAGGGGACAAAGCAGTGACACTCAACTTATTTGGGAGGAAGACTGGGAGGGGGTCAAAAAAGACTCCCCAGAGAAACACCTTTTAAGCTAAGCAATAGTGAGTAAGGTGAAATGGAGCTAGGCAGAGTGTTCTCAGCAGAGAGAGCAGCAAGTCAAAAAGGTCCAAAAGAGAGAGATGATGGGATTGTGATACATTTAAGGCTCTGAGAGAAGTACATGTCAGGAGGTGGGGGGACATGTGAGGTTTGGTGGTCATGGAGTTGGGAGAGGGTGTTACTGAGGTGGGGATGGAGATGATGAGAAGTGAAGCTGAAGAGATAAGCAGGGCCAACCCATGAAGAGCATGAAGGTCAAGTTTTGGGATCTGTTCAAGTATAGCCTAGAGGCCCTCTTACCCACAAGGGTATAATGGGGACTCCTGCACTGTCATACCCAAATTCATCATGACTTCACAAAGGGGGGCCAGAGACCTGGCATTTACAGAGGACCTACTGTAATGCCAGGCATTGTGCAGTGGCTTGTCGGTTCTGGAATCAGAGTGTCTGAGTTGGAATCTTGGTGCTGCCCTTTATTAGCTAGCCATGTGGCCTTGGCAAGGGACATGGCCTCTTGTTTTCCTTATCTACAGGTGTAGATAAAGCTTAGATACTAATAGCACCCATATCATATGATTGTGTGAATTTTAAGTGATGTAAGGTTAGTGCCCAATCGATTCTAAGCATTCAACACATGTTTGCAATTGCTATTGTTATTGTCTCCATTTTACATTTGGAGAGACGGGGCTACAAAGGGTTTCAGTGGTGTGTTGCCCAACAGGTAGTGAAAGAGCTGGGACTTGCCTTACCTGAGTGAAGAATGCTGTGCTTAAGCCTTTTTCTGGAAGGGATAGCAGACATCGAAGCAAGGAATAGGAGAACAACCCCGGGGGTGGGGTAGGGCGGGGACCAGAGCTACAAGTGCAGTGACAGTGGATCGCAGACATTTGCCAGATGGTCAGAACTTGAGACCTGATGAAGGACGAGGGATAGCCCTTCCCCATTCCCTATTTTATCTTCTGTGGAACTCCTCTAAGAGGTGGGGGAGAGGAGGTTATTCTTTCCCTCTGGTCAAAGAGCTCTTGGACAGAGATGGGAAGATATAAAGAAGTGTTCAAGGTTCCAGTCGCTAATGGCGTGCAGTCAGAGTGCCTGGCCTTGGACAGGGAACTGCACAAGTTGGAGCCTCTCAGTTTCCCCAAACTGCTGTTAAGCTAATAAACTAATTTTCTTTCAGATATTACTCTGCATCAAGTGCTGTTTCATGTACTTCATGTATATTAATGAATATTCATAACAAGTCTGTGACATAGTTACTATTATTATCCCCATTGTATGTGTGATTAAGCTTAGGTGCAGACAAGTTAAACAACTTCCTGAAGCACATACAGCTAGGAAGTGGAGCCAGGGTTTGACCCTAGGCACTCGGACTCCAGAGCCTGCACTCTTAACCTCCATACTCAGAACCTTTTTGGCTCTGAAAATTAGAACATGTTATTGAAACATCAATAAAATTGTGCTCCAATCGCTGTTGGGTTAGGTTAGGTTTCCTTCTTTCTCTACAGACTTTCTTCCTCAGCAAAACAAACTATTGGGTCGTTGGAAAAGTCATGACGCATTTTTGCAATGAAACAGAAAAATACATCATGACTTTTCTGACAACCCAATAGTTTTTCCTGATTTAACAAATATGCATTGATATTTTTATTACGTGTAAGTTTTTACTTTAGGTTTCATTGGATGATCAAAGATGAGCATGATGTCTTGAAAGAGGTCAAGATTCAGTGAGCCAAACATTCAAGCAGAGGGATAGGCACACACCCATAAGCCTAACCCAAGACAAAGCATTCATTGCTTTCATAGAGGGATCATGTGTCATGGAAATGTGATCAATATTATGGGTTCTGAACACTTTTTCAAGAGGCATTAGTGACTTATCAGATCCCTAACCATTGATTCCAAGTGGAATCTGTGGGATTAGAATGGATACTGTCTTTCTGGTTTGAAGCTGTCTGTGTCCATCTTTTGAGAATGTACTTCATTTCACAATCATGTTGTGGTCCAGGCAGCCTACTTCAAATTGTTGTCTCAGGGGCCTTTTCTCATTATTTGCTATCTTATATTTCTCCTCATTGAGGATGTTGAAATATTTATTTGGCCTATTTTAGTCTCTTAGGTTGAACATATAGGTATTTCTTAGGTAATTAGTGCATTCTATGTCTTTTTCTGTAATTTTTTTTTTTTTTTTTTTTTTTTTTTTTTTTTTTTTTTTT
>NW_017732441.1:265842-325853 GCF_001890085.2 Hipposideros armiger | reverse complement strand
AAAAAAAAAAAGAAATGTTATCATTTTGTATTTTGACTGCTTTTCTATATCAGAGATGTCAGTGGTGTTCAAAGTCTGGAGATTGTGTCTACAAAGTGCTTTCATAGGTCCCTTTCATTGGAAAATATCAATAATTTGTGGGAATTTCTCTAAAATTATTTATTCTATTTCTGCAACATCTGGTAACATGAGATATTTCATCTAGACTGCTTATACTTTGATAAGCATCTTTCTTTTGTGTTTCCAAAATATAAAAGATGCATGCCTCTTCATTTTGTTGGTGCCTTTCAATAAGGAATTCAACCCATCTCTACTTGTAGCATCCAAATGAGACATGCTTACTCTGCTTGGGTAAGGAATTCACTGGTTTTGTATTTCTGCTACAAACAATCATCTCTTCTTAAGAATCTTGAACTGGGACTTTCATATAACACAGAATTTCTTACAGAGTAACTCAGTTCTTTCAGTGAAACTTGATATGATCACCCATGAGTATATCATAACCATGGTTATTGATGGCTCAGTCAGGTTTAGTAGAGTGGGTCTTAGGAACCAGGAGACCATGCTCTAATTTTGCCACTTGTACATCTAAGTGTCTCATATCTAAGAAGCCTGAAATCGCAAATCAGTTTTGTGAATCTATTTTCATGCTGCCCTCAATTTGGCAATATGATATGCTTTGGCTGGATTGTTTTATTTCAGGAAGCTTCCTTTGTGTTTTAAAAATAAAAGGATGAGTGTACATCACATATGTTGGAACATTTGCAATTCCTTGGCGTTACTCTCTTAAGTGATTGGGTAGGGAAGGCAGGCTGCCAGCCTTGGCAATCTTTTCAGATTCTTTTTCATGCTAATTTGCAATTTGTGACAGTGCCATGTTTTTATCAGGAGGGTTTTATTGAGCTTTGGAAATGACTACTTCTTGATCTGACTAGGTGGATACTTGGCTAGAATCATAAAACTGATTCTTCTTCATATATTTTTCCATGGGGATATTTGGGGTAATAATTCAAAAAAGCTTATTGTGGAATAGACATTTCTCATTACCAGTTATTATGAAGAGATCTGGAATAAATATTGCTATAGGGAGTGAGGAATAGTGACATAGAGAGTCTGAATTAACATACCCTATCTTAGTTGATTATATTAGAATTGAACTAGTTGAGTAAAATAAAATGAAAATTTCTATCCCCAAACACTGAGGAACCTGAAACACTGAAAATTTAAATCCAAAAACACTTTGGGAAACTGTACCACAATCCCAGAGGATGAGCATGAAGGGGAGAAATTTGTGGGGGGAGGCTGTGGTACAAATGTGTTTAAGAATTGATGCCTGACCTCAAAGAGTAGATAACTTAGTTTGGAATTCAGGATTGATTCATAGAAAGTTAATTGATAAGATCCTACCAACAAAATGACAAAACAGCCTACTGAATGGGAGAGGGTATTTACCAATGATACATATGATAAAGGGTTAATATCTAAAATGTATAAAGGACTCATACAACTCAACACCAAAAAAGCAAACAATCCAATCAAAAAATGGGTAGAGGATCTGAATAGACATTTTTCCAAAAAGGACATACAGATGGCCAATAGACAAATGAAATGGTGCTCAACATCACTAATCATAAGCAAAATGCAAATCAAAACTACAATGAGATGTCACCTCACGCCTGTCAGGATGGCTATCATTAATAAATCAACAAACAACAAGTGTTAGTGAGGATGTGGGGAAAAGGGAACGCTCGTGCACTGTTGGTGGGATTGCAAATTGGTGCAGCCACTATGGAAAATAGTATGGAGGTTCTTCAAAAAATTAAAAATAGAACTACCTTATGACCCAGCAATCCTACTTCTGGGTACTTATCTGAAGAAATCCAAAACACTAATTTGAAAAGATATATGCACCCCTATATTCATTGCAGCACTATTTATAATAGCCAAGATATGGAAGCAACCCAAGTGTCCATCAATAGATGATTGGATAAAGAAGAGGTGGTACATATATACAATGGACTATTGCTTGGCCATAAAAGTGAATGAAACATTACCATTTACAACAACATGGATAGACCTAGAGCGTATTATGTTAAATGAAATAACTCAGACAGAGAAAGACAAATAGCATATGATATCACAAATGTGTGGAATCTAAAGAACAAAATAATTGAACAAACAAAACAGAAATAGACTCAGAGATAGAGAACAAACTGATGGTTGCCAGAGGGGAGGAGGGTTGGGGAGCTGGGTTAAAAAGGTGAAGGAATTAAGAAATACAAATTGGTAGTTACAATATAGTCATGGGGATGTGAAATACAGCATAGGAAATATGAATCTAGTCAATAATGTTGCAACAACTATATGTAGCACCAGGTGGGTACTAGACTAATTGAGGGGATAACTGGTTCAATTATATAAATGTCTAACCACTATGCTATTCACCTGAATCTAATATAAAATAATATTGAATGTCAACTATAATTGAAAAAAATGATTTAAAAAAAAAGATCCCATGTCATATGCTCAGGGGACAATTTTATTGCTGGAATGCAAGTAAGGACTATGAGGACTGCGAGGAAATGAGATCTCTGAGTACTGACATGTAAGTTTTGTTTAATTTTAAAGAATAAACACACATCAGAGAGGTGGGAAGTAGACCAAGGAAGAGCATGGCCAAAAATTTCAGGGGTATGAA
Organism: Hipposideros armiger; assembly: GCF_001890085.2. Lineage (NCBI taxonomy): Eukaryota > Metazoa > Chordata > Mammalia > Chiroptera > Hipposideridae > Hipposideros > Hipposideros armiger. The sequence goes on along the minus strand of NW_017732441.1, from coordinate 323,155 downwards.
TGGCACATTAAGAGAATAATGAATAGATGTACATTGAACAAAAGCTTTACATACTATAAAATAAGTTGGAAATTTGTCATAGAATAAAAGTAATAATTTTTGGACTTTTTTTTCAACCTCTTATATTCCTGTTGGAGCAACACCAAGGTCTTTCTTCAGGTTCATTTTCTCCCTTGCTTTTATGTATTCACACAGAAGCCATGCTTGATACATCTGAGGTAAGGTATTTCAATTGATTTGAGTTGAGAATTTAAATTTAAGTCTTATTAAATTCTTCATAAGACTACGAAGGAAAAAATAAAATATGATGTAATAAATAACCCTTAGGAAAAAAACCATTATTGAAATTAGGTAAATATTCAGGCAGTTCTCTATGAATATATAAAGACAGCTGAATAGATAATTGATAATCGGAAATAATTTTAGAAAAATGGGATCATACCATACCTGTTTAAAAAATTCTGTTGTTTATTATTTTTGGTGATGATTTCAAAGTACAATTAAACATTTACATGTCAGAGAATTCAAAATGACATTTATTTTCATTGCTTTCTCATATCTCAAGCACCATGTTTCTCATAAACTTTAATATATATGTGACATTTATTTGAGAATAGTAGTTGTGGGATTTTTTTTTTTAATTTTCTGGGTTTGTGTATATAATTCTAATTGTTGTCCACAATGCTGCATTTGTTCAGGGGTAGACTTTTTTAAATGTTAAAAATATTGCATTGATTGATACTCTTGGATTCAAATAGCAGAAACATAACGTGAGCTAACTTAGAAAAGAGGGAATTTACTGGAACTGTACTGTGACATCTAATGTAAAGGCAAAAGAACAGGGGAAGTTGGGCCCAGGACAGGGAAGCATATGGAATTGAATTTGCTTCTTTCTGTATGTTGGTCTTCCTTTGCACAGTCGACCATACATCTACATGGCGGGCAACATGGTTGCCTGATATCCCACAGCCCTCCAGAGAAGCACTGACTGTCTTCCCTTAGTTTAGTTTGAAAGATTTGGAGGAAAGTCTGATGGTTTGGCTTGGGTCAGGTGCCCAGTCAATTCTGAGTGCAACCACACATGGCAATTTGGATTCCTATATATCTGGTGTGTTCCAAGATGAGGCTAAACAGCCTCCTTCCTCCACCAAGCAGCCTACTTGGTATCAAATATGTTTATAAAACTACACTTGACTTGAAATATAGAGGAACAGGGGAGGGGCACTTAAAATGCTATTGTAAGATCGCAGAAGTTCACAGCACTCTAGCACTTCACTGTTTACAATTATAGAAATAATGTTTGATCAACGTACAATTTATTTGCATGCATGCTATATCATCTTTCTCTCTTATCTCTTTATATACATATTAGCATTATATAGAAATTCATGGGGAAAATATCTAGGCTGTTAAAGCTTATAATTTAAGAATAAAGCAGTGTGTTGTTATCAGTGAAGGAAAAAGATTCAAAACAAGTTTCTGGTGGAATAAAGTTTGCTTGCTTTCACACCTGGATAACTGACCTTTAGAAAAACAAAATTTAACTTCTAAAATATTTTTCTTCTGCTCTGGGCTGTGGAAGCATACAATAGATGAATAATCCAAAAGGGAGACTAATCTTAAAGTATAAGATGAAAAATAGACACCTAAAATAGAATCTGGGAATCAGAGAATTAGAGGTAGAGCTGAACTATTTTTGTTTGGCAGGCCTGGCTACTTCTATTAAGTCACAGAGTGTAAGGTTTAAGAGCAGAGCTTCTAGAAATTATAATTTTTTATGAATGCAATGTTGGTTCCTAAAGTGCTACTATCCAGAGGGAGAAAGTAGCTATGTTCACCAGTAGCCAGGAGAAGGCAGCTGAGGACTTTGTGAGCGCCATCTTGCGAAAGGTGAAAGAGTGGTTTCTGAGGGAGTATGTACCAGGTTCAACCCATACCCAGCACAGGTAAAGGTGGTGCACACTGGGCACCAGGGACAGGAGATGGCAGTGTGGACCACACAAACAGGACAGGCCAGTGACTCAGTAAAAGAAAAAAAAATAACCTGAAAACAAGTTGGTAAATAAATATCAAATATTGAACCAAATATGAGACCGAGGCTGTTTGTCGGTTGTTAAAGAATATGTTCATGGAAAGGACAAATAGATTGATGGCAGGTTCAGTGCTCCAACTGCACTGTCCAATAAGTAGCCAGTGGCCACATGTGTCTATTGAAATTTATTAAAATCGAGTAAAATATAAATTCGGTTCCTGTTGGACAGTACAGGTATAGAACATTTCCATCATAGCAGAAAGTTCTGTTGGATAGAACTAAGAGGCTCTGACCGTGAGCCTGGAGTGGCAGTGAACCTAGAGGTATGGCCAACATCATGGCTTCATTTTTATTTCTTTTCATAGTTATTGGAGATTGATTGTGTTGGGAATCCACTTGGATCCTAACACTAAAATGACATTTTGGGGCAACTGAGGCTTGGTATAATATTTGGCATCACTAGAGAGACAAATGCTGCGGTAGGTTTAGACATGTAGCTCTGCACCCAGAATCCTGCACTCCTTCCTTCCAGAAAAGTCTATGCCCCTCTGAAGGCCACCAGGCAAAGACTTGTATTAGTTATGGTTGGCTAAACCTAGAGCAAGAAGTCCCCCAGCTTCCAGTCCAGGCTGCACCAGAGCCATATAAGACAGTTGACTAACCAAGTTTTATTAAGACATTGCCTCACTTCCCAAAGGAAAGTCTTCCTATGTCTGGGATTTAATGGTGCAATGCGATTCTTCACCTATATCAGGTAGATACTTTTCCAAGTATCTTTCCACATATAGACAGCTCCTGTCTTATTCCAAGAATGCAGCACTTTAAGATCCTGAGACTAAAGCCTATTTCGCAATCCTATTTTCTTGCAAAAACTTAATCTGTTCATTGGGGTGAGGGGGAGATGTTAAAAAATGGAATCCACATTTGGCCATTCAGAAACAGTTCTTTGACTTGATGTGTTTATTTTAGCTTATAGGTCTTCCTTGCCCTAATCAATGATTTTTCCTAGGGATATAAAACTCTTTTCACAGTAATCAACTCCAATTTTGTAGAATTGGTGAATTTTGTAGAATTTGTACATTTATTTACTTTTTGCTAAATTTTGCTCTTTTTAAAAGGGTGTTGAGGAAGAAGTCAGGGCAACTCATAGAAGCTCATTCTCCCACTCCCTGAACTGTTCCTATTTTTAACTCAACCTTTTCTTGTTGTTGTTTAAATTGCAGCAGCTTTCTGAGGCTATTAGGCTACTATTCAATTAGGTATTGCTTCTTTGTACACAATGGCACCCCAAGAGCTTTAAAGTGCTAGTGCAGTTTCAGAAATGTTTAATTTGTTACTAAGGGATTGCTCCGTTCAGAATAGCACCAGGAAAGCAGACAGGGGAACACAAGGTACTATTTCCCACACCTAAGGGGACTAAGGAAAGATAAAAAGAATAATGAAAGCTAACATTTATTGAGCTCTGTACCACAAGATAAGCATTGTATTTTAACTTATTTGCCCTTCACAGAATGATTTGAAGTAGGTAATATTGTTTTTCCCATTTTTGCTGATGAGGAAACCAAGGCTTGGAGACAGAGAGAATAATTTATTTACCCCATGACACAGAGCTAGTAAGTGGTGTGTGTTTATGATTCATACTCAAACTGATCCTGGAAAATATGATTTAACCTCCATTTTGCCTTAGTTGACAAAGATGGCGAAGATGGTTCTGAACACATTCTGTACCTTCCCAGATGTGTGTCCTCTCTAGCTGGGCTGGAAACACTCCACTTGGCTTCCAGTTGCCTTTTGAAGCCCTCCCATGCTTTAAGAGCCACGTTAAATCTCATCTCCAAGAAGACTTTTCGCATCTGTCCTGCCAAAATTAGCATTCTTCTCACACTTTCTTAATTCTCTCACACTTTCTGTTTCCATTATTATCATTTTCAAATTCGGCTTTGTATAAGAATTTTGCATCTGTCCTGTGAGGGTCTGGAGAGTCAGCACACTAGCTTATTTTATGCACATTATTTCCCCTTGGTGCGTCGAATAGTGTCTCGAATATAGTAGGTACTCAGAATACTTTTGTTGTTCATGATTTTGAAAATTCGCTAACAACTTAATGAACATTGTATTTTTCTAATTCTGGGTTGAAAGAAAGGGTGAAAAGGTGAATTTTCTTTTTGACAGTGTTTTCATTGCTCTTCATTATGTTTAAGGACAAGTCCTTTGATGGTGACCTCCAGGGTTACAAGCATTTATTTGCCAAGTCCTAATTGTCAACTTTCAGTCTCCTAGGACTTGGGCATATAGTGGTGACAGAGATTGTATCACTCTTTTCTTGGAGTTTAGAATCTAAGGAGAAAGGCAGGTAATCATAAGCAAGTTGCTTATGATTATAATATAATTATAACATGTTATGAGGGAAATAGAAGATACTAGGTTGGGATAATTGAAGAAATGATATTTAAGTCAAGACTTCATGGGTGGAGAAGGAGAGAACCCTGGGATAAGCAGAGGGAAGAGCCGCCTTAGCAGATGGGACATTGTGTGGGAGAGCCATGAAGTAGAAAGGAGCTTGAAGAATCGAGTCACCATCCATCTAAATGTCATGGAATAGATAATACAGCAACACTTACTTTCCAGTGGTCAGTTCATCATGCATACGTGACAGGCTCTCTCCGTATTATATAGTTATAGTTAGATCATGCCAATATTTCAGGTTTTTTAGGACCTTTAATAACCAATTGCTTAATGAGTAAGTCATGCCTTGTTGTAGCCTTGTTCACCTTTGAAGTTGTACATTTGGTTCAAATTATAGTGTCTTATAAAACAATCATAGTATTTGTCATTTATTGAACGCTTACATGCCAGGTTCTGTGTTAACCATTTTATTCATATTATGTATTTATTTGAATTCTCTGCCATAGGGTTCTTGGCAAATTTTTCTGTAAAGGGCCAGATAGTAAATATTTTAGGCTTTGCTGGCCATATGGCTGGCCTCTGTTGGACCTACTCAACTTTGCTGTTTTAATCAAAAACAGCTACACATAATATATAAGTAAATGGGTTTGGCTGTGTTCTGATCAGACTTTGTCTCTGGACACAGAAATTTGAATTTTATATAATTTTCAAATATTGGAATATATATAGTTTAAAAAAACAGATTTAACCATTTAAAAATGTAAAAAAAGCATTCTTAGCTCACAGGTCATACAAAAACCTGTGTTGGGCAGGTTTTGGCCCATCGGATGTCACTTGCCTATGCTTGTCCTCCTCATTGTCCCCCTTTAACTGGCAAGGAAGCTGTGGTCAGTGAGAAATAATTTATAGCCAGAATTGAAACCCAGGTCTGGTAGATTCCAATATCTATTTCTTTAACTCAAATGTCTCACAGCATTGACAATTCTATTGGGTTCATGGAATGATTTCCTAATTGTTTCTGGTGTATAAATCCTATTCCCCCACCAGATTGCAAGTTTCTCAGAGGAAGAGACTCTTTCTTCTGTTTGTCTTATCCTTCCAAAGCAGGGATGGGTTTGCAGCAGGCATTCACAGGTGGCTAAACCATCCTTCAGTTGCTCTGAAAGTGACTCAGAGTTGTAGGATTTTGAGGAATACACAGCAATCATATTTCTATTGCCAACATAATTTAGTCTCCTAAAATGCAGCGCTGAAGACTGATTAGAAATATGATTAAAATTCTAGGTGCAATTCTCATGTCACATTTGTAGAATTAGTGTCATGTTACCCGTTTTCACATGCAAATTTCATAAAACACAAAAAACTTGATTTCTCTTTCTTTGTGAAATAATTTGCCCTCTAGTCCCCTAAACCATGGGGGAATTTTTTAATTTCTTGTTTTGAAATTGTGTCTGTGGAGTCAATTAAAGGTGAATGCAAGAGCTTTTGAAAACTAAAAACAGGAATGAGTCTATAAATGGAAAATGCTTGAAAAGATTCATAATCATTAAATAAGATGAGGGTAGACTTTCTCACTGTCTTGCTGTCTCTCTGTCTCTCTCTTCATCACTCTCCCTAGTTTCCTTAAATTTAAAATTCAGATGTGAAAAAGTTGTCACAGGGATGTATTAGCATCTAAAAAATGCCTGATTGTTTTGACAATGAGAACTGGCTTATTTATTATTTTTTGTCACTTCTTTTTATTGAGTTACAAGTTGAAATGTTGGCTTTGTCACTTATGGTACTGGTTATATAGATATTTTCTATAAATCAAAAGACCTAAAATATATAGTACTGAGGTTTGGGTAAGAAGTATATTTAATGCAAATATATAATATGTCACATGCCAGAATACATGCCTTTTGCAAACATGGTAAAATTTTATTATGGCAACCTAAAAATGTGTGGGTACAGTGTTAAACATTCTTCTGGAGGGTACAAGTTTTAAAGGCCACTGATTTAGGAAATTTGTTTTAAAATGGTTTATCTTCAAGATCCCTAATGATTCCCTGCCTTTAGAGACATACGTTTTACTGGGCCATCCCACTCAATGTCCATATTTGCTTGACTGGTACATGTAAGCATAAAAGGATGGAGAAGAAACGACATGCACATAAACTACAGTAGTTTTGCAATAAGTTGCTTTTGCTTTCTACTATTTGCAGGAAGAGGAAATGTTTTGGTGTTTACTCGATAGGAACTTGGTGCAAGGGCTGTTCTGAAGTTTCACATATTTCAGATATGCAGAAGTGTGTCATTGTTGAAAATGGTAAACCATTGGAGAAGGGAGCTCACATTACCTTGTTCAGAAGTCTGGAAAGACAGAAAGCATATTTTCTTAACTAGAGTGTACATCAGCAACATAGATGCATAGTCTGTGTGCCTAGAAAGCAGCTATTCAAGCTTAACAATATGTTTGTCTTTGCTTGTCTGTGGGACAAGATTGTGAATACATTAAGTAAGTAGGTTCTGACCTCAGCAGCTGATTTCCACAAAATAATAGCCAAGACTGCTTGGGGAGAGAAGTGGAGTTTGTTTGGCCTCAGTGAAGTCTTCTCAAGGGAGAGTTGGTGGTAAGTTATATTTCTTTGGAAGTCTACTTAACTTGACTGTGGTTCAGTGAAGGAAGATTGTATTTAATAGAGCCCTGGTGTCCCCAAAGAATCAATGCTGCTTCCAATTGGTATGTTCAAATTTAAACCAATTGTTGCCTTGTGGAAGCACAGCCTTTTCATTAGGTTTTCATGGGGAATAAACTTCTGCATTTGCTGCAGGCTGAGTATGTATTTTCATTAAGGCAGGAAGCAAAAAGGCCAAAAGATGAGCCAGCCTAGGTAAGACTCAAGTGTTCTTGTACCTGACTAAAAGCTACCTAGGCTGTCAAAGTGAAGTTTTTATATCTACACCATTAAATGGAATCCCAAGGTCATGCTGATAAATTAATTATTTGGCCTCAATTTATTAACTGCAATATCATCATGAGCTTCTTTGGAAACATACTTTTCATCTATAGTTTTAAAAGTCATAGTAAGTTTTCTGTGGTATAAAGAAGGAATGTTACTAACTAACTAAGCATTTGATTTTAAGTAATTAGGCTTATCTCATTTTGAGCAACATTAAAATAAGAAAATATGAAATAAAGACAACAAATACGGATTTAAAGAAAGCATGACCTGAATTTTAAAACATTTTGAATGTGATTTGATATATAAATAATAATTTATTTCTGACTGAAGAAACAAATGGACATTAAAGTCATGTTCATCACAAGTTGAAATGCTGATAACCATTTGGAAATAATTTAGTGGAATTGTCTAAAATTTATATATATTATATATAGAGATTTCATAATTTAGTCTATCTTGTGGAGATCTACAAAAGGTGTCCCCAAAAATGTATGCACGTTTTGAGAAAGGAAAAAAAACTATTAAAATTGTAATACTCAGTGTATACTGATAACAAAAGTTGAATACAAGTCACATTTGACTTCTGCGATTACAAGAGGTGCTCAAAGTGGTTACCATCAGAGTCCAGACACTTCTGATTATAGCGAACTACTGCTTGAGCAACGTTGACCAAAGTGTCCACTTGTATACATTTTTTTTGGCACCTCCGGTATTAAGCACAGCAAATATAAATTAGTAATTGAGGCCATGATATTGATTTAATGTGCTAGACATTTTAAAAATGGTATTCAATAAAATTCAATTTCTAATGCTGTAGCTTCCCACAATTTGTAAAGGTGTAATTCCTAATTCCTACAGATTCCAGTGTGGTCTGAGTGTATTTTAGTTGAGTTTAGTTTTCTCGCTTTTTGTGGTTTGTGGGGCACTGTTTTTCTTCTGAACTTTAAAGCTTCATGATAAGAGCAGTGCACAAAGACCATCCTTTACTGTCACTTTTAATGGATTGTGTACCCATTTGTGGCTCAATTTTACAATATATTGTTTGTTGTTTAAGAGGCTATTATGAGGGCAGATAAATAATCAATTCAATGATATTTAAGTTACTCAGATGAGTTGATTTATAAATTAATGTTGTAGTAATACTCAAAACTCTTTTAAATTCTTAGTATGTATGTTTGATATGTCCCTAGTATGCATATCACAGAAAAGACAAATGGTATATGTATTCACTTATACATTATGTATTTTTTTTCTGGGGATCTTGTATTATTCCTTTGTGAAAATGATATAAAATTAAGGTAAGGTTAAGGGCTAGTGAAATTGTATTTTTTCCAAGGTGCACAGTGAAATCGAGATTGGAAAATTATTTCTTGCTAAGTAAGTAAGTAAGTTGGCTTATTAGCTCTTTCTGATTTACCTGGGGAAGTTCTGTTCAGGACAAGAATGACAACATTGGTACAGAAATACAACCCTAGGAAGGATGAGTGTGCTTGAGAATCAAAATTTGAAAAGACACAGAATAGCATACTAGAAAGAGTTAATGAAGACATTTAGGTATTAGGGCTCTGAAAAGAATGCTTCCTGTTAAAATGGCCCACAAAATCTAGCATCATCTACTGCTAGAGTGTTTCTGTTGGAATGAACTTTAGTATTATTTCTTTCCTTAAATCAGTTTATATAGTCCAGTTAAATTATGTCCAGGTCTTTACCATGTGTCTATTAGATATTAAATATGAATGTCATTACTTTTCAATATGATAAATAACATTCATTAAACATTTACTGTGCTTTACAGAAATCAGATTTTCTAAGCCTCGCACTGTCTCTCTAAGATGTATGTTTTCATGATGATCGTTTTCTAGTTGAGAACACTGAGTCACAGAAAGGTTAGATAACTTGCTCAGGGTCAGAAAGAAAGGAGCGGGGCCAGGATTTGAAGTCAGGGAGCTTCAGAGCCCATGTTCCTTCCTCTTCACTGCTTTACTTCCGGAGAAGCACTCGAAGAACCCACCATCTAGGAGCACAGGAAACAAGTGATTTTAATATGGTAATATCAATGTAATCAAAGAGCTATGCACAAGATGCAGAATACTACGAAAAGGGGTCTGCCTATGTTGTTTATGGGGGTAGTCTTGGGGAAAAGATTTACAGAGCCAGTGACACCTAGGCAAAGCATTGAGGATGAAGAGAAGCTTTCCAAGTGGGCCAAGTGGGATGGCCACTCAAGGCTGAGGAAGAGCGTGCAAATGCAGGAGGCCTGGCACGACAACGTGAGTTTGTGTAACTACCAGTAGTTCAGTAATGATAAATGTTAACAGGGTGGGAGGGGGTGGCTTGTCCAGGAGATGAGAATACAGGGGCTGGCAACAGCTTTTTAGCCAGAGTAAGAGGCTTTAGCCATTAAAAGGGTAGATTTGTTAATTAGCTAGATCGCTTAGGTGGACAACTTTGTGGTTGATAGATAGGATGGGTGGGAGACCAGTTAGGGCCAGTGCAGAAATCTAACCAGCTCTGGGCAAGAAAGTGGATGGTGGAGAATCTGTGTTCGACAATACAAGAGCAAGAGCAGGCTTAGGGAAGATAGTGAGTTTAAATCAAGGCTATATTTTTGTCCAGAATTTCCTTTAATGCAAATTTGAGTATGCATGTGTTCTAAATATTGACTCTGACTGATCCATTTTGTGGGAACAGATACTCAGGGGAGCCACCGTTAAAAAACAAACAGCCTTTCCCTCTATGTGCTTATCCAGTTTTCAGAGTTGTCTAAAGAATCATCAGAACACTGTGAATAAATGCCCCCAGCTCTGCTCATACAGTCATATCCAAGGTATAAAAGTGTGTGGGGGGGAGTCAGGGAGGGAGCGGGGCGGTGAGCAGTATTTATAACCTTTCTATTTGGCAACACACCTCCCTTCTCTGAAGACCAGTCATTCTTCGGTTGCTGTTAATGCTGATTATACAGAAAATTGCACAACACTTCACTTTGATTTGGCCAATTGAAATACCCTTTTAGGAAACAAGTGGCATTACCAAATTGGTCAATCCCTGTATCAATGCAAAAAAAACCCCAAATAGTTCTTTTTCTGCAGACAGTTGTCCTATCATTTCAGTGTAGTCAATCAGCAGAGGTGATATGAAAACGTCCAGCTTTGCTATAGAAAACAAATAGGTTTGGATGATTATTAAGCTGTTTTCTTGTGTGTTTCCTTCCTTGATGGAGTTAAAGGCATTAGGATTTGCATCCTACCCACGCTCACTATATAGAGCATATGTCATTCTCTCCAACTTTATTGCTATTCATATTGAGGTCAATTATAAGCTGCTGTTTAATGTCACCATGAAATTGTTCAATTATATTCTCTCAGCATCTAAGCAGCTATCCTCAAAGGGATTTAAGAGGAGTGATATTAATACTGGGGAATTCTTAGGAAGCCAGTGGCCCTAGATGGCTCTCCTTTTGTGTTCCACCCCTTCTCAATTATGAGATCCCAAATGCCTGATAAGTTGTTAATGAATAACTTAGTATGCAGTCTTCCCTTTGGTTAATATTGGGGAAAATGCACGTAGTTCTTTTTCTTGGCGATGGAATCGTAATTAACGGAGAGAAGGCTTTATCCTTGCCACTTTTTTCCCCTCCCTCATAACTAGACTGTTTTGGAGCCTCAAAGGCATGTATTTATTTCTAAGTAGGGAACCATTAGGGTGTGTTTTCTTTTTCCATTTTAATGTTGAAATGGAGGGAAGGGAGAGGTAAAAACAATTTTGTTTTTGCAGTGAATCACAAGTATCTTTGTACAATGCCAGTATTTATCTGTTCGCAGTTTACAAATAAAATGCCCTTGAATCTCTGTTCCTATTGTCATGATTTGCAGAGCGATGCACAGATAAATATTTCTTCTATAGAGAAACAAATATCAGTGCTCACCTAGAAATAGCTCAAGTTCCAGTTATTCCTTTTTTCTCTGTAGCCTAGTGTGGGTCTTCTGAAGTTAACCCGATTATGCCTCATTATTTTATGCACGCTCTTCGCTCTGCAATTTGCTTATCTCTACAGTAATGCAAAACTCGAGCCAAAGTGTTTCTTTGAGGCATTTCAATGTCTTCACTTATTCATGCAAACTACTAGGTGTGAGCCACTGCTCTGGATGTTCTTGGGTAAAGGGGAATGTCAGGGTGGGTCAGCTCAGGGTCCTCTCTCAATGAGTTCCTGGTACCATGGAGGCAGTACACCTGTACATGGCTAACCCTTATACAAGTTAGAATGAACTCAATGCTGTAAGAGGAGCAAATGAAAGGCTGTGGGGGATCCGATGAAGGAATAGTTCTCCAAGAGATGACTTCAAGGGAGAAGAAACATTTGAACTGAACCCTGAGAGTGAGAATTTTTTGCAGGCAGCATGGGGTTGGGCATTCAGACAGAGGGGATGCCATAGCAGTCCCAAATATCATTACACTCCATGCCATTATGTTTTTAACTGTTCCCTGCCACTGCTTTTGTCCTGGTCCTCTGGAGCCTTCTCTTTCCTATTGTTATAGCCGTCTTCCAGTCTCGTTCTCCATATTGCTAATGTGGTAAGCTTTATAACTCACAAGTCTCATTCTGTCTTCCCTGCTTGGTAAATCCGATAGTATCTCCCTGCCCCCACACAAAGACTGAAATTCCCGTCTTAGTATATGAAGCCGCCGTGACCTGGTAGGTCCCTCCACCTGCCATTTCATGCCTTTCTGCGGCCCATCTCAGGATTAGTTGTTCGGCAAGCATACCTCTGCACCTATTTGTCTTTTTGTCTTTAATGCCTTCCTTTCTCACCTGCCTGTCAAACATGAAGTTCAATCCCTTTCCTCTCTACTCTAATTGACGATCAGGACTTGATTGACCCAGCTAGTACTGCAGGCTAGCGTGAGTGGAGCCATAAGTAGCACCATTACAGAGTGCTATTTAGCCAACCTTCCTCATGCTTAGCCGTGCCCATGTTACCTTCATATGATAGGGATTTATTCTTTTGTGGGGGATGGGTTGTTGATGTTAGTTTATTAGTGAACAGAATTTTCAGCTTTAGTGATTAATGTGTCTTTTAGTCATATTATGATAATTAAGCAGATACCAAAATAGGTTAATTTTGAAGAAAGAGCTTGAGAAATGAAAGAACAGAGGAGTGGGAGAACAAGAAATGTCTGAGAGGAATATTAGTAGTTGAAGCAGAGAAGATAACAGGCTGGAGGGTGCTTTCCAACATCCACAAAACCCTTACTAAGAAAGCATGTATTTATATGATCTTGGTTTTCAAATGAAAAGTTGGATTCATTCATTCATTCATTCAGTAAAAAAACATATTAAAAAAAAAGCCAATTGCAAGACACTGGATACATGTTTGATCTGGGGGGCGTCTGGTTTTTGTTCATTATGTATTTTTTTCCCCTGGGTTGACTGTTCTAGTGGGTCCTGGTAAATCCATGCCAGTGATTGAGAGGAGCCATGTATAGTGCTCATTTGGAACCTGGAATCCAGCTCAGGGAACTTTGCAAGGCTCAGTTCATTTCCTCTTTATGCCTCAGCTCGCTCATTGCTTGACCCACTTGGCTTCCTGTGTTGGCTCTCCCTTTGATGTATTTAAACGTGGTTACTGGGCTTCAGCTTGCATTACTGTGCCATTCACTTGACAGGTGGGAGGGTCATTATCCTGCCCTAGAGTGGCTTGCAGACCCTGACGTTTGCAACTGCAGCAACTTTCGGCTCTGTCTACCTAGGGTGGGATGGGAAAGGTCAGACACAGATGTTCAGAGCAGATTTGTGAATTGTGTGGTATGACCGGACAGTCCTATGTCTTGAACTTTAAGACACTTACCTTTATTGAACCTTCTTTCTACCCTACTAAGGATTTATGTTTGACCTTTGGTTTGAGAAGCATATTTAAATTTTGTTTCATAATATAAATGGATGGCTTTGTTCCATCCATTTGGAGTTTTAGGAGACTCCAAACAAATGCAAATATTCCATTTGTTAAAGGGGAAAAAATATATATCTATATCTATATCTATCTATCTATCTCTCTCTCTCTCTCTCTCTCTCTCTATATATATATATATATATATATATCTGAGACAGGGATCATAAGCTCGTCTTTTTTAGAGCTTATGTAATGTGACCATTATTACTCCTCTTTGGGTGTTTTTGTTTTGTTTTGTTTTTTTCTTTTTAAATCTCACCTTAAAAGTGGTCAAACTTCTCTCTTAGTATATGAATTTTAAACTACTATAGAGTTAGGACATAGGGGAACCAAACTAAAAGGAAGTAAGAAAGAATTGTTTTTCTACCCAAATCACTTCTTAATATGTTGAGGGAAAAGAACTAAAACAATGCTGGCAAAGCGTGTACCCCGCCATCCTGGGGTTACCAACGTGCTCAGTGTACTGCACCCATTCTTCAGTATATCTCCCAGAAGTTCCTTCATGATTTTCCTTTTCTCTTGCACTGGAGGGCAAGTAATATTGTACCAGGATAGGTAAGTGATGCTGATTCTTGTCCTCACTGATGTTATGTTGTCTAGACTGCCTTTTATTAAAAATGGGAATTGATGGGACAGCCGAGTAGCTCAGTTGGTTAAGAGCTTGCTGAAGAGTGTGAGCTCTGAGCAACAGCGGTTCGATTCCTGGCCTAAGATGAGCTGCCGCTGAGCTGCCTACAGGTGGCAGGATGGCTCAGCTAAAAAAAATAAATAAAAAATAAAAATAAAAAAAATAAAAAATAAAAAAATGGGAATTGAGCTCTTAAAAGGGACATCTACTCACCCTGGAATAGATCATGTCAAGACTTGATTCTTTAAAGCACAGGAAGAAGTCTCTGTGCTCTTCTGCTTATCTATGGCCTCCCTGCTTAATGATGAGAAACTCCTTCACTTCTCAGATTTGTGACCCAACTGGGTCTTCTTCCTGTAACTCAAGGAGTCACAGAACTATTCTTGGACCAGACTACAGGATATCCGGGAAAGTGTCATCAAATACTAGCTGCTGGAAATATTTGGCTTTAAATCAATTTCAGTAAAAGTCCTGACCAAAGACCAATGGCTGCATTTTGGCTTAATCAATACTGAAAGTTAAATACTTACATGTCTTCCAAACTCTTATATTTATATCATATTAATAATAAATGGTATATTTATATTGATGGATGTAGTGTATCAGAAAAAGATACAACTTGCTTTAAAAATACAAACATGACTCATGTTCATTCAAAACATTTAGAAAGTGTCAATAAACTCAGAGGTAATAAATAGCCTGTTGTCATTCAATAAATACCACTTTTGTAAATATTTTGGTATAGGTTCTTTTAGCTATTTTTCTCTATTTAAAATAGCTTTGTGAATTGTTCACAAATGCTATCCAAAATTTTCTTCCTGAATTAGAGGTCTGATCACATTACTGCTTAACTCAAAAATTTTTACTTTCCATCCCTTGCCTATAGAATAGACCCAGGTGCCTTGGCATGGTTTCCTATCACCCTTAAACTTTTGGATCTATCCTCTGGTCTCTGTCATTTGCGTAGGTGCTTCTTTGGGTACGCGGTCCCTTTGTCTCAAATACCCTTCCCCATCATTATCCATCTTGCTAAACCCATTCAAATCCTCCTTCACTCAGAATGTCTTCAGTTGGAATTAATGCCTTGCTTTATTCTGCTGCACAACTCATTTCTCCCTACTAAGCACATCTCTCAGTCATCCTTACCTTTCATCTATGTTTATGTGCCTGCTTTTTCTCCTAGATTTTAAGTCTGGAGGGAAGGGATTATTATTCCCATAATTTGTTGTGATGACTTGTTTAATGTCAGTTTCTCCCACTCTCTTATAATCCCCCCCAAAAAAGACAGGAGCCACCTTCATAGCTTCAACATCATGTCCCTATTGGTTGGGGATATAATAGTACAGATTCACTAATATTTGAGTCCCATTTACTCTTGTGTAGCTCGCAGGTCCTAGCTTAATGCCTAGAGCATGGTAATACCTAAGAGATATTGGTTGAATTGATCTATTTGTTATTGACACAAGTAAAGAACATGCATGGGTCAAACATCAAAGGGCTATGGCTTATCCAAATTCTTTGGAACATTTTCAAAGGAAATAAGCTCATTACTTATAAACTTATTCAGGAGTATAAAACATTTTGAATAGAAATGAAGTAAATAAATATTATTTCAGGCAGCAGTGAGTATTATAGGGTGTTCTTAGTGACCTTAACAGCCACTATAACCTTTTGAGATATTATTGCTCTTACTATTTTTGTTTTTGTTCAGCTGGCCATGTCATCCTTAAGATTAGATAAATAATTGAGTCATCAGCTACGTTCCAGGCAGAGTACTTAAGAAGACCACTCAAGTCTGCCTTTATTATTTTGCGTTTTAATGGTCATCATTGTCATTCGCTTAGCTCTTCCACAATTCATGGTACTTTTTCAGATTTTACCTACTATAGTTAGAATTATCTTCCAAAGTCTATTTTTAAATAGAAAGTGATTTTACTTCTTATTGGTTGCTCTCTAAGTGACATTGAAAGATACGTACTTTTCTGACTCATTTTAGGATCCCAATAGGAAATTGTATATTTTATTTCTTATACTGTACAGTCTCCTCAGTCCTTCTTCCTTTATTTGTTGGGGTTTTCTTTCAATTTAAAAAGAAAAATCACGCCTGGTTATGTTTTTTCCCCTTACTCATCATTCTTTCCTCACTTTCTGGCAAGTTAACTGAGAAAAATTAGTCTTCAATTTCATCTGAAAAAATATAAGAGTTCTTATTGAAATCTATTATTTTTCATTAAAATGAATGTCCCAAATCATTGTTCTCCCATGGGACAAATGCAACGATGATAGAGTGTTAGCTACATTGTATGAGCAACAGTGCATATAATTTACAAAAAAATAAAAAAAGTGTGGGTGGTTCTATTCCTTCTTCTAAAGACTTGACTGTCAGCTACCTTCAATGTTGTTGGCATTGTCTTGGTCAGGATCATGTACTACTTAAAAATTTGTAATTTTATATGATAAGAAGTGATTTGTTGTTATAAAACACCATGTCTGCTTTTTTAATTTTTAATTAAATGTATTGGGTGACATTGGTTTGTAAAATTATATAGGTTTCAAGTGTACAATTCTATAACACATCATGTATATATTGCATTGTGTGTTTACCACCCAGAGTCAGTTTTCCTTCCATCACCATATATTTGATCCCCTTTACCCTCTTCTACCACTCCCCTCCCTCTGATAACCACTAAACTGTTATCTGTGTCTGAGTTTTTGCTCATTTGTCATGTTTGTTTGTTACTTTCAGTTTTATATCCCACATTTGAGTGAAATGATATGGTTCTTGACTTTTTCTGTCTGACTTATTTTGCTTAGCATGCTAATCTCAAGGTCCATTCATGTTGTTACAAATGGCAATATTTTGTCTTTTCTTATGGCTATAATATTCCATTATCTATATGTACTACATCTACTTTATGCAATCATCTTTTAAAAATGCCTGTTGACTCAGCATTCTCTATGACCATTTTTAATGTAGCCTGGTCCTTTAATTTCCAGTCACAAGTGCCTTCTACAAATATTTCTTGTGTACCTACAATATACCAAACTGAAGTAGACCCTCTAGGGATACAAATGGAGTATAAGATGTTGCAATTTTCATCTTCATTTTCTCTTTAGTTGCACTGTTCCTGTTTTCTTATTATATGATTGTTTTTTTCCTTCTCATAGCAGAATGATTTTCTCTCACAGATTTTTTATTAAAATTGGTTATGCAAAAGGAGCTTTGAAACAAACAATATTGGAAAATATTATCTTCAGTAAAAAATTTGAGCTTCATGTGTATAATTTTTTCTTTACATTTCAAAATATCTAATATTTTATCACAAATATTTGTCATATAATATATATATATATATATATATATATATATATACCCATTTGTGATTGATATTTATATTGAATCATTTTGTAAAATCAGGTGTTATAGTCAGGGTCTGGTATGGTAATATACCTACTGCTAACAATAGCATAATCAAATATCAGGCTTTGGATTTGTTAATACAAATTCCTTGCAAATTTCGGGCTGGTCAAAATACTGACATTCTGATAAATTGGAAGTCTCTAGCTTAAAATAAGCCTGACCCAACTTATTCATTTCATATAAGAGATATATAGGCTACTTCCAAATAATTTAAATTAATGGAAATAATAATATGTCATTTTTTTACCATTTTAGATTGATGCTTAAATGTCACATTATATATTACTGCTAATTCTTAGAACTGTGTAGCATATGCCATCTTTATTTCTAAGGCTTTCTACTTGTACTTTAAGCTTTGAAATAACATCAAGTGAGTTCATTTAGATTCATTCTTAATTACTAGATTCTAGGAGGACTGTTTAAGGAATGCCTTATCTCTTGTGTGTGAGAAATGAAAGGTGATATCAAAATGCAATATTATGGGGTAGCTTCTGTGTAATTTTGGCTCACTGGAATGCCAGTTGGGGAATGGCAAAGGCTAATACTCAACAGATGGCAAAGTCCTAAAACCTATAATAATGGTTGCAGTTATTTTCATTACTGTCACTTGATGACACATACAATAGTGTGAAAAGGCTTGAACTGGGTAATCACAGTAAATATACTCAAAGGGACCAGATGCATTTCAAACAATCAAAATGGTGATGGATATTCAGGCTGAGTGCCTCTTCTGCACATATTCTAGGTGCATTTATTGCTAGGAATTAGAAGTAACATTACTTGTCATGGAGAGGAGCTCTATTTCCCCTTTTAGTAATAACAAGCAACAAAAATTGACATCTGTTGTAACACAGACAGATTATTTCACATTCTTTATGATTGTGTGTCATTACCATGCATATAAATTTAGTTTGCAGATGTTCAGCATCACAGATCAAAATATCAGTTTTGTCTACAAAGGAGTTGCAATGGATACCAAAAACCTAAGCGCATTTGAAAACAGATAAGTTAAATCTTTTAGAGGGGGGACAATAAAAGTCAAATGATATTTGGGCGAAGAGCATCAACAGGCATCAGGAAAGGATGTGTGGAAGTTTCAGAAGATATTAATATTTTTATTTCCAGCTTTTTATAAGCACCCATTCTTGACTTTAATTGCCAAAGACTATACTTTGGGATATCTTTGTTATTTTCTTTAATTCAGTGAATAAAATGAGGCCATATATTTTCCTTGAAAAACAGAATCTGACATTCTAGAACATTAATTAGATCATATTTGAATATTCATTATTCTTCCTGTGTCTAATATATAAAAATAGTTCTTGGTGATTGCTTGTGGATGGGGCGGGGTAGCAATGACCTACAATGATGCTATTAAACACTGTACGACAGACAAGTTTACCTTTTGATGTGTGCAATACTCCATTTAACATCACTGTTCTCTACATACTTTGATAATTTTAGGAGATATAGATAGAAGAGAGGAAAGGTTTTCATATCTTGTACCATATAAAATATTTAAGAATATAAAAAAATAGTTATGTTTTATGGAAAACATTTATTTTCCCCACTCTCAAGCAACCCCAAGTCTCTTCATCCAAAGCAAAGAAACCCCAGTCACGTATTTTAAGTCTTGTTCCTGCTTCAAAGGCACTGTTAACACTGTGGATATATTTTGCATTTGCCCCTGGGGATTTATCACTCAATGTTAAAACACTTCCCACTGTGACATTTTTTTTAAACTGTTTCTTTTCTCTACTGAGCTAATCACATAATGGGGATCAAGAAAACAGTCTGGAACAAGCACAGCATACAATTCCTCTCAGGCATCGGAAGCTAAGGCATAGTTTTTGACTCTCTTTTCGTAAGGGTCAAAATTACAGGACTGGTGCCCTCTCACATTCTGCCTTCTCAAAAGCTTGTTAAATGCATTGGCTCTGTGATGTTCTAAGTTTGAAATATTTACGCAGGGTCCTTAGTCCATACCTAAGTGTATATCCTATTAGATCAGGGAATATGAATAGAATAATATGCGTAAATCAAGGAGTGATACTGATGACAGTATTTGAAGAACCTAAAAGGACATAGAATTGGTAAAAAGCCGTGATTAAATGAGAACACGTAGTTCCTTGGAATATAGAAAAAGATGTGTTTTCCTTTTTCTAGATATTTTTCTATCTTGAGATGTAGAATACTAAGTTTAATAGTTGCGTGTTTTCTGGTACTTTTTGGAGATAATCTATTCTTAGTAAATTTGATAATCTAAGGACATATTTTATTGAGTAATTTTACTTGGGACTTCGATTCTGGTTTGTTCTGGGACCAAGAAGATTCAGGATATAATAAATATTAATAAAATTAATTCTAAGAAGTTTGAACCTGAGCAGTGTGAAATCACATTAGGTTGTTTTAAATTTAGTAACAATAATCGGTCTATGAATAATTAATACAGTACTTATATGTATTATTGCTTAAATAGATATTTAAATTTTACATGCTCTGGATAATTTTAGCTTAAATGAGTTAAAAGCACAGTTTAATTAAGACCAATGAGATGCTGATGGAATGCATTTTGCTTCATACTTTGCCGGGTTGGTGTTCTCTCTATATAGTGCTCATTTACCAGTGACAAATAAAAAAGTCAATAAATCCCTGTTTCCATCAAGTAGACTAATGAACTTCATTAGTTGATCATGTTATCAGTATAATTGCTACAGACTCAATTTTGCCCTTGGTTATTAATGCAATAGACCTCTGCAACTTATTCTTAGCAGAGTTGTCTAGGAAGACAAGAACTAAGTTTACCTCTGGAAATAACCTTGGCTCTTTTTTTCCCCCTAAACTTATCATTCAACCCCCCTGGAAATACATAGAATATTACATATAGTACCCAGTTACAATGGTTTAGGCACTCTTTTTGGGGGCTATTTTGCTAGACACTTTTGTTTTGTTATAGTTGACTATGCCTTTATGATAGTGTCATGGGTTGAATTGTGTTCCCCTAAAGATATGTTGAAGTCCTAACCGCTGGTATCTGTAAACGCGATCTTATTTGGAAATAGGATCTTAGCAGATATAAATTAAGTTGAAGCCATACTAGAGTGGGGTGAACCCTTAATCCAATATGACTAGTGTCCTTATAAGAGGAGAAGAGATGCAGGGAGAATGTCATGTGATGACTGAAGCAGAGATTGGAATGATGCAGCTGCTAGCCAAGGAGTGCCAAGGATTGACAGTGACCACCAGATGCTAGGGAGAGGTTAAGGAAGGATTCTACCCAGAATCTCAGAGGAGGCCTGGCCCTGCCAACACCTTGATGTTGGACTTCTACACTCCATAACTGTGAGAAAATAAAGTTCTATTGTTTTAAGCCACCCAGTAGGTGGTTCTTTGTTATAGAAGCCTAAGGAACTAGTATAGGATTCTTACTTAAATTGTTAACCATGATAGATTAACTATTTAGTTGCAGGCATCAGCTGTTCTCAGGAATAAATAAATGGGAGACACGAAGTCAACATGGTTTTCATCAGGGAAAATTCTCAAAAATGTAGTAAAATTTTTTACAACAGAAATAGGAGTGGGGGGAGTTTCAAGAAAGGGGTAAGATGGGCCGGCCGAGTGGCTCGTTGGTTAGGAGTTGGCTTGGGATGCCAGCTCTGAGCAGCAGGGCCTCGGTCCTGATCCCACATATGAGGGCCGGTGACACTGCACCCTCTACAGCTAAGATGGTGAACAACAGCTCAAACTGGAGCTGGGATCCTGTGAGTCATGGGCAACAGCGAAGGCTGCAGTGGGGCTGGCCGGCTGCGGGCTTGAGCTTTCCTGAGCCGCCATGAGCAGCCGTCCAATGGCTGGAGAGTGACTGCCTCACCCGGGAAGAGCGCAATGATGGTGCCAACTTGGGCCAGTGAAGCAACGTCCTCCACAACTAGACTGAAGAACAAAACGACAGCAATTTGTCTGTTCCCCTTCCCCGATTCCCCAATGCTGTTCCCCTCCCTCAATTCCCCAATAAAATCTTAAAAAAAAAAGAAAGGGGTAAGAGATGGAGAGAGAGAAGACAGAAGTAAAATACAGAAATTGGAGCAAGTCACCCAAGTGAAAGAGCCCTTTCTGTACCTTTAGCACATATGGGGGGGGGGGTTTGGTTTTCTTTTTTGATATGTCACTTGGAAGGTTTTCATGAATTACATGTCTCTAATGACAAAATTACCACACCCAAATACTACTACAAACTTCAGATAAAGTGAATTCAAAATAAAAATCTGCTTTTGTTGTGATACGAATGGCAAATAATTACAAGTAATTTTAATAAATTATATATAAATCCATGGTGTCGTATATATGATTGATAGCTACACTAGGGGGTTTTTAGATCACATTTAAAAATCATTTGTATAAGTAGGTACAGCATTAAAATGAGAGCCAGGGAGACACACAAACACACACACACACACACACACACACACACACAATTTAACCATGTTAGGTCCAAAGTTATATCTCAGGCTTTCTTATCTTTATAGAATGTCTACCAGCTATGCTAGCTAAGGCAGGAAAAGCTTTGAAACTCAATATATGTAAGCAACTAAAAAAATTTTTAAAAACCATAATTTTTAATGATTCTTCAACATTTTATTCCAAAGCTATAGCATTATATATTGATAGTGTTATAAAGAATAACTTTACAGTCCTTCTCTACTCTTCATAGATGGACAATGTAACAATCAGAAAACAGTCTGAAAGACTGGAAGTGGAAGGGAGAAGGAAGAGAAACACAAACCTTAGATAATGCGCAGAATTACTTCAAATAACGAGAAGCTGGTGTTACAGATTTTAGGAGAGAAAAGAGGTTGAGATTGAGACTGTGAAGTACTCTGAGATACTCTCACAAGGGCTTAAGGACAGAGATATTTCTTGTCCAAGGTACATTATTATTGATGGCTGTTTTTGTATGTTTATCTTTGAGCTAATATTACAAAGGAAAATCTTTATCACCTGTGTATCCTCCATTGTGTATCTGGATTTTAGTGGTTTTATGATTTTATGTGAGCAAAGAATGATCTCAACATGGTACCATTTTAGTTAGGTTTTTTTTTTTTTTTTGCCAAGCTCTTAGGACAACTTTTTCTATGAATCACAACATAACACAGACTATAGTTTTCTGATTTTGCAATTCTCTTGGGAGAACTATCTTTGTCTTTTACTTTCTGCTGGGGAAAGGAAAAAACATTTGTTCAGTTAAAATAAGTGAGGATGATTATTTTTGCCATTCAGATTTTCAGGTTCCTTGGTGAAGAAAGTATCGCTTTATTAAAATTTATTGGTTTGATTTAAAGGTACTGCTGTTGGCCATGGTAAGAGTTTTGAACTTTAATTTTGATTTATGTGCCTGCTAGAGTGATACCTTTGAAAAATTCATAACATTTTATTTTACCTAGAAGTTTGCTAAAAGAAATAACTGCATTTTGTAGTCTGAGACAGTTTTGGTTGCAATTTCCTATTTGGCTATAAGCAGTAGGACATAATTCCAATGAAGGGACATGGCAACTACTTCCCTTTGACCTTTCTAAAAATAACTGAGTGCCTTTCTGTGAACCAAAGCATAGCTTGACATATATAACTATGAGCATACATAATCTAAGAGCTCTCCATAGCACAAGAAAGTTGAATTAGCCTGGAATTAACATTTCAGTGACATTTTATACACTTATCAACATTCCCCCTTCTGTTTTCATTTTATTACAATTTCCAAATCTTCATTCTTATGATCATGTCACACTTGATGTGTTAGGAGTACAGACACTATAATTTATGACTTTTTTTTATTGAAGGCTAAGCAGCTATCTGCATAATATGATTTGATGGGTTCCATGAAGTCCCTCTCACCCCAAATCTCTCAGTGCCAGCTAGCCCTAGGACTGGCAGTTACCCACTATATTCCTTTGATAACTATTGTGGTTTTTTTAAATTAAAGTTTATTGGGGTGACAATTGTTAATAAAGTTACATAGGTTTCAGGTGTACAATTCTGTAATACATCATCTATATATCACGTTGTGTGTTCACCATCCAGAGTCAGTTCTCCTTCCATCACCATATATTTGACCCACTTTACCCTCATCTACCACCCCTCACCCCCCTTACCCTCTGGTAACCACTAAACTGTTGTCTGTGTCTATGAGTTTTTGTTTCTTCATTTGTTTGTCTTGTTCTTTTCTTGTTTTCAGTTTTATATACGACTTATCAGTGAAATCATATGGTTCTCAACCCATTGTGTCCTCAGAAAGTATCTTAGAAAATAAATGTGTTACATGGGAGGGACAATCATCCTATACAGATTACCTGGAAGAGATCAAACTTCTGAAGGAAGGGGCATAAAACAAGAATCTTGACAGAGGAAAGAGGACAGAATGGTTTCAATTATGGATCTCTATTAGTAGTACTTAGGCTGAAGGAATCACCACGCCTTCTGAGCCACCAGGATTCATTATGAGAATCCTAGATGCTTGGTGGAAATGTGTGAAGGAAGGTGCTAAAAAGGGCAAAGTAAAATTAAAAGCATGTTTTGTGTAGTGAATCTTTGTGGTGCGTTTAACAAGTATGTTTTCAATAATTCCAAGAGACCTTTTGGTATGGTAGAATTTATAATTTTGCTGAATTTAAATCAGGTTTGTGGTGAGGTGATGAGAGCCTTGGGTAGCTAGTAAATGTAGCTAACCAACCATTTGGCACCTGCTTCTCAGCAGGGCTTTTTTGTTTGTACTGTTACTAAATGTGATTTTAGAATAAGCCAAATGTACTTATAAACATTTCAAA
The DNA here is from genome assembly GCF_001890085.2 of Hipposideros armiger. NCBI lineage: Eukaryota > Metazoa > Chordata > Mammalia > Chiroptera > Hipposideridae > Hipposideros > Hipposideros armiger. The sequence continues at coordinate 298,957 of NW_017732441.1, read as the reverse complement.
ATTGTGAATTTCTTGAAGTTTTCAAGTTAAAAAGGAATACTAAGAATGGACTCCCTGGAAATCCAGGGTGTCACAAAGGTAAGTGAATACGTGAGGTTTATTTTATAGGCACATTCAATATTTGAGTTTGTTTTCTCTATTAGATTTTTTCCTTCCCTTCTCTTTCCTTTCCTTTCCTTTTTTCTTTCCATTTCTTTCTTTCCTTCCTTCCTTCCTTCTTTCCTTTCTTCCTTCCTTGCTTTCTCCCCCCTCCCTCATGCCTTGCCTCCCCCTTCCTTCCCTTCTCTTCCCTTTTCTTTCTCCTCTTCCTTTCCTCCCTTTCTTTCTTCCTTCTTTTCTTTTTCCCCCTTTTGAATATTTATAGTGATATAATCAAGTAATTCAGCTGTAATAAAGGTATTTATTTCATTTTATTTATTTTATTTTTGTGTGTGTGAATTCCTGCTTCTCTCTCATTTTCTCATAAAATATTTTCAAGGAGAGGAAACTAAACAGAAACTTGACTTATCTTGTGATTTTATAAGCATTCTAATGCTATCACATTATAAAAGTATCGACTTGGCCAATTTTACCAAAAGTGAATTAGTAGGCATGTATATCGTTTAGGTTATAAGAGAACCTAATCAATTCTGCAGCATTACAGCACCTTTTGCTTCTACTTCTGGTACAGTTCAAAGTGAATATGTAAAATATTCCATGTTTATTTTCTGATTTTTTGATATTGGATTAGTACTCATTTTGCTAGCATTCTGTCTTCATAGTGTGTCTCATTCATTCATCAACCCCCTTTCCCAGCCTGGTATCATTAACCTTGCTTTGTAGATAAAGAGACACAGAGGTCAACAGTCTTGGCAAGTGTTTTGTCCACTCACTGCTCCTACTGATATTAGATAAAAATATTGAAAAAAAATACAGCTTTATTTCCTTGTTTACCTTGCATGCAATTGTGCACAAGGGGATTATATGCTGCAGGGAAACTGCATGGACTGAATAAACCATAATAAAGATGATCAGTGTGTTGCCAAGTTATAGATATGGGTGTGTTTTCACCTATAGCTATATACACATGTATCTACATTTATCTAAGCATATGTTTGAGTTTTCATGCCATTGCAGCCTTCCATTGATTTGGGTGGTTAAGAGCACAGGATCCTGGGTCTTCTTTAGTCCATAGAATTCAGAGGGGTTTTTTCATCATTAGTTCCATCACTTTTACATAGCCAATTTTAATAATTATAGTTATGTTTTAAAGTATGTGCACATTTTTTTTGCCCAGCCAGATAAGCTTCATTTTAAATGCCAGCAAACCCAGTAACTTGAAAGCTTTCAAACATAGCCTATTGTCCAGGGCTTTCATGGTGCGTTTCAACAGAGAATCTCTGTGCTCACTCAATTTGCAAACATCTGGAGGAAAATAATGTGATAATTAGGAGGCAACATGGGTTCATCAAAAACAAATCGTGCCAAACTAACTTAATTTATTTCTTTGATTTCTTAACAAGCTGTGTGGGAACACAGTGGGTATTTTTATTATAGAAATACACTTGATGTAGCTTCTGAATATTCTTAAAAGAACTAGGGAAGATGCAGATTTAGGTAAAATGACTGGAAAATGTAGGTATCTTTGTAAAAAGGAGTAAGCAACTATTGTTTATCTATAGTTTAATGTATAATTCGGGGAGAGTGTTGAGTATATTTTATTTTATTAATCCTATTTCATTAATATCATTAACTATATTAAGCTTTTGACTTTGGTTGTATATATTTTGTTTCTCATATTTTTTTTTAAAAAGGTGACTGGCTATAGGGATTTGATTTTTTTTTTTTTTTTTTTTTTTTTTAGCTGAGCCATCCCGCCACCTGTTGGCAGCTCACGGCTGCTCAGCTCGGGCTGACTCGAACCGCTGTTGCTCAGAGCTCAAACTCTTGAGCGAGCTCTTAACCAACTGAGCCACTCAGCCGGCCCGGGATTTGATTTTTAACAATTAACATTGATAGTTTCCAGGAAGAAACATACCTTGGCCAATTTTTTTTTCATTGTAAAATTGTAAAATTCATATACAATCATATACATATATGTACACACATTATAAATACACATGTGTATATATATATTCCACAATCCCAATTTCTGTATACAACTAATATTACTTTGATAATGTTCTTTCAAACTTATTTCTGTACATAATATTTATGTTTTTACAAAAGTGGAACTATATTAAGCTTACTATTTTTAAACTGATTTGTTTTCATTTAATAATATATGGCTCAACATTGTCCCAGATCAACAAATGCACGTCTAGAGTATCATTTCTAATCGCTGCATCACGTTCCACTAGCTAGATGTTCCATAATTGTACCATAGTTTGTTGACTGTTTGCTTCTTGTTACATAGATTACATCTTTGTCATTGTTGTAGTTACTAGAAACCATACAAAGATAATTATACTTGTAGTTAAGTCTTTCTGTATTGTCCTCAGATAAATGCCTAGACATTGTATTATTGGTTCAAAATATAACATTATAAGAACTTGATATATGATCCCTTGTTGCTTATCAAAAGGATGAACCAGTTTATATTCCTGCCAGTTGTTTATGAGAGGAAGCTATATATTACATAATATCTATAGACATATATACATATATCTGACTATGTTTCCAGGTATTTATCTATATCTATAGCTTCTATATCTATTTATATCCATATCTATATCCATATCCATATCTATATCTATATCTATATCTATATCTATATCTATATCTATATATCTAATCTGTATCTTATCTATATCTATCTATCTATATTTTTTAAGAGAGATAGAAAGTTTCTCCTTGGAAAAAATGAAATTTACTGGAAAACTTTAAATGATGAATGTTTCCATAAATATTTTAGAAACTCCATATTTCATTATGCAGCTGTGATGAAAGAATTCCAAAGTGCAAAGTGTAGCCTTAAATTGACTTTTCTCCTATTTCTCTCTAAAGATTTATCAAGAGGAGAGATTCATTTTTGTGGCAGTTACTGTTCTTATTGAACATCCTGAAATGAGAATTAGTCTAGGCCTCAAAGTGACATCAAACTATATTCTTTGTCAATATATTAAACAAACCAAGGTCTTTTAAATGGTGTTTGAGATTAAAGGTTCTGTTTTGTGCTTTAATACTGCAGCAAATGCAATTTCTTAGATTCTCCTGTTAGGTGGTTCTGATTTTCCATTTCTTTCCCTTCCTCCTTTTTACTTGTTGTGCCTCATTAAAATTTCAAATGAAGCTGTATGACACTGATTGGAATTGTTTCTGTTGGGGGGAAATGTACACACTAGATGTGCAGCAGAAATTCAGCTGCATTTGAACCCAGCTATTTGTTTGACACAATAGATTTTCGGGAAGGGGATTGCAGGAGCTAAATCTTTAATAGAACTGATACTGACTATCCCTGCAGGAGGCAGTGTGAGGTGCTAAACAGAAAGGCCAGAAGCCCGAGCTCTGAGGTTTATTGGCTATGGAACTAACCCCTCTAAGTACATTTACTCATCTGAAAACTTGTAGTAATACAAGCCCCTTAAGGCTATTGAGAGGAATCAACAGGAAAATTTAACTAAAGTACCTGTGACCTAGGAAGCTCTCAATAAATGTTAGCTTTTACTGCTATCTCTTGGTGATCCACATTTTCCTAGGTTGGTATATTTTTGCCTATATTTTTGCAAAAAACCCTAAACTATTGCATCAAACTATTGCATCATTTTTGAGAATTGGTAAAATAACTGTATCAATATTTTCCCCTTCTTTCCCGCCTTCCTTCCCTCCCTCCCTTTCTTCCTTCCTTCCTTCCTTCCTTCCTTCCTTCCTTCCTTCCTTCCCTTCCCTTCCCTTCCCTTCGCTAATATTTATTGTGCACCAATAGCATTCTGTACTTTGCTAGGCATTGGAGAAGGAAGAACTGATTGGGTCCCTCTCCTGAAGGACCTCATAAACCAGTCGAGGAGATAAATATTAATCAGATAACAACACAAATAAATATAAAATTACAAGGCTGCCAAGTGCTGTATAAATGACAGATACATGGTTATGAGTGCATATAGGAGATTGGAAAGACTTCCCTTAGGAAATAAAACAGGAGTATAAAGGAAGTGTAAGAGTTAAGTAAGTGACATAGTAGACTTCTAACAAGTCTCCGTTGCCCTCTTATAGTCTGTTCTTTACATAAATGATGGAGTGATCTCATTAAAATGAAAGTCTGATTGCTGTTCAGATCTCTCTGGTCATGGCTTCCTATCTCACTCAGAGCAAATCTCATGTCCTTACTTTAGCTTATAGAGCCCTACCATGATTGGTTTTCCACTACCTATCTGTCCTCTTTTTCCTTTACTCTCTTCATTTTATGTTCTCATTTCTAGCCACACTGGCCTCCTTGCTGTTCCCTGAACACCCAGGTAATCTCCACCTCAGAGTCTTTGATCTTGCTGTCCTCTCTGCCCCAACGATTCCCTAGATGTCCCTCTCTATCACTGACATCTTCACTGATGACCCTAATGAAATAGCAACTCTCTCCCTATGAGCACTCAGCATCTCCTTTACACTGCATTTACCACCATCTCATATTTTATATGTTTAGTTTTGTTGTTTTTTTCCCTCCCACTCCATCTCTACTCAACTTGTTGAAAACTCCATGAGGTCTAGGGTTTGCATTTACTGCTGCTCTCAGCTCTCAGAAAAGTCCCTGGAAAGTACTAGACATTCATTCAATATTTGAGAAATGAATGAAGGATGAAGAGACGTGGAGGCCAGAGCATTTGGGACAATTGAAGAAGCATGTGCAAAGGCCCTGAGGCAGGCGGAAGCATGCCAGCTAAGAGGAGCTGAGGGAAAGTCAGTGATGCTGTTTGCCACAGTGAACAAAAGAGAGTGTGGAGTGATAGAGGCTAAAACGGAAGGGAAGGCCTGGATGACGCAGCTGTTAAGAATTTTTCCCTAAAAGAAAATGGAAGCTACTAAGGTGTTTTATGCAGGGGGTGGGGTGACCTGATCAAGTTTATGTTAAAAACAAACACTCTGGCTACGGTATGAATATAAGATTGGAGAAGGTAGAGTGGATGTGGGTAGATCAATTAGGAGTCTGTATGCTGAGAGATGGTGACAACTTAAGCTGGTGACTTCAGTGGATCAGAAGAGGAATGCGTGGTTTGAAACCAGTGGTCCTCAACTGAGGTGATGTTGCCTCCTGGGGGATATTTGGCAATGTCTGGAGACACTTTTTGTCATCTCAATTTGGTGGGGGACAAGGGGAAGGGGTTGCTAATGGCATCTAGTGAGTAGAGATCAGGATGCAGCAAAACATCTAACAATGTACAGAACAGCCTCCACAACAAAGAATTATCCAGCCCCAATGTCCTTGGTGCTGAGCCTGAGAAACTGTTTTAGAGGTACATGACATAAAAGCTCAAAACTTGGTTTAGGAGTAGATTAGGGATTAAGGAAGGGAGGTACTATGGGTAACTCCTAGGTTTGGGGCTTGCATAACTAAATGGATAATGGTTATTCAGTAAAGAATTATAATAGTTGTTGGTTCTTCTGCCCAAATGGAATCATTGGGTATTCTCTATCTTTTCTTTTATTTGACAGTAATAACACCACCTGAAAAAGTAGAATGGTTAGTTGTGTTTGTATTTTATGACTGGGATGTGGGCATTTTGGGATTATTTTATGGTAGTGACATGTAGGTCAGGAATGACAACATTTGGTTTGCTATCTCACTCAACTAATTGATGTCACTGAGTTACTGACTGTAGGCATAGAGCTGATATGTGTGACACTGATTCTTAGAATTGACTTGATCAAAAGAGCTATTTAATCCATTCTTGAGAACATTAACACTCTATTAACAACTTGGATGTCCAGCTAATGAGAGACTATGTAAAGGTAATTAAGCATTTTATTTACTTCCTATAAAAAAAAGCCCAAAGAAATTTTACATACACTGTTTTCTCATACTCTCTATGTCATTGTATTGACAGGAAAAAGCCAAATAAGCTGTATTATATCAGGGAACAAACTCTGAGGCCCTGATATATTTGTGAGGCTTACATTGTAGTTGCAAACCAGGAGAAAAGCTGGAAACAAGGAGTCAGGATTTAGCCTTTTGCTAACGTATTGTTATTCCCATGAGTGGAATCACTGAATTATTCTTTAATTTTGAGGACTTCCTGATATCGTATGATATAAGCTATTTAATCTATTATCTTTATAGTAGAATCTACATAAGAATAATTTATTGTGTTCTTTCTATGTGTTTTTTTCTATATTACTTGTTTGAATGGATGCCAAGCATGCTATTCAGAATTCCTGTAATATCTAATGAGGTGTGCCTCAGCTGATGTTACCTGAACCCCAGTTACTTCTCTTTTTCCACTGCATATTTCACAGAAGGAGGCTGGTAGAAGAGGAAAATTGTAAAATTTAAATCTTTTCATTTCATATCTTACCACTTTTAAACATAAAAGTTTAGTGTGAACCAAAAAGTAGTGTCAGTGAACTCCTGTGGAATCAGTTAGTTATTTTCTCTTTTTTAATGAAAAGTTGAGAACTTGTTGAACCTGATTGGCGTCTGCCTGGTGAGCCTTCTACATGTGCCATGTGTTCACATGGGTCATGTGATCTGAGATGGCATGCATTTTGGAGGAGCACTACTTTCTATTTGGACGAAATCAGGCTGTCTAGTCAGCAGTCCACGTCCAGACTCCTTGATCAGCCTGCCCTCTCAATCTTCTATTTCCCCCACTGAACTTCTATAATTTTAGTCTGTGCTCTTATTAACATGTGTCCCTGCTGAGGGCATGAAACTGACAATTGTGTTTTCATTGTGAGCTCTTTACTATGGTTTTGGTTAATCCTGGCTTTATTTTGTGTATGTTTGCCTTGGCAAATGATGCTCAGTGCTCTTTCAGAAATCCTGTAAAGTAATGGGATCAATAATTTAAGCTTTAAAAAGTTTTCACGTCCTGGCTGATCTACCAACACATATTCATAGTGTTAATTGTCTCTGCATTGAGCAACCTCATGGAACCCTATAGATTCATTTAGTTATGAAGCAGAATCTGATAATAGTCTAAACTCAGTGTAAGAAAGTATTTAGAGATCACTTGTCTCCCAACTTATTTTTCAAATGGGAAACAGAGTCCCAGAAAATAGGAATAATGCCTCACACTTGTATAACACTCTATAGTTTACAAAATACACTGAGAGGCATTATTTTATGTGATTTTTATTTTTTTTTATTTTTATTTTTTAGCAATTCTGTGAAGTAGGCTGGGCAGGTATTACTGCCCCATTTTACCAAGGAGGAGAGTAAGATACAGAGAAATTGAGACTTGCCTCAACTACTTACAGCAAGTAGGTGGTGACTCTGGATCGACAGGCCAGGGCTTGAGGTTTCACTTGATTAGGTGGTCTTTGCACAATATCACGCTCCCTCCTGGGGGAAGCTTTCCTACCTCCAGGCTACTGTTCTGTGCTCTATAGAGATACTCTCTTCTCGGCATTTAGTGTGACATAAGACTACTATTTTCTGAATACCATGACATTAAAAAGCAAACAAACAAACAAAAGTACAGAAGCACAGTCCTAGCATAGAATGTAAGAAGAAAGACCTACTTAAATCACTGAATGAGTTTATTGAAAGACAAACAGCCTGTGACTAACAGCCTGTGACTCTTGGAAATAGTTCCCTAGTATACATCCAGTCACTCTCTGATACCTGTATCCATTTCCTTCTAAGGAACCTCCCTTTCCTACTCTGATCCCGGGAAGCCAACGAATTGTCACCTTTGACCCAGGTCTGAGGTGTGGGCCTCAGTAGGTCTGTGTGCTGCCTACTCTTGTCATGGTGATTGGCTTAAGGGTAGTCACGGGTTCAGTCAAAGTTAACTGTATCCTATAGGCTTTCTCTGTGACTGTTGGGAAAGAGAATATGGCTACCCGTCTGGAACTGAATGAGGAAACATGCAGGCTGGAGCTTCTGCTGCTGTCTTGACTTCTCCTGGAACTAATACTGGAACCGAGGAGAGCTGAGGGATAAACTGAGCCCTGCTGATATCGTTTAATGTCAAGCCAAACAAAATAGCCAACATGAATTCTGTTCTTTAGAGTTATGTGAACAAATAAATTCCCCCTTTCCTTAAAATAACTAGATTAGGTTGTTGTCATTTGAAGCCTGAAGAATCCTAATATATTTCCAGTCAAACAACAGCCAAAAAATCATCTGCACTCTTTCATAAATGGTTAAAAATTCTAATTTGTCACATTAATGGCCTTGGGAGATAGAAGAGATTTAGAAATGAGTGCTCCAGTTTGATCTAATCTCTTCTAGCTTAAGTGTGTTTTCTTCTACCTTTGAGAAGATGATTCATAACTAAGAATAAAAGCTATCACAATGTAAAGTTTCAGATAATCTGAGTTTCCAGAAGCTACTTTGGTCACGGTCACTTACCTATATTAATTCAACAAATAATTATTGTTATGACACCAAACTGGGCCAGGAAACAAGATCTCATCTTTGCCCTCAAAAAATCTGTAATTTAATTGGTAGAAAAGACACATTTTCATGGAAGAAGAGGTAAGTACAAGTCAATATATAACTAAATATGATATGAGTGTCACTGGGGAGGGCAAGGGGGAAAAAGGCCATCAAAGATTGAAAAGTGACAATCTTCATGAAAGAGACATGGATGGAGTCAGAGCTTTACTATTTGGGCAGTTGAAGCAGCAGTCTCTCCAGGAGCTAAAGCACAGCCCCGGCCAGGACAGAGACAGGAAAGAATGGTGATTGAGGAAGGTAGTGACTCAACAGGATGGGTTGCATCAGAGAAGTAGGGTACCAGAAAAAACTAGCTAAGAAATTTCCATATATTAGTTTTGACAATAGCTTTGGAACAAAGCCCTTTGCCTAGGGATTGTACTGAGAAGCAGCAACATGATAATAACCCTTTATTGAGCACTTACTGTCATACACGGCATTAGGTTAGATGCTTCACATGGATTGTCTCGCTTAATACTAGTACCTTTATAGTAGGTATTATTATTGTCTACATTGTCTACATCTTATACAGAGTTACACATTTACCAAGCCTGTAAGTGGTTGAGACAGCACCGGTCAGTCACTCTGCCTCTGAAACTCAGGCAGTTGCTTTGGTCATGAAATTCCCTCTCCTATGGAAGACACACTTCACAGTCACTTTGCACAACCAAGTTGATAATAGTGCTCTACATGGTTCAGTGAGTATTAAAGTTTTTGGCCAGCTTAATATTCAAAGTTATTTCCTGAAAATTCTTAGAATGACTGGATGTCAAGCATTTGAAGAGCCTCTCTCTTTTTTTTTTTTTTTTCAAAATTTTATTGGGGAAGTAGGGGAGGGGAAAGACAAGTTGCTGTCCTTTTGTTCTTCAGTCTAGTTGTGGAGGACATCGCTTCACTGGTCCACGTTGGTATTATCATTGCACTCTTCCCGGGTGAGGCAGTCACTTGCTGGCCATTGGACAGCTGCTCACAGCGGCTCACAGCAGCTCAGAAAAGCTGACGCCTGCTGGGGGCCAGCCCCACTGCAGCCTATGCTGTCACTGGTGACTCACGATAGCCTAGCTCCAGGTCGAGCTGTTGTTCACCATCTTAGCTGTAGAGGGTGCAGCGTCACTGGCCCTAATGTGGGATCCGAACCGGGGCCCTGCTGCTCAGAGTTGGAGTCCCAAGCCAACTCCTAACCAACGCGCCACTTGGCCAGCCCCTGAAGAGCCTCTCTTTTAACATGAGATTTATTGTTATTTCTTCTAGACTTCAAGCAAGAGAACTAAATCTCAAATTAGATTCAGTTAACAATTTATTCACAACTTCACTAAAGCTAGGGATTGAGTTAATGTACTTGTATCATTATTATTTCATTTTTCCCCTACAAACTGGGAAGGTAGTTGTCATTATTCCCATTGTATATATAGACAATAAAACTGAGATCAAAAGTGTTTAAGTAGCTTGCCTAAGAGCATATATTCATACGAGCAGAACTGTGACTTGAACTCAGACCCTTTAAAGTTCAGTTCTTCCCCCCTTTCTTTAGGTCATCAATGGCTGAAGTGTACATTTCTGAAATTTTGGTGTTTGGGTTTATTACTAGTTAGTGTGACAGTTCAAAGTAATTATTGCATATTAGTGATGATCTAACAGAGGTTCACCCTCTTTCAAACTGTAAGCTTGGTTTTATCATTTATCTGGTTATTTTTTCATAGGATCAATTAATGAGCCAGATAAATATTTATTGAGTGCCTATTATTGGGGGAAATTATGCATCAACTTAAAAGGAACTTTGCTTGAGCCCTACACTAATGAAACTGAAAATATGGCTGAGAGGCAAGGTGTAAAGTTCTACAACAGTACATGAAAAGTTATATAGTACAAGTGATGAGTAATCTATGAGAAAACATTAGACAACTGTTTTGGGGCAGTACATCACTGATTTCCAAATGATAATACCACATGAATATTAAGGAGTATGAGTTCAGAGAAAGAAAATACTTGTCAGCCCTGGAGTAGTCTGGAGAAGCTTCACGAAAGAAGTATTTGAACTAAGTCTTGAAAGCAAGACTTGAAAAGGTGAGAGGGTCCTGAAATCAGAAAGAATAAAAACAGAGAGACAGGGAAGGACATGATGTACTCCAGGGAACAGTTTGTCTGAAAACAAGATTTAAATAGGGGAACAGTTTGGGATAACCACAGAAGTGGGTCAGGACAAGTTTGAGGAGAACTTAAAGGAAAACTGAGCGGCCTGGATTTTATGATGCAGGAGGAATGGTGGTTGGGAGGGATTGGTGTAGAAGGCTGGAAACACGGAGGGTTTTAGCAGAGGAATTAAAGCAGAGGAATTAAAACTAAGTAGAGTGGAGAGAAAAATTCATTTGGTATATAAAAGATTGGGAAAATTAGATGAAATAAAAAGGACCAATTAGAAAGTAATTGGAAGACATCAAACCTCACATTTATTAGAGGAAAGAGATAGAAGATAAATGGCATTTCAAGGGAACGATCAGATAAGTTCAAGTTATCTGACATTCTCTTAGACAAAGTAAACTGTCATGAAAAATAAATAGGAGGGAGGGAAGTAAGAAGGAGAACAAGAAATAGAATAATTAAATACAACTACAATTTGTGAACTGTGATTGAATCATAGTTTTAAAAACAACAGCTGTAAAAGCCATTTGGGGGCAATCAGTGGGGATATTGGAATGTGGACTGGATTTTAGATAATATTTGTGGATTATTGTTCATTTTTAGTTGTGATAGTGATATTGTAGTAATGTAAAAGGAATTTCTTATTCTTAAAAGATGTGAGATATGTGCTGAAAAGCCTCAGGATATCTGCCCCTTACTTTCAAATCACTTGACAAATATACATATATGTAGATCTGTATTGTATCTGTATCTATAGCTACATCTTATCTCTGTCTATATTCATATCTATAGTCATACCCATACCCACCCCCATCCTCATCCCCACCTCTATTCCTATACTTATAGCTGGACCCAGATATGGATATAGAAAAAGACAATACAGCTTGTTATAAATTATTGTCTAGTTTGTAGGTATACACATGAATGCTATGATATTCTTTCAATTTTTCTGTATATTAAAGATTTTCATAATAATAATTGAGCCAGAGGGAAGAGGAAGAAATAGGTCAGGACTTGCAGCCTAAAGCAGAAGCTGTATGAGTGGAAAAGAAGGAGCAGATGTGCAGGAATAATTGGTAACACTGGGTTATTTGTTTAACCCAAAGCATCAGAGGACTTGCTTAAGAATGAGTCTTAGCATTAAGGCCTTGTTGATTGCATATGGTCGCATTTTATATGGAGATACGAAAGTCTTCAGAGAAAGTAGGTTGGGAGAGCACGTGTTTTGTTTCAGAAGTGAATCTGAGCTTCCTAGTTCAGCACTTGCTGGAGGAAGATGGCCAAAGCTCTGAGGACATCTGGGCTAGAGATGCTGCTTTCTCATAAAGGCACAGAGGGTGATGGCTGAAATCATGGGATTGACTGAAACTTATGAGTAAAGAAGTATACAAAAGGAAAACTGAGAAAAGCTTTGAGAAATGCCCATATTTCGGTGGTGAGGAGAAAAAGTGGTACCTGCAAAGCAGACATAGCAGCCCAAGACAGAAGGAATAGGTTAGTGTCATGTGGAGAAATACAGGGAGGGCATGACACACAGTAGGCACTCCATAAATCTTTTTGAACAAATGAATGAATGAATGGAGTTTTATGAGGTGTGATCAAAACATACAGTGAATGTTTAAATTAAAAAAAAAATTACAGTAAAAGACACATTGCCATTAATCCCCCTCAAAACACTCCCCCTCGCTTTGAACATACTTATCCCATCATTCTTGGCAGTTTTTGAAGCAGTTCTGGAAGTCAGTCCTCTTTCGTTTCTTTACAAGGTGTGATCAAAAACAATGGTGAATGCTGCTGCCAAGTGCCATCCAATGGAAAGGCAGGGATCTTCAACATGAGAAGTGGTGTGTCAAACCTTAGTAACAGTGTGTGACACATTTCAACTTGTTCAGTGCAGGCAGTCCAGTGTGAGCTACGGTTGAGGGAAGGTGTGTTTTAAAGTGTGCTGTAAATCACCCTCCATCATGACAATGCTCCATGTCCACATCGCTTCTGGTATATGGCAATTTCTGTCAAATAAAAACATTACAGTGTGTCCTCATCCACCTTATTTGCCGGACCTGGCACCGTGTGACTTCTGACTCTTCCCCAAAGTCAAAATGATTCAGTACATCAAGGCAACCATGACAGCTCCACTAAAGACACTCACAAAAGAGGACTTCAGAACTGCTTCAGAAAGTGGAAAGAATGATGGGATAAGCGTTTTCGAAGTGAGGGGGAGTATTTTAAGGGGGATTAATGGCAATGTATCTTTTACTGTATATATTTTTTTATTTAAACATTCACCATATGTTTGATCACACCTTGTATTAAAAAAGAACATGTTTAGTTAGATACGACTGTTCTAAGTTCCATATTATAGTATCATTTTGAGAATCCTTTGTGTCATAATTGTGTTAACCATTGAATTAAAAAACTTTTACTCTCTTTTTTGCAACCTCATTGATTTATAATCAGTTATTGAAATGGTCAATATATATATAAATATTTTGAAATAAACACAATGTAACCTGGTTGAATAGCAAAACTCTTAAGTTTTTATTTCTAATATCAAATATATATATGTATATATATAGAGAGAGATAGATTTAAGAGCTAAGGAACTATCATAATAGGTTGCTATGCATTAGGAGCTATTTCTACTAGGAAGTTAGGGGAAAGACATACTTAAAACTCTGTACCTTTTCCTTATTCCACTATAAACATTACTAAATCCTACTAGGTCCAAATATGCAGAAAAGAGTTATGCACATGGTACCATTCTGCTTAAATGACAAACCTGGAATGATAATTACCTTCCCTGGTCAATTAACCTCTGCCAGAGCTCTCAGTGACTGAAGGAAATGCTGTGGAACAGTCTGGAGTAGACTATAAAATATATGAATTATAGATCTTTTGAAGAGGACACTGTTGCGTTAGAAATCTACCAACGCCTTTTAACTCTACGGTCCCTATTTCTCAGAACAGTTACCAGAGGCTTGAGCAGAAACTGGCTCATAACCAGCTTTAACAAAGCTTTCAGATCTTTGTTTTCACAAAAAGAGATAAAAAGTTTGAAATCCTCCTTATGATTCAGACATCATCTGTTATCCTAGATCAATGTCAAGCTAAAGATTTTTGGAAATGATTTTGGCAAAGTGCAATTGTAGATTAACCCACAGCATTCCATTAGATAAGTGACATAATGAGGGATTTTAAACAATGAGTCACATGCCTGGGCTCTGATCTTGAGATGACTGATTTTCTTTATGACCTTCAATTATGTAGTTGCATAATTTTCATTTGGCTTGTGAATCAGTTATCTTATCTGCACTATTTGGACACTGCTTTTCTGTTTGTTGGTTTAGGAGTCTAGAAAATGCAATCTGCTGTTACTTTTTATGTTTTGAGGCATTCCATTTTTCTTTACATTTCTGCTAAGGGACCTCTTTCTCTTTCAGAATGCCAGACTTCACTAGGGAACAGATTATGTATTAACCTGATGAGGAAAGTCAATTCTGAAAAGAGGGAGAAACTTTTGATAAGGAAAGAGCTGACATCCTTGTCACATTGGGTGTGACGCAGCATGGTTGGACGTACATAATGAGTTATACATCTCTGGGTCTCAGCTTCTGTTGCGACCTACAACTTTGTGGAATTTCATAAGTCTGACATTTCAAAAGACTATAATCATTGTCATGCAATTTCCTTTCTTTCTGGCAACGTGTAACATGTTCCCTACTCCAGGTCCTTTCTGCTGAGGGTAAATTGACACCCCTGAGCTTAGACCACATGACAGTTTCACTGTCCTGGAGGACCCCTGACCAAACACTTGAGTTTCAATCTTTTTCTTTTAAATGGTTCTTTACATTGAGTGATAAAGGTAGGCTTTATTAGCACATGTTGCCAGTACTTTGTGCTAATATGACACTCCAGTTTGAGGCCTCGGGTCATAGAAAACTAACGTGTTCTTTAATTATCCATTTTGCAAGTTCAAAATGCTGCATATGGCGCTTCATGATCTGGTTCATGATAATGTCTTCCATTCTTCAGAATGGCATGCTCCACTCAGATTTTATGCTTGAATAACAGCAAACTAGTAATTCCCCAGAAGCAATGTGGTGTTTATCATTTCCAAGCCATTATTCATGCTTCCCTTATTCTTGGGATGCTTTTACCCACATTCTGCCTACTGAACTCCTACTCATCCTACACACCTCTGCTCAGACATTCCTCTGTCCCAGTTTGTCTTTCCTAACTTCCTCACTTCCTTCCTCAACTGGGCTAAGTGCCTCTCTGCATATTTTTCTAAATACCCTGTGATACCTCTGACTCTACACCTCCCATCTTGTTATATTTCTGTTAATGTATGTTACCTCCATTAGACAGTGATCTCTGTGGGAACAAGACTAGGACCTTCTTAATCATTGTATTCCAATACCTAGCCCATTGCTTGACACATAGTAAATGATTAACGCATGCTTAGGCAAATTGGCCTACTTGGAAGGAAGAATGAAACTGCAGATTCATGCAAATTTTCATACACACTTGGTGTCCAAACAACTATTATTTGAGTAGCTGGGCGCTCATGCATGACCTTGGGCAAGGTAACAAGGGAATGTTCATTGGATAAATGAAGCAGGATAAAAACAAAACAAAACAAAAACACTTGTGATTTTAGAAATGAAGGCCATATGTACATATGCAAATCTATATAGGAGGGGAAATGGACTCAGGGAAACTTGGCAATGAAATAAGCTTCTTAATTATGCCATATACATTGTCCATCTAATATCTCATATAAAACAAAGAAAAGACTTCCAGGCCTTCGATGCTCCAAACTGCCATGAGAGCAGCACCATCGTTCCTGGCACTTTGAGTACGAGGATTGCAGGGGAGAATGGGCTGACACTAGTAGGCAGATTGCCAAGGGGCTGGGAGAAGTTACTGAAGCATTTTATTACTGACACTGAAGAAATGATTATAGATCTTGAAGCAGGAGAACCCAACATACCGTGGCAATGAGATTCATTGGTTTCCAGAGAGTTGCATTTTGACTTTTAAAAGGAGATTTTAAAAAATGATAGTCAAATGTACTTCAATGGATTAAAAAGAATAACCATTTTAAAAGTGGAAGGGTAGAAGCTGCTAGAGAGAGTATTCAAATCTGTGCTTCTTAGCAACCAGACCAGGTTTTACCCATAAAAGAAAGCTGGGGGGGGGGGGTTAATAAAAAAAGCCTCTTTGGTTCTCCAGAGAATATAAAGACATATTAGAGAGAAAGAACCACTTTGAGATTTTTCAGATGAAAGGCACGGCATGAGCATAAAATGCTTTTATAAAGAGAGGGACAAGGAAGAAGTACTGTCTAGACTGGATAGGTTATCTTGGGTATATACGAACAATTGCCAAAGTGAAAATGAGAGCATATCACGTCAGCTAGAATCATTAGAGTGTTCAGAAGTTATTATTATTTTTCATTATAATGGATACAATTATTTTTCCTGAGTCAAAGTAAGGGAAATGTAAAGGGTGAATATGTAGATGGCTTATTAACTTGAGAATATTTCCTCAAAAGGTTTCACAGTGAAGAGAAATGAAAAGGTGCAAATAAAAAAGTCACAGATGTGTTACAGAGATAGATGTGTTACAGAGTTAGAGTTATCTATCTTCAGACAAAAATTCAATGAAATTCTATACAAATGCTTGGTTTTTAGTGATTCAACTAGGTAGGGGACATTGGGGGGTACTTACGTATACTGCTTTGATAATTTAAGGCCAGAAACATCATTATAAACAAAACAGAAAACCAAAAAAATGAAAAAAATCAACAACACCCAAACCCAGCAGCAAGCAAATATTGTTTAAAGAGGAACGTCAATGACAAGAATATCATTTCTGGTGATACGATTGAAAAAAATGTACTAGTTAAACTAGAAGTTTCATTTCCTCTGAAGTAAATGAGGCCTTTTTGTGTATGTGTAAAGAAACAGAACTATGGGGTGTGAAAAAATGATTCTATTCATATGCCAAAACAAGGCATAAATTATCTTCAGGAAGATTCAAGTATGCTCTTGAGTGGTATACAAAAAGATTGATGTATTTGAAAGAAAAGAAATGCAAATCAATCTTTTCTGGATAAACAAAGAACCTAAATTTGGAGCTAGAATGTGAAATTTTAGCAGAGATTTGATGCCTTGCTTGAACAGACTGCGGTGCAGTTGTTATCTGCTGAGGTTATTTTATGATGGCTGCATTTTCCCTTGAAGCCAGACCCCATCTGGGGTGGAATGAAGAAAGCCTCATATATCTCACTATCATTAGGCTAATGAGATTGGTCAAGGCCACATGCATTCTAATTCTTGGCAAAATTTAAGATAAATCTAGTAAACTGTTCTAATGGCTTTGTGCTGTTTTGAGAAAAAGGAGTAAAAGAATTAAGGGATGAATAAAAACAAGTCTTCAAGCACACGAGATTCTGTTTCAGAAGTACTGTTTCATTATCAAAATGATTCGAAGAAAAAATATTAGTTATTCACATTAATGTAGAATTTTATGGTCAGAAACAAAGATTTTAACCAGATAGTCATGAAAATCCCATACAGAAAAAAAACCCAATTATGCAACATTTGTTTCTTAAGCATTCATTTTATACACAAATTTTCAGTTTTTAAAGTTAAGAGTTTTGAAATTTATGGTACATGGACATTTAAAATAGGTCAGCTTAGTTCTGGAAAGTTTGTTCTTGAACGGAGACCAACTTTTAGAAATTATAGCCAATTTAGAAATTGGCTTGCTAAAAAAAATAACATTGTGAGGAGCCATAATAAATGCTTTCTGATATAAGGCTTGTAATGACTTATATGTGGTTGGAGAAGATATCGTTTCATTTAGAATCTTTGGATAGATTTTCACAGCTAGTTAAAAGTAAGGCAAATCCATTTTAACTTTGGTGTGTCAAAATAGTATTACAAGCTGTTATATGGATAATTCATTGAAATTACTGAAATTGTTCTTTATGATGGTAGGTAATAACTACATAGTATTGTTGTCTATTAAGTAGAGACCACTGGTGAAAAATGTTCAGATTGCTATCCAAAGGCCGAAGTTATGATACAGTACAGAGCAACACCCAGTAATAAATGGAAGTACCATCTGCAGTATATTACAAATGAGTCAATTTAAAGCCGTGTTTGGGACTCTCTAAATACAGTTGTAGCTACACAGACAAAGTGAAGTGGAGAGTTTAGAAATTATCTGGTACATTTATCAGTTTAGGCAGTCACTGTGGATAATTTAAATTCTACAACTCTTCTCTCTGAGAATTAGGTATTCTTGGCCTGAATATCCTACATAACAGCTTTGAATTTTTATATCTCTGTTCGTGATTTGGTTGCACTGTGCTGAAGTAGTCAAGATGGATGAATATTTCCCTCCCCGACATTTCACCCCTAGATCTTAGGGAGAAAAATATGCTATTAACTTTGCCAGAACAATTCATGGTGTAAGGCTTACTGATGGTAGTTCAGTAGCATCACACTGACATAATATTATTATAATCGACTCAATTGGAGAGTGACATTATAGTGCCAGGTCTGGTGCTCATTAAGAGACTTCACATGGAAAGTCACTCCTACTAAGACATTTTAGAAAATTATAAGGGTTGAGTTAAATTCAATCCAATACTGAATGAAAAGCCAATTGAAGCATTGAAATTGTACAGTGTTTGATAATTACTCACTATTCTCAAGGCGTTTAATGCTGCATTTTTCACCTCGTATTGCATGTTGTTCCAAATGCATCCCCATGTGTGCTCCAAGATTTGACCAAAGAAAAACACAACAACAAATATTTGGAGAAAATAATGCAAACAGAACTAGACATTTTGGCATGATATTTATTAAAACATTTTATAAGCATAGGTAATAAAACCCATTAGTTAATGTTCTCAGCACATTGTCCTTTTACTAGCAAAAGAGATATGCCCAACTAATTAAAAATATTAAACTAATTTTCATGAGTGTTGAATTTTCCAGTTCTCTTTTTGCTTGTGATATTAATGAGCCAAACAAAGTCAAACTATTGAAGATTATGCATAATTTGACTTCATTTTATTGGTTGAAAGTACTAGTGCAGGGTTTTTGGTTTTGTTTTTCATTATGCCATTATGAATAGAATTAGCACTATTTCAGTGTTTTTACTTTGGTTGCTTTGCTTTGTTGTTTTATTAGCAGTGTGTCCATGAAATCACCACTTACAAGCACTTCAACAATTTTCCCTCACCTCAGCGTTGTTATTCACAAGTACTGTGGTCAAAATCCACAGGGCTGTGGATTATGGGATATATTCCAGGTATTGATTCATTTGATTTCTATTCCATTCTTTTCTAACATTCTCTCGTAGAAGCAATTTACACCCTTCTAACTGTTGTCAAGACATGAAGTTCAAAACCGTAATTGTAATTTCAATGTGTCTTTACATTATTTCGGATGAATTTGATCAAGGAGGGTATTGCATCTTTCATAGTACAAATGTCCTCAGCCTACGGTCTGACAGAGGACAGTGTTGTATATATGTAGGATATAGGATAAGTCTTTGTTGCACCCTGAGATACCTACAATACTGAAAACAAGCTAGAGACTCATGTAGCTTTGAGACTCTCTATCTGCCATTTGGGGAGCTGCCATCAGATGGCTGTGGCAAATCTAAACATTTCCTTTACTTCCTTTTCTCTGCAGGGACTGGTGGCTGGGGAGCAGGGATTTACTCATAATTGAAATTTTCTGTCTCCTAGTTAATCTCTTTATTTAAAATTAATATATTGAATTAGGAAAATCTCTTTATGGTGACTAAGCAAATAATTTTAGGTTGAAGCAAGATTTAAGATGTAAAACATCTCCCAGCTTGCCCAATAGCATTTTCTCTCAGTATTTTATCTATTCAGATTGCTATTTACTTCTGTATTGGTGTTCTTGATTCTACTGTTCACCTGTTTACATATAAGTCTATCTCTAACTCTTGGTCTTCAGGTCTTTTTCTCTGAAAGCCTCACCTCTGGCTGCTTTGAGATTTTTCAGAGGTGAGTGGGTTATCAGTCACTTGAGGTGCCGGTCTTTGATTTATCTCACTTATATGCTTAGTGGTGACTCTCTCTGCTTCCCAACTATAGCAGCTGGAGCAGTGACTGGAGCTTGTAATCTGTCTTTCTTGATTCCTCACAATTCTTCTGAACTAGAAAGCACTCTCTTCAAAGATAGTAGTTGTGTGACTAGCTTTCTTCTTGTAAGTTAACACGATGTCATCTCAGCTCACTCTCAAATCTCCCTTAATAACATGAGAAGGATTTCCTTAGTGTAGAGTTGGAATTAGAAGTAGGGCTCTGAAGGCTACTAGAAATCTTCCAGTTTGTTAGGAGATTTTTAATCTCTTTTTAAGATTTTTTGAGACATTTTTATTTAGATGAGTATTCTGGTAGATCAAAGAATCTAGTGATAAAAAGGAACTATGGCAGATATATTTTGGAGAAGATTGTTTACTCTTCTGTGCAATATGACATCACTTTGGCCATGGATGGTATTTTTTCAAGTTGCCATGGATTCATGTGTCTAGTATGTGAATGACTAGTTAATGAAATTTTATAGACATTATCAAATGATGAATCCAGGCACTTCTACATGCAACCAAACAAGTCACATGAACTCAATAATGATGATGTTAATATAACCATAATGTATTATTAAAATAATGATAACAGCAAATGAACACTGCAGTCAACTCAAGACATTCCTGTTGATGATCTGACAACAAAGCTTCCTTCCCTAAAATTGTGGGAATGTGAAAGCACATAAACATTGTATCCCAGTGTTGTGTGAACCAAATTTCTTAATAGAATACTTTGTTTCAGCCTCAGTAAGCTCTAGTATTCTGCCAACATTTGTTTATGAACCCCGAACTTTAGAAACATTTAATAAACCATTTTAAAGGACATTTAGTAGCCTTCAATAATAAGAAAGTAATAAGTAAAAAGAAATTTTCAGCCAGGTATCCTAAAAACTGAGGAAAGGACTTGTAATTTTTATACAGTCCATGGCTCATCCATCTAGCCCTGTGTAGGCTGACTACAATGCACATATCTGACCATTATTGTTTCAGTTGAACCCTCTTTTCGCAGATGAAAAGATGAGGTCTACAGATGGAAGTGGCTTGTCAGGCTGTACTAAAGATAAATATATATATATATTTAAGTGTGTAAAGTATTTGCTTAAGATCCCGAGCTTCCAGGTTATATGCTTTGCCTGAGTTCCTTATTCATTAAAAAGCCTTTGCTTAACAGCATCTATAAATAGGGATTGCTCTCCATAAAGGAACCATTTATTTGAATATAGGGCAATTCTGATTGTTTGAAAGTTGAGTTTTACATTAGGTTGACATCTGTCTCATGGTAACTTCTATTTATTTTTTTCATTTCCTGGATAAGGATAGTTTTTGTTGTTGTTTGTTTGTTTTGTTTTTTGCTATCACACATGTCTGAGCATTTCAGGCCCATGATCCAGCTACATCTGCATTAATTTTCAAAGTAATAAGAGTGAAATTCTTTGGCATCAATCTTACTTTTACAGGTATCAACACCAGGGCTTATAGCTATTTGCTTACATAATAGAAAAGCAAGCAGACACAAAGAGTTCATCTCTGGCCCAAACCTCTTCTGATTTTCCCAAGAATAAGTATTGAGAACTCCAGAATGCAGAAGTTTCAACTCCTCTATCAGGCATTTTTGAAGCACTTGAACATGCAATAATTTCTATATAACTTTCTACCATGTGTGGAAATGATACTTTTGCTTCCTATCATCAACATATAACTGAAAGCACAAACAGTTTTGAGGATGTATTTATAATATTGGGGATATGTGGAAAAGTGACCTGTAATCATTTTTGTCAAAAGCCGTCTAGAAGTCTTATCTGTCTAAAGCAGTCAACCATTAGGCAATTTTTCAAGAGTGCTGAATAAGACTTGCAAATAGAAAAAAATGCCATGTCACTGAGGTAGAGGTAAACTTGGATTTCTTCAAAGGTTATGGGAATGACAGCTATTAGCAGGCTGAAGGTACAGATCTTTAAGAGCTAATACACAGCAGTCTTTTCTGCCTTTTGCCCTAAAATCTCACGTCACATTCTATTTAGTTAGACAGCTATTGAACTCGAAAGAACTTTAGAGTTTCTTTCAAGTGTCGTTCTCTACTTTTCTCTTTTTAGTGTTGTAAATACATTGAATCTCTCGGGCACTGTTTGAATTATTCTATTAAATTCTACAAGATCTTAGTAATTGGTTTCTGCAACTTCCCCCATTATCAAGATGACAGTTGAATCTTAAGAGCAATGCCATGGTCATAGAAAAAAGAAAATAAACACATATCAAGACAGATAATTTGGATGAAGAACTAGTGCCGTCATTTGCTGGAATGTTGGTGAGTAACTGGCAACATTGGGTCTAAATCCATTTGTAGTATTTAAATAAGTAAAAGAAAATATTTTAAAAAATCAACACCCCATGGAAATCATATTTTATTCTACTGAATTGTTTTCTGGAAGCATTTCTCATAAGTCTTTAGCCAATAGAACAGTAGAACAATCTTTTTAAAAATTAAAAAACAAACTGGTCCAACTAAATTTAGAATATTTGTAATTCCAATTGAACAGGTTGCCCAATTGTTTCAGTTAATTGGTAGAGCTATAAAATGTGTATTAATTTTATCTCACATTTATTACAGAATGTTACACTTTGAAAGAGAGAGAGGATCCAAAGAATATGATGCATAAAAGTAATGCTTCTTACTTACACCCACTGAAGGTCACTTTATCTATCCAAGGGTACAGCTTTTCTTTCTGTCTTTTATTTTTTTATTGAAGTTGGACTGCAGCCTGCACAGACTTTTTTTTTCTTTAAAGATATCGTTTTCTGCCTAATTGTGCCCAGCTTCATCTACGCCCTGAAAAGGATTGTGTTTGAGCTTATAGACTCAGGAGACTCTTTTACTCAATAGCTAAACTCCAGCCACAGCCCTTTGGGATATTTGAGTAAATGTAAGTGAAAGCTCCCTCTGTTTGTCTCTGTGTTCCCTTTAAACAAAAGTTTAATTCAGGACACTATGGGAATATTTAAAGAAATTTATCTGTAGAACTGTCTTCCAGATAAGATCCAAAAAATACTTTTTGGCCTGCAAAACTGCTCATCAGTCAGCAGAATTTCCAATAGTGCCTCTGATATTTTTTCAAACCACCTTCTCCCCATATAAATAGGTAAAGGAACAACATCTGCCTACAGGAGATAATGACATTAGTACTTTAAAATTTTCCATAAAAACCCAACAGCGAAGGATTAAAAAGGAAAGGGCAAATCAAGGAGAGCAAATTGATTTCACTTCCATTGGAATGCCAATTCCAATCAATTAGTGATTGTGGCACCAAATGTAGACTAAGGCAGACAATGAGAATGTATCTGCGTTCAGTGGGGAAGCATGCTGTGATTGATTTTTGATGTCTGCCGTGGGCATGGGAGAACAAGTCCTACATTTGAACATATGTTCAAATGTTGACATTTTCCACTTCTGGCTTCAATCCTCAATATCAGGTTTGTACAGGCCTTCAATTACAGAGACCTGTTTGGTTTTCTGATCTACATCATTTATTTTCTGTTAGCTTGGGATGCTTAGGCCCAACTGAAGACTCAGTTGTTCAAACCCGAAGGCCATGAGACCCCTACAATAAGTGACATGCTAGAATCTGAGTAATACTTGAAGGTTCAGTGACAGGCCAGCTTGGCTCACTTCCTCAACTTCCAGAACTAGGGGTCTGGCTGCGAGTTTTTGACCCTACCCTTACTTTGTGGTACAGTTCTAATGGAAGAGCCTGGTGTCCTCTCCTTGGGAACCCTGTGTATGGTATTCCAATGCTTTTGTGTACTACTTTGGTCTGTTCTCTCCACGCAGGGCGTAGAGACCACAGACATGTGGTCAGATTTTACACACAGATCAAGGGAATTTCAGAGTCTCTGCCTTTTGTGCAGCTGCAACCCTTAAAACCATGCCCCTCTCATCTTGCCTGTTGCTGGGACTAACTCATATTCTGGTCTGGCCAGTGAGGCTGGACTGTCCCTAGTTAGCCTGCTTTCACCACAGGTTGATCTGCTGCTCTAACAGCACTTTTCTGTTTAGATATGGTGAATGTCATCTTTTAAGCTTTCAGCTACTCTAGCTTTTATTAATTTGTGGAATAAACTCACAATGCTTCCCATGCTCTTTCAGCTTCATTGAATTTGTTGCTAAAAATGAGATTGGTGTTTCTATTGGATATGTAGTTTAAAACAAAAAATAAATAAGTTATCCAACTGGGTAAATATATGAATAGGAGGGACTCCAGTGACATGTTATAAAGCAAATCAAAAGAATTTATTTTAAATGTGGTATTGGGTTAAAAAAAATGTATTGAACAAGCTCAGGCCTTACCTTGAATATAAATTCCATTCTAGACTATCAAATTAAATAAGACAAACTTCTCCCAAAAATGAAAAGTCTGCTGAAGAAAATTGGAGAATAGAATATAAAAATGGATAAGGTGCGGGTGGCCATTACTTTGAAAAGAAAAAACTCCAACTTGTAGCGACAAAGATGAAGAGCCTGGAGAGGAGAATGCTGATCTCGTGAAGCAGATGGTCCAAACACACACTAGCTAGGAAAACAAAGCAGAAAACCTGGGAGGAAAGCCAGCATCTACAATGGACTAATAAAAGTGAACAAACACCTTGGCAACCATGTCAGACAGCTAGGAACCCAAATTGGCACTACTAAGCTCATTGTCTTGTACGTATCAGAAAAAGCAGCGGGACCACCCATGGGTAGCTGCTTAAATTCACTATACACTGGCAATCACTGAAGAGAATTAGAGCCCTCCAGTGCCAGGAAGACGCTTTAGATGTGCATAGTAGCTATTGCTCATGCTATTTTTATTTTAAATATATTTAAAGGATAAATATACAACCAAAGAATTATGTAAAATATTATATGAAGAAGTTATAATCAACAGTGGAAACCTTTAAGGAAGAAGCATGGGGAAAATGAATGAATGCCTTATTTAGGGCTCGACTGCTGTCTCATATTTTTCATAAATAGTTATGTTTTTGGATAGATAACCAACATTTTGAGGGGTTCTTGAGAGGCGGGAGAAGAGCACATGGAAAGCTTCCTTGCTCTGTCTGTACAGTGCTGCATATATTAATTCAGTGAATGCTTATTTTTTTAATGTTTTAAGAATTTGATTTTGACAATGGATCCTATAGTTAATTCTATGCAATAAAAATTCATACTGTAAGCAATCTTGACTGCATTATTCATTATCTTTGCATTTAATTCATGGCTCATATTTTACAATCATGACATTGGGTTGGGCTCTTGAGAGACAGTCATACCTGGGCTTGAATTACCTTCTAACCTGCTGTGTGACTTTGGATAACTTACTGAGTCTCTCTAAACCTCATCTCCAAACTGAGGATAATAATACCTCTTAAACATATTCAAACTATGGAATGAAATGTATATAAAGTGCTTAGGATAGTTTCTGATGTGGAGCAAGCAATCAATAACTGATAGCTATTAACACTTTTTTTTTCTGTCAGTGTAGCATATATATATATATATATATATATATATATATATATATATATATATATATAATCACATAATTGTTAAAAATGTTTTGCGTAACCTAAAAATGAAACTCTAGTAACTAAAGATGTAATAAATATTTGGAGATTTCTGACTTTTCCAATATCACGTTATTAAATTTATGCCTGTCTAGAACATTTTTAATTTGGGACAAAGAATAGTTTAATAGCCACATCTACATGGGCAAATGGAGATGTGAGGAATGACCTGGTGAATTAGACTCTGTGTAGTCAGACTCACACTTAGACCCCAGAATGTATGACAAAAGGCATGAGCATTTGTTTTGGAGAGATATTGCTAAATTATCCTCCAAAAGATTGTACCAACAATGAAAAAAAAAAGACTTTTTCTACATCCTTCTTAATTTTTGCCAATTTGGTGGCTAAAAAAGTGCCCCATCATTGTTTTCATGGACATTTTCCTAATTATTAGTGAGGCTGAGCACCTTTTTTATATATTCTTGGTTATTTACGTAGTTTCAGTGAATTGTTTGAGCTTATGCTTTGAACCATTTTCTATTCAATTGTTTGTGTTTTTAGAATTGATTTATAGGAACTCTTTTTGTATAGTTATTGATTCATAATGTATAAAGTCAGTAGAATCTTTATTTTCAATTTAATTTTTGATTACATTCTATTTTAGTCCACAGAAATTATTACTGTTTATGTCAGTGGAAATCCTTCCTTTAAGGCTTCTGGGTTTTATGTCTAGCTTATGAAGATCTTTTCTACAAAGTGAAATCTGTATTTAAATGCTTTTAAAGGTTTTTTAAAAGTTTAGATTTTTATATGAAATTTATTTTTTAACATTATATGAAATAGAAATCTAAATAATCCAACTTGTTATTTTCCCTATAAAAGTATCCACTGGCTCACATGTAATTTTTGAGTGGTCCATTTTCTCCCTACTGAATTGAATATTACATTTATTGGTACATTTGTATGTTTTTGTGCCATATGTCAATAGCATAATCTTTTTTTTTTTTTAAGATTTTTATTGGGGAATTGGGGGATGGGAACAGCGCTGGGGAATTGGGGGAAGGGGAACAGTCAAGTTGCTTCCCTTTTGTTCTTCAGTCTAGTTGTGGAGGACGTTGCTTCACTGACCCAAGTTGGCACCATCATTGCGCGCTTCCCGGGTGAGGCAGATCAGTCGCCGGCTTCTGGACAGCCGCTCACAGCGGCTGCTGGCCGCCGGCCACACATGGTAGCTTATGGCAACCCACTGCAGCAGGGGCTGCAGCCTACGACTCTGGGCAGCCCAGCTCCAGGTTGAGCTGTTGTTCAGCATCTTAGCTGTGGAGGGCAGTGTCACTGGCCCTCATATGTGGGATCCAAACCGGGGCCCTCTGGTTAAGGCCAGCTCTTAACCAATACGCCTCTCGGCCGGCCCTCAATAGCATAATCTTTAAATTCATATGGCTTCATGGTATGTTTTAACATAGTATGGTAAGGGCTGACTATTTTTTAATGATAATGTCATAATTACTCTTTTAGATTAAATTTTGAATCTGCTTATAAAATTCTACTTAAGAAGCTTATTTAGATTTGATTGAGCTTTTAATTAATTGAACATTAATTTGTGAAGCTTTGACATTTTAATTATATGGAGTCTTCCATGTAAAAGTAAAGCCCTTTTTGGCTTTTTAAATATCTTTTGTTTTCTAATTTTCTTGAGGTATATCTTTAACATTTCCAATTATATCTATTCCTAGGCATTTTGTAATTTTTATTTATAATTAGGGGAGCATTTTTATTATGTTAATTTTTTATTTTAAGCTATCATACCTACTAATCTATATAAGTATTTATTTATTGTTTTTAAAGTAATACATGTACAGAATTTTAACATCAAATAATGAAATACAGCTATCCTTGGATCTAGACCACTGATGTAGTAGAGCCAGTTTGTTTAGGTGTCTTCCCAACTCTGTGTTCAGGGGCTACATATTGATAACTTTAAATAGGCCATGGTGGGGTTATTTCCACCACACAAATTGGAATATGCTACAAATCAGGGTTTTTTGTTTTTTGTTTTTTTTAAGAGAGCAAATTTTAAACATATACCAGACTACCACGCTATTCAACTCTAATTCCCACCCCCCAAAACAACAATTTTCAACATTTCTAGCAGTTTCTTTGACCATATATATCTGTTGCTAAATATCATGCTTTACTGGTAAGAGGTTTTTGGGTTTTTTTCTTCATTTTTTTAGACATTGTTTTTGGTTTTTACCTGTGATGCTGGTTGATGAAAATTTCACTTTCTTACACCATCCTTCTTCCCACCCCATTATAGTCACATCACATTTTAAATTAATTCATTTTTCAGGCACATGATTATAACTATGCTAATATTTTTCACGCAAGCTATATTATATACTACAATTTTGTTTCTACTCTTCTACAACCCTTTTATCCTTACCCAAGTTAATAATTGTCTTACTTTTCTCTGCCTAGCGTTCTATGAATCTCCTACACTCACAACCAAATATGTGAAAGCCCTGTCAATAAAGTCAAACACATCAGGTAGTTAATATCAGTTTTATTTCTTCCCCTTTGCAGACATTCCTTTTGGAGCCCTCCATCTTCCTGTTCTATCTTGTTCTCTAGGTCAATAGTGCAACGATCATCCTCGAACTTTCCTTCATCATCGTTCTGGGAATTCCTTTTACTTGTGTTCACCAGGATTTCTTTTTCCAGGTATTCTTTTATTTTGAAGCACTCTCAATTAGCTTCCTTCAAAAACTGGATAGGAGATATATTTTTTTCCCCCCTGGGACTTTGCATGATTGAACGTATTTTTTTTTAATTTTTAGTTTATTAATCCACTCATGAAAAATCTGCTCAATCACCACAGATAAAGTCACTGATGAATCTTTACTCCTTCTGTCGTCCAATCTCCACCTCACATTTTGCCAGCACCAATGCTGGCTTTTGCAGTCCGTCTAAATTTCTTTATTCTCTTCTTGCATTCCTTTCACTGTTTTCTTGAGGTCTTTTTTCTTCTCAGACAGGCCATGTCTTGCAAGTCTATGTTTGGGTTCATTTTTTTCTTTGCCTAATCTAAGGATTCATAAATCATGCCAAAGCCAGTTGTCTGGTCACCACCAAAATGGGTTCTGAATCCAAATACAAAGGTGACTTCTGGTGTGGTCTTGTACATTTCGGTTTGTTTTCTCCAAATTTCTGTCTTAGGTACTGTTGCCTTCCAAGGGTGAAGGACGTTGATGACCATTTGTTTCCACTGAAGTAGTCTATCGGTCCTGAACTTCCTGGCCCAGATCGCCACTGTGTCGTTCATGCTGGCGGCGGACCCTCAAGCAGCCAGGAAGGAAAAGCACGACTGAACGTATCTTTGTTCTCGCCTCATACGTGGTAGATAGCGGAACTGAGGAGAGCATTCAACTTGGAAATTCTTTTTCTCTCGGAATTTTAAAGACATTGCTCTATACTCTTATAGCTTTTAATGTTGCTCTTAAAGCCCGATGCCATTCTCCTTCCAAATCGTTTGTAGTTGGCCCCTTTCATTCTCTGGAAGTTTGTAAGATCTTCTCTTTTTTTATCCTGAGTATTCTTAAATTAAAATAATATGCCTGAGGTGGGCATTTTTTCCTTCATTTAGTGGATTTTTTGAGAGTGGGAGTGCATGCCTTGTTCCCTATGGGATTTACTAATATTTTTTAATTGGTTACTAATAATACATAGAAAAGTTACTTTTTTTAATGTTGTATTTTAGTTGGTCATTTAAATTGATTATTTTTTATTTCTGTTGATTTTCTTGGATGTTTGAGATAAACAATACTACCATCAACAAATAATGACTTTCTCCTCTTATATTTCTATATTTCTACATTTGTTCTTCATTTTTTCTTGACTTACTTGATTGGCTAGGATATCTAGACCGACAGAAAATAGTAACTGTAGTAACAGATATCTTTTTCTTTTTATGACCTTAATGGGAATGTTCCTAATATTTTGCTATAATGTTTGGGGCATATATTTTTCAAGTTAAGAAAGTTGCCTTCCGTTCCTAGCTTAATTTGATCAGTAATCAGGAAAACATGTTAAATTTTTGCATCAATTTTTAACATATGCATATATTATTTTGGGTAATTCATTTAAGGCTACAATACATTTTTTTTAAAAAGAAACTGCTGGATTATTGCTATATATTTTTTTAGGAATTTTACATAAATATTTACAAAATATAGGTATTGAGACTAACTTTTTCATGCTTTTCTCTTTTTGTTCTGTTACCTGATTATAGTAGCCTTTAGAAACTTTTCTGGCTAGCTTTCTGTTGCTAATCTGAGAATTTGGCTAGTTTATTTAATATCACTCATATGACTATATTGAGGTTTTTTAAATTAGCATTATACATGGTCAAATTTTAAAATTATTGCAAGAGACAATTGAAAGTATGTGTAATTTCTATCATTTACAGAATTTATATACCTACTTATTGTAAGCTTATTAATTGATTATTATTAAAATGAATACAATTTTACTTTGGGGCACTTTATTAATTTTGCATAGATGTATTACTGTGCCCCACTGTGGTTATAACTTTTGATAGTATCTTCTTATATATCTAAGAGTGGTAACTTAGAATGCTATGTTATTTGATCTACAAAATTCAAAACTCTGTGTGGATTATAACTTTTATTGACATAAATATACATTTATTTCATTTAATGCCTTTGGTCTTGTGTTGGTAATACGTTTTATCTGAGAGTAATAATATGTGCCCACAGAAGCTTTTTGGGGGGTTCATGGACAACAAAGCTGGAAGTCTGCTCTTGGGGTAAAGAAGTTTGGTATGTTTCACTTATGGGCTTCAGTTACTACTTAGTTACCTTATTACCCTTTGTGGGAGTTATGTTTGCTTATCTTTCTGGCCTGGATATCTAAGCTAAGAACCCTCTCACGGAAGATTCTCCTTTGGGAAGTAATTCTTAAGGATTTATCCTGGGAAGCAAATGCCAGTGTATCTAGCTGCTTTATTTCTTTGTCTTGGAGAAGGAGGGCCAACATTGGCACAGTAGCTACTGTTTGACTGATGGTCTATTAATTAATTGTCCTGACAATTGCCCTGTTCTTTGAATTTGCTGACTCTGAGCTTGGAGTTTCTCTGGAGCTCCTTTGGGAAGGAAGATTCTCACCTTGGCAGTGGCCTTCTCTCAGGTCATTTGGGTTGAAGTTTTCTCACTGTGGTTCCTGTTAGTTTGATCCATCTTTATGCAGTCTTCTAAAAATCCTATATTTCTGGTTTGCTTATGTCATCCTTTCATCTCGATACTATGATTATTGTGGAATTATTTTCATAGTATCTATTTTTTCTGCCATATTGGAATTTACAAGAATATTTGTGCTCAATCTACTGTCTTGAATTGATCTTGTTACATTCCTTTAAAAGACTAAGATTTTTAAAAATGAATATAAATTACCTAAAATATCTAAATATAAGACATAACCTGATAACTGCCACCCAGTTTAAGAATTAGATTATAGTTACCATTGAAACTTACTGTACATTACTGCCCAATACACCTTACTTCCTTCCCAGTGGTAACATCTATCTCAAATTTTGTACAAATCATTCCCTTGCTCTAGGAATGATTTTACTCTGTTTGTTTCTATCTCTAAACACTATATCTAGCTTTGCATATATTTTTACTTTACATAAATGGAATGTCATCTTTGGCAGATCATGGTTTTTGCTTAACAAATTCTTTGTGAGATTCATCCCTATTGATAAATGCAGTTTTAATTCATTTGTCATTTTTGCAAATGTAGAGTATTTCACTGAATATAGTGTTCATTTATTTATCACATTTAAGTCAGTCTTTTCCATTTGTTTTTTTAATCTTAAATGTCAATTTAATTTTCTTATATGCTTTTCCTAATCTGTTAAGGTGATCATATTATTTTTCTTATTGGATGTGTTAATATGATAAAATGCATGAATACATTTTATACTGGTGAATCAATCTTCATACCTGGAATGAGCCCAGTTTGGCCACGACTGTGTGTGTGTGTGTGTGCTCACGCATTGTGCGAGGTGGCGGGTGTGTCTAAATTCACAAGGTAGTTTGTAATTTTACTTTTAAAATACTTTTGTTATCTGGTTTTGATATCTCTAAGTGATTTGGTGAGTGCTCCCTGTTTTTTAGTCTCTAGTGACATTTGTGTAATATTAGAATTATGTTTCCTTCAACTTTAGTAAAATTTCCATTAAGCATTGTGTTCTTCTGAAGATTTTTAACCACTGATTTCACTTCCTTAATTATTTAGGTCTCTTTTTCTTCTTGCATCAGTTTTGGAACATTATATTTCTTTTTAAGCGATTTGGATATTTCACCCAATTTACCTTTGACTCATTAGTTACTTACAACTGTGTTTAAAATTTCCAAGATGTGGGTTTTTGTAGTTATCTTTTTGTTATTGAATCCTATCTTAATTTCATTTTGGTCAAGGTAAATTCATAGCTTATATGAAACTGTCAAAACTTGCTCTGTGCCTTTTCATTGTAAACTGCATAAATCCCTTGTGTATGCTTGAGAAGAATGTTATTATTCTTATTGTTGAGAGCAGAATTTTCTATATATTTACTAGATCAAGTGTGTTAATTGCCTTGAAAGATCTGAACCTAATTCATTTTTCTTTTGTTTACTTAATCTATCAATTACTGAGAGAGGATCTTACTTAAAAAGTCAATACTATAATGGTAGATTTGTCAATTTCTTATATTTCTATTAAGTTTCGCTTTATATATAAATGAAGCTATGCTGATAAATACATACAAGCTTAAAATTGGTATGTTCTTGTCTTAGACTAAAACATTATTATTATGAGGAATCTTTTTACCACTATGCTTTTTTTTTGCCTTAAAATCTGTCTTTGTGATATTGTTATACCCCTTTGCTTTTGATAGCATTTACTTGATATATATTCTACTTTTTTTCATTAAACCTTTATATGTATATATTCATCTTTTTAAAAATTTTATATTCATCTTTTTAAAACTACCCAAAGCTGGATTTAAAAAAACAATAATAAAATTCTGTTTGCATATCTTTGTCTTTTACTGGGAAGTTTAGTCTGTTTACGTTCATTGTGATTACCAATATATTTGAATTTATTTTTGTTATCTTTTTTGTGTTTTCTATTTGCCATGTGATTTTACATTAAAAATTTCTCTCTTTTTGAATGTTCAACATTTTTCTTATTTTATTTTTCCCCTTTATTTTAGAATTTACATTCAACCCACCTATTTCACACAGACAAAACCCACCATAGCTCTCTACAACCAAACCAGGAAAAACATTTCCTTACCATCTCCCTTTGGAGGGTGGATTTTTTTTTCTAATTTACTTTTTCATAAAATACCTTTAGAGAGGAATTTTTTGCACTTTATGTGTGTAGGCTCCAAGTCTACTGCAAATAGACCAAGGTCTTATCTCTTATCCTCATTGGCTATTATTAAATATTAGATTAATTGGGTTAACAGATATCCTTATAATAGCCCAGGCTCAACTGACTGCTTACAATTTTGTACTTTACTCCTACATTATTGTTATGAGTCCTACTTTGTTACTATGAGTATTTTGATTACTTTTTTGCAGAATCAGCTCTATATTTAAAAAGATATATATCTATATCTCTGTCTCCCTCTCTCTCTCTCTCTCTCTCTCTCTCTCTCTC
>NW_017732441.1:109503-265812 GCF_001890085.2 Hipposideros armiger | reverse complement strand
TATATATATATATATATATATATATATATATATATATATATATATATATATTTAAAGTTTATTGGAGTAACAATTGTCAGCAAAGTTATTTTTTTAAGTGCAACATTTTTGGTGTTTGGTAGTGGAAATTTTACTCTCCATCCTTTTACTGTACTATTCCCTGGACAGATAAACAGGGCTTAAATTAAGGAGGACTGAAAAGCTGTGATGTGTGGTGAGCGACCAGACACTTAACAATAATACTTTGCTGACACCCATCCACCTGGGAGGGTCTGTCTTCATCACTCTGTAGATGTGCTGCTGGTATTTTTCAACAGCTATACAAGTAAGATGCAGTGAGCAATTTTTATTTTTATTTTTTATTTAAAAAGAATAATATACAGCCTCTGAGTGATATAGGAAAAATTTTATACAGTGTCTTTTATTCTTAATGCTTTATCTGTAAGATTTGAAATTAAAATGAATTGGAAACTTTCCAGTCTACTTTTGTTAGCTGAAAATATAACAAATTGAAAGATTGCTTAATGAAATATTAAGGTTTACTAGGTGATAATCATATACACAGAAAGAACAGATTCAATTAAGGAAGCTTTGACCACATGTGATTTTTACAAAATTTAAAATAGTGTCTTGTGATCTAAAGACACAGTCTGAGTGAACATTAATCAGGAAGATAGGCAGTCTAAGTTTTAATATGCTCTTGATCCTTGATGCATTTGGGTTAGTTTCTTCGTTTCTGGTTTGTCTTCTACCAACATCTGCCTACCTTAACTCCAAGAGGTGTGAGAATACAATGGGGTTCTTGCAGCCCTCTTTGTTTTAAGTTAAACTTTCAAACTGCTTGCCTGTCTATACTTTACAAGACAATATGTTCTCTTTGACATTTAATAAATATTTCTGTTGCCACATGGCTATATTCTCTTCCAGCCATCAGTTCAGTTTTGACAACATGGTTGTCATTATTGATCAGTGTCTAGGCAATGCGTGGGAAAAGAAAAGTGACAGTGCTATTGCAACAGAGGTGTAATCCATTAAGATGAACCAAAGCAGCAAATACTTAGCCTTAATCAGACAATCATTGTACTGATTAGGAGTTCAATGGTGAAGAAAATGTACAAAATTAAACCGTATGGATAAAATGTTGGAAACATATTATTGAAGATTTATCCAAAAGATGAGATTTAATTTGGAATATTATAGTTTTAAGTTGTCAAATAGAATTCCTCTGTACCTGCAATCCTCTTAGATGACTGATTTAAGAACATTTGACTTTGGTTCATCATTTCAAGTTCAATATTTTGTCTTTATGACATGTGATACTTGAAGGAAAATGTTTCAAAAGAGTTTCAAATCAGAGTACCATCAATCTCTGATCATTATCAGCATACTAAAAGTATTCTTCAGTACATTTCTTTGTAAATGGCTACAATGGATAATTATGCATGGTTAAAAATATTTATCTGATCCTCTTTTTGTGTAGTTTGTGAATTATTGACAATGAATATAATTTTCTTTTGAAGACTTACTTCTACTTTTTTTGTTTTATTTTTCTGTCACACATTAAAATATATGGCCATTAATCCTTGCATGTCCCATTTTACTCCCTGCTCTTTCTCTCTCTGTTTTTTAATCCCAGAGGATTTTTAATTCTTTTTATCCCCTTTTAAGTTTTCACCAATCTATGAAGGACCTTTATTATTTTCTGGAACTCATAGCTTCTGTATCAACCTTTACTGAAAGACCAAATCAGCCTTCCATGTAAGCATACATTTGGCCAAGCTTCCTTTTCAAAATGGTTTTAAAATTCCATGAGCAGCAAATTATTGTTATAGAATATAAAACATAAACAATCACCTATATCTTTACAACCCAGAAATAACCAATGCTACACTTTGGTATATACTCCTCAAAGTATTTATATGTAAATATAGCCATTGTTTTATCTTATATACACAAATGAATGGAATCATACATGACCTATGGTTTTATAATCTCTTTTTATTCATTCAACATAGAGAACAACCTACATCATTGATGTCTTACCATATCAATGAACATACCTCTAAAACTTGTATTTTATATCTGCCCAAATTAAATTACATGGATATGCCAAGGTTTACTCAAGTAATCCTCAATTATTAGAATTCAGAAGCTTCTAAGAAGTTAATTTATTAAACACATGTTTGAGCATCTACTATGTGCCAGTCCCTGTTGTAGGCACTGGGGCTTAGCAATAAACAAGACAGGTAAGTTTCTGCCATATGGAACTTGTTTTACAAGAGTAGCATTCAAATAGTCTCTCTTTCTAAGGTAAACTACTCCGTCATGATCACATAGGTACTTTAGGTTGTTGTACACAGTTTTTATAAAACTTAAGAGAAAAAAAAATGCCTTGGGTGTACTTCTCCATCCCTCTACCCACTAACTGTACAAATAACTGTTAGGTTTCTGTGCTTTTGTTTGGAGACTTTCACAGTACAGAGAAATTAGTGTTCTTGTAGAAATCTAAAAGCATAGCTGGAATTATTAGTACTTATTGACTTGAGAATCATCTTTTGTTGTTACTCATAAATAAATGCTCCTAACCGAACACATTTTAGTGTATATGAGTAGCAGTATAATTTTATCTGACTCTTATAGGTGATATACATTTTAGTAGTTGTTTTGGTGATGGAATTTTAAAAAGCCGCTTTGTACTCTAGTGTTGCTCTGTGTGGCATTGTTCTATGTCCTCAACCATAAATCAAAGTGTTTGACTAGATGGTTCCTACAGTGCTTGCCAACTCAGGACAGGGAGGCTTTGCACTATCATAAAATAGTTCTTAAGACTTCAGCTCAAATGACTTCAAAGCTTTTTGGTATACATATATCCATGCAATCTGTCAGCTTCTGGTTCTTATTCTCCTTAAATATGTTGTAATGTTTTACTCAGGCATAGGAATGGCAGGATTTTCAGTTAAGTACAATCTATTATACTAACAATCTATAACTTTGATTTCTCTCCTCTCAATTCTGGGGAACATTTGCCCTTTCAAATGTAGAAAGGCAACCGATCTACCTCCTCGGGGAATTTTCTTAACTGTTATGTTGACCCCTGGCTGATAGAACTTTTCAGGGGATTTTTTATTTTCTTCAAAACAATCTATACTCTTGGACCTCATTCAGTTTCTTGTTTTCATTTCTTACAATATTCAGGTGAATATTTCCCCCTCTATATACTTTCACATGGCCAGGGGCAACTATCATCATTAGAAAATATATATTCAAAATGGTAATATTAACATAACATTAATTAATCTTGTTTGGATTCAATGTATGAAAGTTTAGAGACAGAATTAATTGGGCTTTCATTATAGTTTTGCATTTTTCATCTCTCTTCATATATAAATCTACTTTCAGAGGGTGGAATGCCAGTAGGACAGTAGAAATCAAAGTTCTCGCTAGCCTTTAACTCTGGGTAAACTCTTCAATTTGCTTTTGAATATTCTCAATTTCTTATGCCATTTCTCCTGGGAGAACTCATAATTAGTGTTTAAGAATTTTTTTTTTGACAAAAACTCTATTAGATTTTTTCAAGTGAATCACTTACTACAGATTTCATAAGGTCAGATTCCAACTGGTATTTACATTTTTAATTGACATTCAGGAAGAATTTTTAGCTGGAGTTAAAGACAAAGAGGATGGACAAGAATTATTATATATAGGTCAGCTCTTCTGAAAATGATCCAATTTTTAAAAGTTCACAAAATGAATGATTGTTTTATTATTACTCCTAACTTGAATTTATACCATTAAAACCATATTCTACTGAAGGGACATATAATGCAAACCATATAGTTTCACATTGAGGGATTCAAGTGCAAAGGGAATACTCACTCCTCTGAAAATTGGTCCATCATCAGCTTTGACAGAAGGATTTGTATGGCTTATGAAACATTCCATGAGACATGTGGCAACAGCCACCATGATAGTGGTGATAAGATTCAGGTATCATTTAAAATCAGCGGTCCAGCAGCAAGAGACATCAAAGATAACTTCAATATCATAAACTTCAAAAATTAAAAGTTGCTTGGCCTCCACATTAATAAAGTATTGAGAAAGCTGAGTTTTTTTTGAAGGAGAAAACAAATTCAGTAAAATGCGACAATTCAAAATTAATTTCACTCAACACGTTTCAGACAAGTATTTGGTAACTTAGAAATACCATATTTCTAATAGGCATGTTCATATACACGTTCTATGTAAATTTTGAATCAAATTAATCCTAATACTTACATGTTTATACATTATGTGTCTAAATTATGAGTTCCTAATTCTATGTTTTATTCATCTTTTTATCTTTGGTGCTTACCATAGTGTCTAATTTATAGTAAGTGCTCAATGAATGTTTCATTAATGAACAAATTTCCATTTAGTATATTAGCAGTGTGGAGTATGTAAGAAGGAAATACTTTCTTGAGTTTCAATTTGTTTACTATATCAAAGTACATTCTAACTACTGTCACAATAAGCAATATGATATGAAGCACACGGCATAAAGGAAACTGTTTTATTATGATTTCTGATTATGAGCTGATTCTGAGATTAAAAAAAAACATGTAGATTAAGTGTGGCCACATTCAGATATTAAAAAAAATAAGCCTTTATCTATCCTTGTCATTGGTTTGTGCAGTACATAAACAAGTAAGATTAAAACTGTCATTTAAAAATCCATCCTGGTTTCTACATCACCACTTACTTACAACAATTTACTTATATCCAACTCTCATTAAAAAATCTATTATTTTATGATATTATGTATGGTTCTGTTCTCCAGGTGCCTATATTCTAGTAGGAAAAAAGAGTCAACCAATTTAGGTTACATGTGAGAAAATAAAATAACAGAATAATATATCTATATAAAAGTGTGAGACAGAATTGTTTTAATTGTATGAAAATATTTTAAAGGAAGGTAGATTAATTTTTGAACAGTGTAGAAGAACTGATGAATTATACAGGTAAGATTCGTATCAGATCCTTAATTTTTGAATGACGTGGCTCATAGAAGAATGGTAAAGTGTCACAAGGATGCTTTTTCTTTTGTGGCTGAAATAGAAAGTTTTGAATTGGATAAACTGTCAAGTGGGATTCTTTCATGGCTTGGAGCCAAATGACAGGTGGCTTTGTGTAGCTATGGTTTTGAGCCCTACTTGAAGGGCTATAGGAGAACCCTGGCAGTTTTGAAGGCTAATTAACATAATTAAAAAGGGAGATTACCAACGTGCTGCTGACAATACCTAAGCAGAGTTAAAATGGAATTTAAACAGGTTTATTAATCCAGGAAACATTACTATGTAGAAAAAGTGTGGATGCCCCCAGTACTAAGGGTTATTGTTTCTTTGACCCTTTATTAAGTGCTATCAGAAGGAAACAGAGTTGAAGAGAAATGGATTCATATAATTTAGGAATAAATGCATTGATTGATTTATTTAATCATCTCAAAATGATCGTTTTTTGTGAAGTTGCCTGAGGATGTGCGGTAAGCCAGATAGTCTCAGCCCCGATGGAGCTTATCATCCTGTGCTAGGAAGGTGTAAGTGGTTGCACAGGTAAGCAGTTCGGGACATTCCACAGCAGAAAGAAGTGCTGGGTAGGATTGGCGTGGGGGTCTTCGGGGACACATGGAAGTGCCATCATCCTGCTTGGAAAAACCCCATGTGATTTTCTTCATCTTGTAATATTACTTGAAATCAAGCTAAATTGCTAATAATATGATAATGATAATGGTAGGATGTATATCCAGCATCTTATTATGTACCAACCCTGTGAAAATGGCTTATGCGCATTATCTCATTTTAATCTTCAAAACTATCCTACCAATTAGGCACTGATTTGTTTTGTTGTGGTCGCTCTTTTACCGCTAAGAAAAGTGAGCCTTAAAAAGGTCGAGTAACTGCCTGATGGTGACAAATCTAGTCAGGAGTAGAGATGGGCACAAACTAGAACTATATTTTAACTTTCCCAAGCACATGTGCGGAATTTCTGAAAGGAGACACTAATCAGGAACGTCGTGTGTGTAACTAACACTACTTCTCAGCATTAAGAACACACCCTCCCACATTCGAGTAGCTGTACATTTTTAAAATTACAATGGCGAACTTGTTGAACTTTTTTAGATCAATAAAGCTCAAATGTAAAACTCACTTTTTGGCATCTGAAGACAGGAAATGTAAATGTAAAATGAATTGGACAGGAGTAAAACC
The DNA here is from genome assembly GCF_001890085.2 of Hipposideros armiger. Taxonomy (NCBI): domain Eukaryota; kingdom Metazoa; phylum Chordata; class Mammalia; order Chiroptera; family Hipposideridae; genus Hipposideros; species Hipposideros armiger. Next base: position 259,570 of record NW_017732441.1, on the reverse strand, counting down.
ACTCACTGGAACAGAAACCCTTTTCAATAATAACAACTGAAGGCTTCTTTGGCCAAGATTACTTGTAAAATATTTATGTATAATTGAAGCAGTAGTACCACACAAGGAATAGATTCACAACCCTTCCAAATAAAAGGTTTGGCACTAGGCAAACCTCTTTTGGAATGCAGTGTAGGAACCAGTTGAAGGTTAGTTTTGAAGGTTAAACATTGGATTTTTAGCTTTCTTATTTGTCTTCTGTATGTCAAAAATTTCCAGCTTAAAAATGGTTAATTTTACAAATGAAGAGAAATGCCAATTACATGAAAATCAGAGGACATCATTTATGTATCATTCCCTTATTAAAAAAAAAGTGGCTGACACCATTCTATGTAATATAGCCTTAGATAGAATGATCTTCTCCTCAGGTAATTTCTTGATTAAGAAGCTGCTCAGTGGCATAGGAAAGGACAGCAGAGTGATTGCTTCCTCTTCAAATCATGTCTGAATAATAAGGAGTCAAAGCAAGAATAACTTGGAAATATTGAGGTGTCTCCATTAGCTAACCTCAGAACATTTCAATAATTATTTTACCCTCGAGATATAGATTTGAAACTTTCAGTTTTCTTAAAGTTACAGAACACAAGTCGCTATTGATGGAGAACAGCTGGAACTGAGGATGGGCTCTAAAAAGGTATCTTTTCATCATGAGTCATATCAATATCACAGTGATCATCTCCTACATCTACTGATTCTTAAATAACAATTTGGCTCGTCAAATCCAGACTTATCAAAAGATAAGTCCCACTCGATCTCGTTGGATCTAACTACTGCCTAGAGCAATTAATACAGAAAGAGGGGGGACATTAAAAAGGCACTGTAAAACAAAATGTAAATGGAATTCATTAATTTGATGTAATAAACCCAAGATATGTAGAAACTACAAGAAATAATCAGGTCACATCAAAATTCCTCAAGTATAAAGATACTGCTAAATGTTTACTTTCCTAAATAATGAGAGGCACTATATCCTCTATAATATTAAAACAATCCATTGCACATTTCCAAATAATGAATCACCAAGTATGACTGACACATGGAATTCATAGAATTATCCTAAAACTGAGGTGGTTTATACGTGCCAAGTACAAAAAAATAAACAATTAGCTTAAAGTTGTAAATTAGATAACATATGTTAAGTAACTAAAAATATAAAGACTTTTCAGGTAGCTTCTACCAAAAACTTGTTGAGGATCTTGAAAATGATTTTACAAGTCTCTTATGCCTTGGCTCATATTTATAGTTTCAATGATTATTGCATATTTTTAAGATATTGCATATATATATATATATATATATATATATATGTATGCAAGAAGAGATGTGTAGTCTGTGTTTGTTTCCATGTTTGATTCAACACTGCTGTCTAAACTTGCAACTGGCACTAAATGGTGTTAACGCCTTGTGATTCCCATAAATAAGGAAGTTTTTTGTCATTTAATTCAGTTCATCAATGTCAGAACAGGTTCCCTCAGACTTTGGAGATAAGTTTGGCTTAAGTTACTGGAACTCATTCATGAGCAAATTTAACCAGGATGAGGAAGTGTACTGTGACAACTTCAAACATAATTATGATTTTATTTCTTAGATAGAAATTGTGCTAAATTTAAAATTTTTACCTATATGTAGATATACTGGTGAACTCTGTGAAGGAAAGGCCTTTAATTCTTCAACTCTGGATGATCGGTCGGCGTTACTGCATTGCCCTTTTGCAAATGAGAAAATTGGGAAGTGAAGTTACTTGCCTAATGTTAGACAGAAAGTAAGTAAGTGTCAGAGTCAGGGCTTAAACCACAGCTATTTGAATTCAATACTTTTCCCACTAAACCACAACTAGTGATTTAAATCTATTCAATACTGCAGTGTTATCCAAGAGCCATAATTTGTGATGTTTGTGCTGCTGCCAGGGCTGCTGCCTAAATATTCACAAATATATGTGATTACAGTCACGTGCTACATCATGACATTTTGGTCAACGACGGACCTCATATATGATCGTGGTCCTATAAGATTATAATGGAACTGAACATTTTCTATCACCTAGTGATGCCTTAGTCATCATAATATCAGAGCACAAAGCATTACTCACATGTTTGTGGTGATGCTGGTTAAATAAACCTACTGTGCTGCCAGTTCTATAAATGTATAGCACATACAATTATGTACAATATATAATATCTGGTAATGATAATAAATGACAATGTTACTGGTTTGTGTATTTACTATAGTTATTTTTTATTGTTATGCTAGTGTATACTCTTTGCACTTATTAAAAAAAGGTTGGTGTAAAACAGTATGCCGTGTTACAACAGCGGTGGCCTCAAAATCTCATGTTTACTGTGTCTCTTGATTGCATTATTTTCTCTTGTGTTGTTTTGTGTAGTAACATGCTGTACAGGCTTGTAGTCTAGGAGCAGTAGGCTCTATCATATCGTTAGCCTAGGTGTGTAGTAGACTATACCATCTAGGTTTTTTTTTTCTTTTTAAAGATTTTTTGGGGAATTGGGGGAGGGGGAACAGATAAGTTGTTGTCCTTTTGTTCTTCAGTCTTGTGGAGGACGTTGCTTCACTGGCCCATGTTGGTATTATCATTGCACTCTTCCTGGGTGATGTCAGTTGCCAGCCCTTGGACGGCCGCTCATGGTGGCTCACGGCAGCCCCACTGCAGCCTATGCCATCGCCGGCCAATCATAGCAGCCCAGCTCCAGGTTGAGCTGTTGTTCACAATCTTAGCTGTAGAGGGCACAGCTTACTGGCACATATGGGAATTGAACCAGCGGCCCTGTTGTTCAGAGCTCGCACTCTTATCAACTGATCCACTTGGCCGGCCCAACACCATCTAGGTTTGTGTAAGTGCACTCTATGATGTTTGAACAATGCAAAATTGCCTATCCATACATTTCTCACAACACATCCCTTTCATTAAGCAGCACATGACAGTATTAAATATTTGGAAGATGCGACGAAACAAGTTATGTCTTATTTTCTAGCTTTATTGGGGATATAATTGATAAATAAAAATCATATATATTTAAGGTGTCAGTGTGATGGGTTGATATACATATACATTGTGAAATGATGACCATAATCAAGCTAATTAAACATACCCATCACCTCACATAGTTACCTTTTTTTAGTTTAGTTTTGTTTTGATTTTGGTTTGGTTAGAACACTGAAGGTCGACTCTCTTAACAAATTTCAAGTATAAAATGTAGCATTATTAATTATAAATCACCATTCTATACATTAGATCCCCATAACTTATTCATCTTATAACTGAAAGTTTGTACCCTTTGACCAACATCTCTCCATTTTCCCCATTTCCCAGTCCCTGGGAACCACCATTCTACTCTCTGGTTTTGAGTTTGACTTTTTTAGATTCTGCATATGAGATCATACAGCATTTTGTCTTTCTTTGTCTGGCTTATTTCACTTAGCTAATGCCCTCAAGTTTCATTTGTTCATATTGTTGCAAATGGCAAGCTTTTCTTTTTTTATGGCTGAATAATATTCCATTGCATATTTATACTATCTTTTCTTTATCTAGTCATTGATTGACAGACATGTAGTCTGTTTCCATGCCTTGGCTATTGTGAATAATGCTGCAATAAACATGAGCATGTAACTATCCCTTCAAGATACTGATTTCATTTCCTTTGGATATATGATATGCCCTGTAGCATGATTGCTTAATCATATGATAGTTTTATTTTTTATTTTTTTGAGAAAACTTCATGCAGGTTATGCATGTTTTAACAAGCGAAAGCATTTCTAAATTAGATCATCCATGTTACCTGTTTTTTCTCTATCAAGATGTTCAGGGGTTATAATACAGTAAGTGCTAAAGAATAGAGGAATGGGTGCAACACCCCGATCTGATATGGGTGCAGTACTTCTGTGTGTTCGGAGATGGAATGGCTGCCTACAAAAGATTGACAACAAGGTCAGAGGGCCTCAAGGTGTGATCCTACAGAGTGCTCTGGGCTAGGAAATTGTGACCTGGGAGTTATGTAATATACATAGAGTCATTTAATGTGAGTGTAAAATAGTCTTACTTGTAAAAATGAGGAGATTGATAGAGATCAGGGGTCCCCATGGTGTCTGCTGGCTGATTCTGCCTTCTCTTTCCTGGGGCCGCCATGACATGCACAATTTTCCTTTTTAAATTCTTCAGGAGGAATTCACACTTGACATTTCACCATGGGTCCCATCACTCTCTCTAGTTTAAACAGGCTGTCTAATTCAAACATTTGTCACTTGTTTGGCCCCAATGTAGATGAATTCCAAGGTCCCTTCCTGCTCAAAAATTCTCTGGCTGTTTCATGTACAATTGGCTGATTGTATGTTGTTGCTCATGAATAATAGCTCAGGTGTGCTTCTGTTACAGACCATACTGTTTTGGGGCAAAAAGGCCTGTTTCAAATTTGTTCCAGTTTCTTCAGTTGCCAAAAAATAAAGATATCCCTCACAGAATTAAAAAAGTTAACCTAATATTCTAATTTATGAAAATTCTTAAGAAATGCATTAATTACTGGACTCATCAGCCAACAGAGCCAAAGGTAGTTTTCTCAAACTTAACTGAGCCAAACCGAGTCTAATTCTGTGATACACAGAAACAATCAGGTTTCCAATGTCTGATGGTCTTGATTCATGGAACTAGCTTACCACTCTTCAAGAGAGGTGGTTATCTTTGCATTTATCATCATGTCTGGTTATCTGGGTCTATGAAAAAACATATATATATATATATATATATATATATATATATATATATATATATACACACACACACACACACACACACACTGTGAAATTATCTCTTAATATTAATAGGTATACTCTTTGCATATCTCTATAGCATCAAAACTATCTTAGCTCATTTATTATTTGAAAATATGATTTTTAATGACTGTTTAATATTTTGTTAGGTACCCTAACTTCGGGACTTAATCTTCAGTTGTTAATCACTTAGGATGTTTTCAATTACAAACAAGTACTGGAATTGCTCTCTGTAAAGTTAGCAATGACCACTAATCATGCAACCCAATGACGTCTTCTGGCATTTGGGATGGCTGCTACATCTCTGAGATGATCCTCTTTGCCTTTGATCCTCTTTCATTTGCTCTGATTTTTCATCCCTTTCTCTCTCCCTAAATATAGATGGTCCTCAAAGCAGTGTTCTTCACTTGCTTACCTCAATAGACTCTCCTCTGGAAAATTCATTTTTCCCAAATGCACATTTTCAGTCTAGAAATATCTCACAATTTCTACCATCTCTTTTTTAATTAAACTTTCCATCTAAAATCAAATTGGACTAACAAGACACGAGTCCACCACTTCATAGTCGGTGTAGAGGCCTGACCACTGCACTGTATTTCTGAAGCTGATGTTGAATAACATTGTATGTCAGCTATAATTATATATACATATAGTCACGGGTCATGGAGTAGAGTGTGGGAATGGAGTGAATGGAATTGTACTAGATAAGTATGATATCGGGGATGGGAGGGCAGTAGATGGGGGAGGGGGACTGTTTCTGTGTGAAGGGTGAAAAGGATAACTATTGCATTGTTCTGTACACCTGAAACTAACAATAAAATAACAAAATAAAATAAAATAAGATAAATAAAATAAAATTGGACTTACCCGACCTAATATAAGATTGAACTTAACTAACCTAAATTTGGGACTTCTGTGACCTCCATATTTCTTTTAACGGTACCAACTATTGTCTGAATTGTCCAATGCAAAACTGCTCATATAAACTCATTCTCTTTCATCTTTTCTGCAAAACATGTCCAAGTTCTTTCTTTTTTCTCCTTTCCATTTAATTTCACTTTCGCTGAAATTTATTCTTCACTCTTTCAGTTGAATATTACTCCTATTCACTTCATTTTTAAGCTGACCAGTAGCCTCATTAAAAAAAAAAAAAAGGTAGTCTTTGAAGTGAAAGTCAGTGGTAAAACAGGTTTCAATACATATCACAATATAAAAGCCATTTGAACAACTTTTTGATACTTGCATCACAGAAGAGTTTTCTTTATCAACGTAGAGGGATGAGAACAGGGGTGTCTTTGTTCCTATTTCTTCAAGGATTTCTGACCTGGAAGGTCTTTCACTGTGTGTACCCTCTCGGATTACTTTCTAATCCTTGAGAACAATCTACAGTGTTTTAGGCGTACCCAAGCTGATAGCACCTCTGATATGGTCTGATCTACCTGGGATGTGCCCGTTTCCCTGAATCATCATCATGTTCTTTAACAAGAAATCCCTCAAAAATTGCCCTACAACGGTCTGTGGACAAAGTCAAGTCAAGCATTGCACAGATATGTGTCATTCGGCTCTAATACAGGCTGTACATTTTTTAAGCTCCCTTATTATAATGACAGAAGTATTTCTGTATAAATATGTGAAATAAATAACACATGCTATTTATGTGTATAGTGGTGCTTAGACAGTTTGATTTCTTTGTGAAAAAGAAATAAACTGGGAAGGTTATTATAGGAAAGCACTCCCATGTGGAGAAGACCATATGTTTGACTAAGGATTTTATCATATTAAGCACCCAGCTGTCTTTGGCCATTGAAGCTTTCTTGGACAGATATGCGGCTGAGCATTTTCAAAACACTTTTCTGATTGCCAGTATAAAGTTTGGCTTCAGGGACTATCTCTCACATATTTGCCAGAAATAATGAGCACACTGATGCTTTTCCTCATTTTCAGCAAGAGAAACATTTTTGAGTACTGGAATGAGGTTCTATGGAAGGTCATATAATTACCTCCCATTAAAGCCTTTATAAACAGAATGGCTATTTATATTCCTGGAGTTCTTTTTTATTCTTTTCTTTTTTTAATGTAGCTCTGTTTTACAGTTAAAGAGTGATTCTGTGATAGTTCCTGAGGTCATTCTAGGTTTCATTTTGAATACTTCTAACATCTTAGGTAGGTTTCATTCAGAAAAATAGCCTTGTTTGGAAAAACTGGTTCTGGTCCTGGCTCTGTCATAAAGTTATTGCATAAATCTTAATTCTTTTGCCATTTCTGAAGAGGGTGTTTAAGGATAAACGAAATAATAAATGTAAATATTCTGTTGCCTCTTTAGAAAGGAATGAAAGAGAAATTCAAAACCATGTCCAATTGCTTTTTAATCTCTATACAGCTCAACTGCTGTGATGGTTGAGGCAATTAATACAAAAAGAGAAAAGGTTCGTATTTTGAAGAAATAAAGAGTGAGCACCAAAGTCAGGGAAGAAATATTGTTTTATGGAGTAACCTAAGCAGTTTCAAGTCATAGCAACATTATGTGCTAACTGCTGTGGGTTACAAGAGGGATCATTTCTCCCTTTCCAAATCTGAGGACTTTGTTTCTTGTCCCAGAGTCTGCCATCTCTTTCTGCATTACCTTTCCCAGCCCAAGCATCTGTTCTTTCCCCTGTGTGCTGTTAAGGTAAAAAGGAGGGTGATAGAGTGAAAAGTGCATGGATTTTATTTTAGACAGACCTGAGTTTGCATCTTTCTTTGTCACTTAGCATCAGGATTACCTTTGTAAAGTCACATACCCTCATGTGAGAACACTGAAGTAATTTCTTCTCCTCAAAGTTGGTACAAAATGAGATGATATCTAGAAAACAGTACAATTGCTGATACAAAAGGAGTTCTCAATAATTATTAGGCATTATTGTTCTGTTTTCATGTGTCTGAGAATACCACTGCCAATTTGGATATAACTATTTTAATCCTGATGAAAGGTATACAAATTGGGAATAGAAAAAGGAATACATGATAAATAAAAGCAAGAGATATTTGAAAGAGATAGCCAAAGATAAAAAGAAGCAAGCATAATTAATGCGAACAGTTTCAATTGTGATATATGCTTTTAAACCAAAACAACTACTGACAGTAGCGTTAAGTTTTCACATATAATTTGATGATTGATGCCTCTGATAATCTTCCTAAATTGGAGGCCACCATGGAGAAAAATATTTTCAATATGTTCTTAAAAATGCAAGTGTAGGTTGGAGGTTGTATGTTTGTTTGTGAAAGCCACGTGTCAGTTTTGCACAGGTTGTTTTCCGAATTAGAGAAACTGTGTATCATAAGGGTTAAAAGCCTGGGTTCTGGAGCTGAGTGCCAGGGAATGTATTTCACATTCATCACTTAGTAGCTGTTAATATATTATCTTGGGCAGGACACTTAACTGCTTTGCACTTCATGCTTTCATGTATAAGTTTGGGATAATAATAGTTCTGTGCAATGTGGTTCATGTGTGTGTGCCTGTATGTGTGAAAGTTGACTGAGTTAATGCATGTAAAGGGATTGCATTAGTGCTTGGCAAAGAATAAGTCTTCTATATTTATTAGGTATGGTTATTATTATCATTACTAGTAGTAGTAAGTATAGGGAAATAGTACGACTTGGAAATGATTATGTTTGGTAACCTTCCCAGAATTATTTTATGGCTAACGTTGACTTAGTACTGACTCTCTTTAATGACAAAAAAAGTCACTATTTGAGCCTAAAATAAGGAGATCAGTATTATCAGTATTTTATTCATGGATAAAGAAGTAAAACAGAGCTATGGTTCAGAAAGCTACTCCATAAAACAGAGTAAGGAAATATCATCTATTTGCATTTGCAAATAAAATAGAGTACTGGGGCAGAGCCTAAATTTAAGAAATATTTTTTTCAAGGAGGTATAAATCTATGGCAAAAACATGAGTCATGCTTTTATTTTGTTGTGAGATGCAACTCTAATCTAAGTCCCTGACACACACACACACACACATACACACACACACACACACACACACACACACCACACCACACCACACCACACATACAGTCACATTCACATTGAATTCAATCTTTGAAGGCATGTATTAATACTTCAATTGTACATGTGGGAAAACTGGATAATAGAAAGAATTCATGGTTTGTCTAAGACACACACTAAGAATTATTGACTCGTCCTCGTGTTGCTTTGTCTCTGTTAGAGCATATTCATATCCTGAGAGTATTACTGTTATGCCACTCTGTGGACCTTTGCTATATTTTGTTGTGCTCGGAAAATGTATAATATTTAAAAAGAAAGTTCATTCTTATAAATTAATCTTTATTAAGGAACAAGACTGCATTTCAGACAGAGAACCACTGAAGGCCTGAGGCTGGCATGCCAAGCTCTGGAAGCAGAAAGGGGAAGTAAACTCACTCTAAAGAAATCCAGGGCTCTGGGTGTTCAGAAAAGCAGAAGGCCAGAGATGAGAAGCTGATCACTAGACAAACTGGTAAAACGTGACCATGGTGACAGAGAGGTAGGATGGCAGCCACATTAATGAAGCAGGTTCTTGTCAACTTGGGGTGACTAATGCTGACAGCCAGCAGCATGCACCAAAGAGTAAACCGTGCTCTCTGGAGGCCTATCACAGAAGGAATGCAACTAATGAGATTCTGTGCATCACTCTGATGAAGTATGAATGAATGCTCATCAGGAATAATTGACCTAGAAACTGAGACCAGTATTTCAAGGGGCAGCTTAGAGCCAAGCCCCTACCAGCCAGTGCAGGCAGCTCCAGATCAAGTATGTGATTTTTCTAAGCCAACTTAGGGACAGAGCAGCCCTGTGTTTTTCCTACCGTTGCTGACAGGATTTTTCTGGACACAGTGTGCACGGATAAGTCTTAAAATAGAACAAAGCAAGGGTGGGCTAAATCTTCCTGGTTTTGGGTGCAGGGGAGAAGATAGGAACTCTGGAGTCAGACAGACCTAGATTTGAATTCTAGTTCTTCCATTTATTTGCTGTAAAATTGGGTAGATTACTTCATCTTGTTAAGTTTTTTCATCTCTATGATGGGGCTAAGAATAATTACTTCAAAATGCCTAAGATAACATATGTAATACCTTGGCACGTAACATGTTTTTAATACATATTGGTTCTGTCCATCCCATTTTATTTAGAGACAAAATTGATATACAGTGTACTGCCTGTCTTTTCCTGATTGTAATTTCTTCACATCATTGCTCCTTTCCTAAACCTGAAGATTCATTCATGCATTCATTCCTCGATTGAATATTGAGCATTTATAGTATGCTGGGACCTGGGCCAGGTCCTGGGATTGTAGAAATAAAGAACACAGCTTCTGCTTCCACATTGGTTACTGAGCACTGCGGAGTTAATGGATAACTTCAATACAATGTGATGAGTACAGATGCTAATGGAGCAGCTTGGGCAGATGGGTGATGGGTCATCGGTGGAGCCTTGTAAAGTATGAGTATGGGTTACTCAAGGAAAGGCAGGGGAGGATAATGGTGTACTTCTTGAAAGGGTAACATATACAAAGATACGAAGGCCTTGTGTAGATAACCATGAGCCTCTTTCGGGTAAAGGCCACTTATCAGATTTAAATGGCTTCCAATAAGTCAGTTAATTCAGCTCTAGTCAAGAACACACGTTTCCACCTTGTCTGTCTTTTGTCACTCATTGCCACCCACCTTGGGTCCATCTACATCTAACTATCAAAAGTTTTCTAAGCTGCTTCACTGTGTAAACTAACCAAGCTTTAGGACTAGGCCTTAGAATTACAGGCACAGTATTAGATGTTCTTCTAAATGATTTAACAATGTAACCACTGTGGTCAGTGCCATAGATGTGTTAGTTAAAAAAAAAAAATGTGTAGTTTTACTGGGTATTAACATTTCAAAGAAGTTGCTTTTATACTTTACATACAGCCCTGAAAAAGAGTATTATCGATAGAATAACCAAAAAAGGATTATGACTCCCTATCCTTAAGATGTGTGTTATGCTAAGTGTCTATTGTGTGCTATAATAGAGCTAGCTTAAAAACATTAAGTTTTGTTCAAACTTTTCTGTCAGAGCAAAGGATAGTGTCCTGAAGCTCTGCATGTTGTACTGTAGTTGAGCTGTGTGAGTGAAAGTGAGTAGCAATAAACTGAAGCCATTTACATAATGATCCATCTGAGAGCCCCAAATCAGTCTTTACTTAATACACCTGTGATTTTTGTTTTTGCTATGAAAAAAAATGTTAGAAAAATCTTTTTGGACACTAAGGTCATTTTCTTTGTATGTTACTGAAATATATTTCTCTCTCTCTTTTTTTTTAATTTTATTGGGAAATTGGGGGAAGGGGACAGCGTTGGGGAATTGGGGAAGGGGAACAGACAAGTTGCTGTCCTTTTTTTGTTCTTCAGTCTAGTTGTGGAGTGGAGGGCATCGCTTCACTGGCCTATGTTGGTATTATCATTACACTCTTCCCGGGTGAGGCAGTAACTCGCTGGTCATTGGACGGCCGCTCACAGCAGCTCACAAAAGCGCACGCTTGCTGCCGGCCAGCCCCACTGCAGCCTACACTGTAGACAGCAACTCACGGCAGCCCAGCTCCAGGTTGAGCTGTTGTTCACCATCTTAGCTGTAGAGGGTGCAGCATCACTGGCCCTCACGTGGGATCTGAACCTGGGCCCTGCTGCTCACAACTGTCGTCCCAATCCAACTCCCAATCACTGTGCCACTCGGCTGGCCCTGGAATATATTTCTTTACAATACTGCTTTGCCTAGTAAAGTCAAAGTACAGAGAAATGCATCAATATATAAAGAAAATTCTGAATATAAACGTTTACATTACTAGAAAAGAAATGGTAGCTGTTGACTCAAGATATCAAGAGGTGCTTATTCATTCATATAGAGCTTGGCTGTGTCTGTATAGCTTCCAGTGCTTCTGACATATTGGTTAGTTGCCTAACTGGGCACAAGACTAACAATTCAAATCAACCTGATACTTCAATGACGTGAAACTTAAAGGCCAGAAGAAAATATACTGACAGGGCCAAGAGTTTTATACTCTGTTGTTTAAACCTCATTATTTATCAAGAATTGAGAAAAGCCAACTCAAGTGATTCAGGGGGGAAAAGTCTCCGAACCAAATATAAGTTTACTTATCATTCTAAAGTATATTCTTCAATGCAGAAAGTCTAACCCAGGCATAAATTTATGTTCTTGAACAAATATTGGGTGTCCATATTTTGTTTATGTCAAGAGCCTCATTTAACACTTGTTGTCTCTGAAAGTGTTACAGGTTGAACGTCGTGTGTGTCTGGTGTCCTGTCTGATAGATCAGAGTTGTCTTGACAACAGAGAGCAGTAAGTTTATAGATGTGTTTTATTCTTCCTAATCTGGTTTTGAGACTTAAGGAAATTAACAGAACAGTTATTAAGGGCATTTTTCAAATAAAAGTCCCCATGCTACATTTAACCAGAAGGATACAGGCAGAATTGGGGAATAAAACTAAAACTAAAAATTTCCTGAAGTTATTATATCTGAATTGTTGACTTTTTAGGGAGTAAATGTATTAGTTATATTCCATTTAAGTGGAATGTTATCAGAGTGTGACTACATAAACTGTATAGATTTTTAATGGGAAGATATTTAGAAGTACACTTAAGAAATGGCAGACTAAAGACCAAGTGCTAGCTTGTTAATAAGAACTGTAGATAGTAAATGAATTATTTGCTAAGACATTTACAGGGAAAAGCAGGGGACAGATGCCAGCAACAGACATGAAGTTCCCCAGAGAGGTAACGAAGAGCTATGATAGCACAAAACCAGATGATCAAGGTATTAGAATGTGAAGTCTGACAAAAGCTCCGGGCAATATGGAGCCCATCCAATAATTGTGAAATAGGAAAAAGAAGAGATAAACCTATCTCCCCATCCTTGGATTCCAAAGACACAAGACCTTATATTGAAAGAAAACTCAACTATATTGAAGTTAGAACAAGAAAACCATAGATAAATTTAGCTATGAAAACAAGATAATTTTTATGGATAATAAAACTATGCATTTTTTGGTTCTAAATTAATTAAAGTTCATTTGTAACTCATAAAATAAATTGGTAAAATGTACTTTCAAGCCAATTTATTATATCATCAATGTAATTAGATTACAGTATTAATCAGTTGCCCAAAGAATTAGTGCATAACAGATAGAGATTATTAGTTTTGAAAAAAAATAATCCTTAGTATCAGAAAATATGAGCATCTCTGTTTTTATATGGTATTAATGAAATATGAAGAATAATTAGAGAGAATGAATTAAAGTGTGATGGAGCTAGAAGAAACTTCTGAGCTAATCTGTTGAGCCAGAGGAAGAAATTCATCCTTATTTCAAGCATTTTATAAAGAAGGTGATTTTCTATTTCTTAGATTGCTAGTATTGTTATTTAGTAGCCCAGGGGTGTACAGGACTCACCAGGTTATGGGTGGAGGAGGTTATGGTGGCAATTAATTCAAAGGCTCTATGAAACCCTGGCTGGGTGATGGCTCTAACTGCCAGTGTATAAGCCCACACCTCTCCCCCTGCATAAAGAAACTTTTCCTTTATCTATATTCTGCCTAGGACCTTGGACTCCGGCTTTTGCCTCTATGAGGCACCCCCCACCCCCATTTCCAGACTATCTCTGGGCATCTGTGGGAGCTTCTCATATACAGTCTCTGCAGGTCAGGGAGTTTTCGTCAGTTGCATCTAACTTCCTCTGGTTGTTGCTTCCTGACCTTTTCACGGAGCTGCTAGCACCAAAGGCAGAATGGCTAGTGCTCAGGAACAACGACCTCCCCTGGATCCCCATCTCTTATTGCTCTCACCCCAATGTTCTTGGCCAAATCAGTCTCTCGCAGGTCCCATGAGCCTCGGGCTGGGCGATGGGTCCCTTTGGACCAGTTTTGCTTTTGCCATTTGCAACACCAGGCTGTCACCACTGCCTCCCCGTTTGTGGTCTGCACAGGAACTACTCATAATCCATAGGTCATTTTCTCTTTCTGTTGTTGTCATTTTGTTTATTTAGAGTAGAGCCACTGCAGCATTGCGTGGGACTCTAGAATTACTCCTATTTTAGGGAGTAATTCCCTAAAATTAATCCTCCCTTCATTTTCGTTCACCTTTCTAGATTTCAGTTTGGTTCACTCAACTCACCATGATATCTCAGTGTCCCCTAACATTTAAAGAAATGTTTACATTTAAATGTAATTCACTTCAATTTTCAACTTTATGAACGAGACAAGTGTATTCTCAAGGTACCGAAGTGCTAGAAATCTTTCTGAAATAGAACCTGCGTTTTATCTGTGTATTTCACATATTGGCCAGGATTTGTATCTTAATCAATTTAATATGTTTAATTGATAAACAATTATCAGTTAAAGTAAAGTAAGGGACACTCCAGTCACAGAAGAATTGTTATTAGCTTAAATCTTTTCTTCAATTTTCTCTCTTAATTTTTATCTGTCATAAGTTAACTCTTGTTATTATTTGTGGTGCAAGTTGAAAGTCCTTTGATTGAGAATAAATATCTACTTTATCAGATGTGTCTGAATTGGGTGAAAGATTGTTTCTTGGTGTACATAATCACCCAGGTCTATTTGTTACCATCTTTTCATTAAGATTTAAGCTAAATCAGACGTTTGAACATCTGTTATTTTTTCAGACATGGGGTTGTATACATTCATGGTAGGGTTTCTGTCACCAGCATCAGAAACTGTTCATTCAGTGCCATTTGTGGGTTGGCCTGTTTGGTAACTGTACAAAAGAAGTTCATTTCATTTCAAACATTTTATTGCTTAAGGAACTATGACAGCACTGGGGATGTGGGGATGCCTTAAACGTGGTGAGTGTGCTGGTGGTGAAGAGGACAGAGGGAGAGTTTGTTTCAGATGGAGGAGATAGCATGTGTAGAAAGCATGGAGTGTGGAAACTACACAGGCTGTGGGACATTGGGTGAATGGTCAGCCCCAGCTAAAGTTACTAAATAGGGAGTCTGTTCCTGCAAGCCATAAAACCTAAGATTTAGACTGCACTCTGAGCAAAACAAAACACATCTCATGTCTTACAGATTATTTCCCCAAATGATTCAAGAATAAATGCTAAGTAGTATATACCCAGATGCTAAGTAAAACTTATGTGATGACAGGAAAGCATTTAAAAACAAAACAAAAAACAAAAAATATGTTCCTGGTAAAATTAGGAAGATGGTGGAGGTATGTTTCAAAAAGTGAACTACTGTGTCAAGAGACTCACTAGTGACTGGAAAATTGTAGAATTATCTTGGAGTAATCAAAGGAGGGAATTCACATAATACAAGAGATTATTATAAGAGTTATTGATATGAAGGTAACACCTGGTGCTGCTACTGCTAATGAGCTGCTACTGCTACTTTAGTTGAAAATACCTGCTATCAGCATGTTTTATGAGCAAAGATGTGCTAAAACAGCTCCCACATAACCCACGAGGGAAATTTCCATTAACAGAATGTTAGTGGTGGGAAAAGATCATTGTGATCTGAAGCTATCAGAACCCTTCTGAATACTTCAACTGGAACAGCCTGAAGAGAATATTTAGTCCAATCCTTTGTTTTACACATGAGCAGACTGAGGTTCAGAGAGGTACAGTGAATTGCTCAAAGTCACACAGCTGGTTAGTAACAGGGATGCTCCTAATGCACAGAGCTTGTCTCATAGATTTTGCTGCCCTTGTCCAGTTCCCTTATACAGAGGGTGCCAAAAACATGTATACACATTTTAAGAAAGGAGAAAACTGCATTAAAATTGTAATACTCAATATATACCAATAACAAAAGATGAATACGAGTCATGTGTACACATTTTTGTGGCACCCCCGGTATTAGTAAAAGAAACACTCTTTTTCTGTACTTGCGATGCCAAATGTGTGGGGTTTTCACATATTACAATTTTGACACTAGCTATGTGGAGTTAGCACAGACTCCACAGGTTAAGGGCTCAGTTCTACAAGACTGACCCCCACTTAAGATGCCAGTGACAAGCCCCAGTTGCCACCTGTACTTGTGATTATCAGGAGTTCCCACAACCCCCTCCTCAGTTTCAATAATTTTCTAGAATGGCTCACAGAACTTAGGAAAGTGCATTCGTTACTATTACTGGTTTACTATCAAAGATACAATTTAGGAACTGCCAAATGGAAGAGAGCATAAGGGGAGGGGTGCAGAGCCTCCACGCACTCTCCCAGAAGCTTCATGTGTTTACCAACCCGGTAACTTTATGAGTCCTTTGTTTAGGGTTTTTACGGAGGTTCCATTGCATAGGCATGATTGATTAAATCATTGGCCATTGGGGACTGAAATCAATCTCTAGCTGGTCTCCCCTCCTCTGAAGTCTGGGAGGTGGGCTGAAAGCTCCAACGCCGTCATCACTGGAACTATGTTCATTCCTTTGGGAAACAGCCTCTAATGTTATAAGCCACCTCATTACCATAAACTCAGGTGAGATTGAAAAGGATTTGCTGTGTATTAACAAAGGCTACTCCTATCACCTCTATCATTCAGGAATTCCAAAAGTCCTAGAAGCTCTGTGCCAGGAATGAGGTATCAAGAAAACAGAAATTTTCTTATTACATGACATATTAGGTTGTTAGATAAACAGGTATTTATGGGAGAATCAAGTGGCCTTCCCAAGTCATTTAGTTTCAGAGCTATAATAATAATAATTTAGCCCTTTTACTTTTCGATTTGAGATTTTTCTACTCTATCGCACCACATTTTGTAAGTAAGTACTTGTTTTCTGATCAAGGTTATATATGAGGCAGAAATACCAAATTTTAATGGAAATGGATTTATATTTATTTCTATAAAAGTTAAGTGATTTTGAGATATTCTGAGATAATTTTACTGGTGCATTTTCCCAGAGATCAAAGGGACCTTGTATTTTTTATAACATCGATGTATGAGTATGATATATGATTTAATACATAATTTAAGGGCCGGCCGAGTGGCTCAGTTGGTTAAGAGCTCGCTCAAGAGTTTGAGCTCTGAGCAACAGCGGTTCGAGTCCAGCCCGAGCTGAGCAGCCGCTGAGCTGCCAACAGGTGGCAGGATGGCTCAGCTTAAAAAAAAAAAAAACAAAAAAAATACATAATTTAATAATTCTCTTCAGAGTGGGAAAAGTCCACTAGGTGGGATGGTGCCATTGTCCTCATGGCCACTGGATCAGCAGATCATGAGTCCCCATGACTAGTAAGTAATGAGGTTGTAGGACTTCTGAGATGGAGGTGGCTTGTGGAGGGCTATTACATTAGGTGAGGCATTTCTTCAGTATTAAGAGTCATGTCTCAGGATTTTATATTTCATAATATCAAATATATGGGAACATGCAATCTTGGTTATTTTACTGTATTGAGAAGCTTGTGATTTTTACTATAGGGAGGTCTCGATCCTTGAGAAACATCAGCACCACGTCAGGCTGGGCCCTAGATGGTTTGGAGATGTGGCCCACCTGATCCATTTTTCTTAATTTGCCTGTAATACCGGGAAGCTGGAGGAGCTTGTCTATCTCCTATGTGCCTGGTTCACTGCAGTGCAACTGCTAGAAGCCGTGCCTTTTTTCTAGAAATCTGAAAGGTGAGCTCCCACACCAGGACACATCAGGAGCCAGAGGGGAGAAGCAGGAGCGTAGAAGTGATGGGTGAACAGGCCAGCGGAGGGGTGGTCTGGATGAGTCCTGGGGCTGGAGGCAATGGATCCCCTTCTGCATAACACATGGGGGAGCCGATGTTGTTGAAAGGCCAAGCAAGGGGCAGAGCTGGTAATGAGGATGAAATGTGGTTGCTCAGGGTCCTGGGGAGAAGCAGAGGTCAGAGTCTAAGGCCTAAACCAAATACAGGGACATAAAAATCCTCTGCGAAACTTTGGATGTGCAGGTGAGAATACAGAGCTACCAGCCATGGTGGCTGACGCAACAGGAACAAAATCTGCTGGACATACAGAGTGGGAAGAGAATTCAGATGACCATAAGAGGCCAAGCCTTTGGAATAGTAATTCCTTAACCTGACTGCATCAGAAGCCCCTCGGGATCAGATTCCCAGGGTTGTGGTTAGGAGATGCTTCTGACTTATAGGCCTTGGGTCAGGATCAGGAACCTATGTTTTTAAAAGACATCTTAAAGGATTCTGATATACAACTGGATATGGGGTTACACTCCTTTGGAAATTCTTTACAAAACTAACAAAATGATTTAATGATAATATTTTAATGTTTAATACAGTCTCTGCGAAGCACACAGAGATTGCTTTACCAAATATCTTTGGTTCACATAAAAATCACAAAAATAAGAGGCAAGACTTTCCTCTTGTACTCTTATACCATTGGGAAAAAATATATCTATCACTTGAAATAAGCATCAGTGGGATCAACATGCAGATACAAAATTGAAACATAATCTCATGCCGCCATTGCTTAATGGAAAGGAGTACCCACTGACCAGACTCTGGTCATGAATAAATAGAAGCGCTGACCACCAGTCGTAAGTCATTGTAAGATTTTACAAAGGATGAGTGATGCCTCCTCAGAAATGTAGCACAAAATATGTCATTTAAAGGAATGCACACCCTATTAACCTTTTTATAGTTCAAGTCATTAGAATGTGATGTTGAATATTTTCAGGCATCAGAGAATATGGATTTACCATGAGGCAGCTTGTTCAAGCAAAAAAAAGTCCTTGATTTCAATTCAAGAGATATGGGCTCTACCCTCATTTAGCTACTGACCCAGGGCCCCAGAAGAAATGACTGGGGCTACATCCCAAGGTCTGGTATTCTATCATATCTGTCATTGTCATTGTAATTTGGGATTTTCAGACAGAAATTGGTCAGATGGCTGTAGGATGATAGTGGTTGGCAGGTAGACAATGCATCAACACAGCTTATACTCTTCCAGAAAGAGTATAAGATCATTATACAAGATCATTTCTGGGTTTGCCATGTATATTCCTTAAATACTTAAAGTTTATTTAAAATTTTTTTTTAAATGACCACCTGTTTTTCTTGGCTCCTTGATCTATTTTCTTTTCAGAGACAATTCGAACTTGTCATCCATTTATTCATTCATTTAACAAATAGTTATTGACACATACTGTGTTCAAGACACTGTGGCACTTATCATGAAACATCTACTCCCAAGGAATTTAAACATTAATAGAGATAATAAGAAATGCACAATGTTCCCAAAAAAGTAGAAACAGTATGTTAGAAAATTATGGTTATCATAAGAATTCAGAGCAGGAGAGCTTATTTCTGGTGTGATCAGTATTTATCGAGAATCCATGTGAGTTGTACCCAAAGTTCAGGAAGGATTTAGAAGTAAAAGTTTTGTGCGGGACAACATTTCAGGCACAGAGAGATGAAACAACTGTTTCATATTTAGGGATCGTGAATGATTTAGCTTGGTGTACAGGATATGCAAAGGAGATCGCTGAGAAATGAACTAAAAACATATTGTATTTGTGGTTTAGTAATGGTGAAGAGCCTCTGGTGAGGCTCACAGGCTTGACTTCTGGAAGCCATTTTCTACAGATCAGGCCATTTCTGAGCTTGTTCAGTTCTTATTTCTGCCTCCCAGGCACCTTTGCCATTAGCTGTGATCTCCACAGTAGTTTGTGAATGTTTCCTCCTACCAGGGCTTATTTTTCAAGAAGACATTTTACTGATATCCTGACTTTGAATGTTGGTTGGCCTTTGATATGTGAGTCTCGGATGCTAAAGTTTAGTGAGGTTCAGTCTTTCTACTTTCTTGTCTGTTTTTTCTCAGCCACACTCTGATTGTATTAATTCTTCATCTTATCCCCTCCGTATGTTCAAGATGGCACGTATGTTGGAAGAAGAGACTGTTGCCTGAAAAAAAAGAGAAAATCTAGGCCTCCTGGTCCTCAGCACTAGTGAGCCTAGGTGTTCAGAGATTCATTATTGTCTTCTGAAAAACCCAGCATATGTACAGATCTGTGACCTCGAAAAGACACTGAATGTGTTTGAAGAAGCTTTACTTTAAAGAACAAACTGGGAACCACCATTAATTATATTCTAAAACCTACTTTTGTCACCATGAGAAGAAAGTTCCAAATCATTTCTTCCAATATCCAATGGTTTCTATGCTGTTTTTCTCTCGTATTTCTCTGGAACCACTTTGCCTACCTCTTTTAAATCTATGAATTTTGCTCACTCAGTGACATTTAGAATCACCTAGGGGATGTATTTGCTGTGTTTATTGTATAAATATGTTCCAACAAAAATAATAAGTGGGCTTAATATGGAGTGTGCATAATCTAGAATGTAAGTTTTGAAAGACTCAATTTTACCGTGTTCTTTGTCTAACTGCATTCTGTGTCTTCCGGGCCAGTTCTGGTTAGAACTGGAAGGAAGGGAACTTTCTCTTCTGCTTCCTTAGCCTTCTCTCTCACCCTTCTTTTCTTGCCGGTGGCCCAGGCTTGTCTCACAGGAGCAGTTTCTGCCTGTTCCCTTCAAAACCTATTCCTTGGCACTGCTTCCTTAAACTCATTCACACTGAGGTTTCATAAACTGAGAACCCTTTTTTATCAGGCATATTTGCATTCAGTAGTTTATAATATCCTAAGCCAGAAAAGTTCTTTTCTAATTGGATGTGTGAAGTAAGGAGGTGTTCCTGGCTTCGCAAAACAAATAATACACCCTGTACCCTCTCCCATTCCAATCAAAAAAGAGCCACTTTTTGATTAAGTATTTGACTAGATATTTCTAAAGCTTCATGTTAGGTATGACCTTAAGTTTAGCAAATGTGCCTGATATTTTATACCTGCAGGCTTCCTGCTTCTAGTTTGCATTTAGAATATGTTCCATTCCTCAAGTGTTGTGTGTTTTCTACTTACATCTAATGAAAGATCTGTTCTGCTGTCCAATTCAGAAAGCACAGTTATCATTTCACTGTGGTAGGTCAGGAAAATTTAAATTAGATTTGTATTCTTCAAAATCAGAGTCTGTTTAGACCTAAGCAAATTACATGCAAATGATGTAGAAAATATCAGGTGAATTTGTTACACTTGGGTATGACCTTTGGGAAAATAATATTAGAAAGTGCCTGGCTGTGATGTAGGACCCATGGAAAGTTCTGGCAAAATAGATGGTCATCTGCACACAAAAATACTATAGTTTTCTTATGCAATTACGCATAGGAGAATTAAAGTCCTGCTCTGATAAGTTAGGGACAAACCAAAGAAGGTTAGCTCCATGAATGGACTAAAGACAAAGGGACAAGGGACATTATTTCACCTGCCTTTAGTACTAATCTTGTTAAATCAAGGAAGATAAGAGAATAATGTCAAAAATGCTGTGTCACATGCAACTGGGATCTAGGTTCCTTCAAATCAACTTAATTTTATGATAAACTTGAACTGATGTCATTCACGTCATTATTGTATTTGTGGCTGAGAAAACTGAATTTTATTCTGACCTACACATATGGTTAACAGATTATGCTAACTTGGCTGCCTATAGGTAGTGGTTTTAAAGAAAAAAAGCAGGCACGGAGTTGCACTGTTTGGCAAAATGGGTTTTCCATGAAAACAAAGTAAATCATAGTCAATATGATGTAGTTTGGGAAGTGCTAAAAAAAAGACGTCTCAGGCTCAAAAAAAAGGCCTCCCCTCTTTGACTTAAAGCTATGTTATATGTTAAAGTGTTCTTTCCCAATACTATTCCTTCAGGTAGATTTCATAGTACGTGGTCCATCAGTGTTCAGGCTCTGAGGGTTCCATGCAGGTGAACTATGATCAGGTGGAGCTGGGGGTGGACTGTTGGGACCATAAGGCTAGATGTGGATTTTAGAGGGCTGGGCATTACCTGAGTGAGCTAATACAGGTGGGTGAGGCATTTGTGTAGCTAGAGAAAAAAACAAGGAGGAAGGGACTTCAAGAAAGAGGGGTGATAAAATGGTGAGCCAGGGAGTCCAAGTCTCATCATTCTAACTGAGTCTAGGAAGACTAGTTGTGCATCTAGCATTATTTATTTTTTCCCATTTGATATTTAACTTGTGAAAAGTCAACATGAAGACACTTGGGAAAAATATCCTATTGAAATATCATTTTGATCTAACTTTTCTAACCATAGAAACATAGTTCCATTTTTCTGTCAAATTTCTCTTTCTGGGTATTTTTTTCCCCCTCAGAAGACCTGAAGACAGATCAGAGAGAAATGGGTTTAAATACTGGCATTGCAACAAAGTGATCTTGGGCAAGTGAAATAACCACATTGACCATATATTTTGTTTGTTTGTTTGTTTGTTTGTTTATGAAATGGAGATAATGAGATTTTTGAGGAGAAATTTAATATCTCTATAACATCTGGTTGAGTGCTAGTACATGTTATCATTGTTATTGATACAGCTATCTCTCTGCTGGCACATTCTGAAAAGTCTTTCTGAAAATAATCCTATTGGTCAGATTAAACACAAATAAATGAAATTTCATTTCTCTGGAGCTTTAAAATCAGGACCATTGGGCATTGTCTCTTTTTTTCCACAAATGATACAAATGTGTGCATAGTTAACTTGGTATCAGATAAGTGAGTTAAGATAATCTTAGTCTAACTTTTTATATCAATAAATTCAAAGATCGTATGTTTGAAAACTTGATGTGGTTCTTTGTACAAATGTACTCCTTATGAAATGCACATTCTGACCCACTTTTCCCTGGTCTTGGGCAGAGAACACTGCTTACTTTGTAGAATTCATTATTCAGAAACCTGATAAATAGAAATATATTTTTTTAAATAACACTACTAATAACTAATAACACTAATAATTAGTTATATGTCATAATTTCTTTGTATATCTTACGATTAACTCAACCTTTTCAATAAATTTGTTCTCTCCTATTATTTAAACGTACTGTGGTATGTATCCTGGTAAATGTGGTTTTCATCTTTTTCAATTACCACATTATCTTAGATTGTTGCTCCTGTTCTTATGATGCATGCCCTCTTCTCCTGAGTCCAACAAGCTGTAGGTTTCTCAAATCCAAAGTTTTCCTACAGAACTGGGAAGCATAGTTAAGGAAGCAAAGGGTCATAGGTCATTGATCTGGGCACAGCAGGCAAAAGACATGATAGGAAGTGACATGTGATCTCACTGTGTTGTGCTCACTAAGACGGTCGAGAGCCAGCCATCCTTACGCTGGAGGGAACCCATGCTAGAGACGGAGAAACGGGCCCTCTTCTCATCCAGCTAGCTCATCATCTGACAGTTTTGACTGAGAAACTGACTCTGAGATTACAGATAGGTGTTCTTTGTTAGGACACAGCTAACAATCGGTATTTCAATTTATCAGAAGGTAATTGACAAATATTGCAGAACTAGATTATCGCTTTCAAGAACATCCTCGTGGCTGCTGTATTGTCACATTCTAAGACTGACATCAGTTACCGTTGCACGGTACTATTATTTTTCATGGCCTTTTTTTTTTTTGGCCTTTTCTAGTGCTTTCTCTAATTAGCACATTAATTCATAATGGTCACTTGCTCAGAAAGTATTTGGTGGCTGAATGTATGTATGTTCATACATCACTGGAATTTTAAAGAGCTTATTGTATTCTTCAATATCAAATACAGGAAGGGAGTCTATAGGTTCATTAACTTGTTATAGGAGGATAACCCATAGGTTTCAGAGCCAGGAGCACCCAGATTTGAATCTCTTCTGTCACGTACTAGCTGGGGAAATAAAGGAGCTTCTCTGAGCTTTAACTTTTTAACAAGTAAAATGGGTATGCTTTCTACTACATAGGTTTTCTGTGTAGATTGAGTAAAATATATATATATATATATATATATATATATATATATATATATATATATATAAAATCTCAGACAGGAAACGTAAGAAACACTCAAATGGGAAACTGAGCAGAGAGACCATGTTATAAAGGTATGGCCAAGGTGAAAAGACAGCTACAAGGTGTTATGAAGCATCCTGGGGCTAGCAGCAGTGGGGAGGGAACCACTGCTATGGCCAGGTCTGAAGGAGCAAGCCAAGGGAAGAGTTCGCAGAACCCGAAAAGAGCGCTGTGCTTATAGGAGACAGCCACCTGGAGCTGTGGCCTTTGGTAGAGGGACACAGCTATACCATAGCGAGGCAGGAAGTGAGACTGGGGAATACACATCCCAACTTCTCTGCATTCCAACATTCTTGCTAGTGCCTCTGAATGGCCAAATTCTCTCAGAAGGAACACACTAATACTGTTCATACAGGTCAGCCTCTATGAAGCAGAGCAGGGTGGAACAGAGAGGAAAATATTCCCCTCTCTCTCTCTCTCTCTCTCTCTCTCTCTCTCTCTCTCTCTCGATCCATCATGAGCATAGTGCCTACTATATAATTCATTGTCTAAATTGCAACATTCTTGAGAATGAAAGGGGACACTACTGTTAGCAATTATACTTGGACATCAGACATAGAATAAGAACCGTTCCAGACAAATCAGGGCTGATTGCCACCTTACTCACAGAGCATAATAAACACAGGTAGGTGTGGGACTTTCCCCCCCTTCCTTTACTATTTTTCTCAGATTCTTTCCTCGTGCAGTGATGTGGGTATTTTGAGAAAGAAATTAAATTATTGGGTCGTCGGAAAAGTCATGACGTATTTTTTTCTATGTTTTCTATGCAAAAATGCGTCATGACTTTTCCGGCGATCCAATATATTAATAAAGCAATTTAGACTCATCCCCCCCTTGGCAGGCTTTCCAAGCTGGTAATTATTACTGAGTCCCTTGCTGAAGTCTGCCAGAAGAATGTGAAGGATTTGGGTTAGTCTTTCAACGTAAGACCTGATTATCTTGTTTAGTTGGCTCCCTCTGCTTAGAAACCTCATTTGAACACAGAAGACAGTGGAGGCAACACAGAGTCTATTACTCAATAAATGGATGTACGTACTATGCACAGGGGAATTTGCTGAGCTATTTATTCTTCTGTGCTGTCTCATTTTTATCTTAAAACCAATTACGGCACACTTTGGTTGCTTTGATTTGAAAGACACCTGTGATTAATATTTTTAGTCTGGGTAAATACTGGTGATTGACCGGTAGTATTTTTTAATATCAGTAGGTGTAGCGCAGAACAAGGAAAAGGAGCATACTAATGAACACAGGGAATTAAGGAGGTAACTTACATTAATTCAGCATATGCTGATAGGTACATGTAAGTTCAAAGACAAAAATAGTTTTAGCCAAGAAATGACAACATGATCAAAGGCGATGGAGTGGATTTGGAACAAAGGAAGCACTTATTGTGAAAACTGTGGGTAGTTAACCTCCTACATATGTATTGGCTGGAATTTTGGACCACATACCTGAGAAATCAATAACCTTGGTTATTTCTGTTTATCAGTATTTTGGCTTTTATAGTTAGATATTTACTGCCCTGTTTATGATAGCCCTGGCAACGTAGTGACCGGATGCTTTCCTTTGGGTTTCCCTGAGATCATGGGCGGTGGGCTTGAACCCACCTCTGGAGCCCTTGCTCCTGGCTCACTGACTTTCTTGAAAGAATTGTCCTTGCCCAGCTTGGAAGAGCCTCATAGGCTCTTGCATTGCCCCTTTGCCATTCATCCAGATTTGAATAAGGTCTCCTCAAGGAGTGACTTACTCCTTTCCTCCAGCGACTTCTTTTTAGTTAATGATTGGGAGAATCACTTGATTGTGACTCTAATTGGTTGGGGTGACATGTGGCTCACTCGGCCCTAGTGTTATTCCAACCCTATTGGAAGGTAGAGTATATTCTTTAACGGAAATACTGTCTACCTTTCCATTGAGTGTTTTATTTTTTCTTTCTTTCTTTTTTTTTTTAATTAAACAAACATTTTATTGGTATGGAAGTTTTCAACCAGGACATTCTGTGCATTCAATGAAATCTTAACTCGCTAGAGTTAAGGTGTCCTAGCTATACGTTATATGAAATTGTTCAATTGGGGCAGATACAGCAACATTCTAGAGGCAGGATTTTATGTCTCTTAGCTGATATCATGCTGTTGGAAAGCTTCCTAAACCAAGGTTGGTCACAGCCCCAAGTGAGAAATCAAGTCTTCCTTAAAGTGCAGATTATGGGCCTTGCTAGTTTTTTAAACTATGTCCATGTAAGAGTTTGTAGTTTCAGTGAGTTCTTTCTGGAACTTTCTGAGGTCACCCTAACAAAAAAGAATCAAGGAATTTGCACAGTTTGACAGTGATAAACATACTTTTAAAAAGTCATATGTAATTCTAAGAGAGGGTTTTTACTACCAAATGTAAGTTTTTAAATTGGAAAGTGGAAATTGAAACATTTTATTCACTGTAATTATCATGTAAATGTGAAGCAAAAACTCATAAATAAATTGGCTGATTTATTTATTTGTTTACCCAATGTTTTCTGAGTCCTGTGATGCACCAGATGTTCTTCTAGATGTAGGGGATATGATGGTGAGCATGATGGGCATGTTCTCTCATCTGATGGAGTTTACATTTTTATTCAGGGAGACAGGTGGCAAACAACTACAAAACAAGTAAACAAAAAGTAAACCATCAGAGAGCATCATGTGCTTTGTGGAGATTTCTATGGTAGGGAGTAATGAAGTGGCTGCCCTTTAGGTTAAAACATGTCTTTTGGAGAAGGTGACTTTCAAAGCTGGGTCTGAATGACAAGGGGCATCAGCCAAGGACCTATCTGGGAGACATGATTCCAGGCAGCAAGACTCATGAGCACATGAAGGCCCTGGGGGCAGAATCAGCCTGCCATATTCCAGGCACTGGAGAAAGGGCTGGGAGACTGGCGCGGGCAAGGAAGAGAGTGAGATAAGAAGCAAAAAGGACCTGCAAGGTCCTGTAGGGGTTTGTAAGCCAGGAATAGGAGTGCAGATTTTATTTGCAGTGTTATGAGGTGTAATTAAAGGGCATTACATAAGAGAGTGACATGGTCTCATGAGCATATTTAAAAGATACTCTGGCTGCTGGGTGGAAAACTCAACCATATGGGAGCAAGAATGGAATCCTGGGGATCACTGAAAAGCTATTGCACCACCAATGAGAGGCAGTGGTGGCATGTACTAGGGTACTGACTGGTAGCAGGGCTGGAGAGAAGTAGGCAGAATGGAGGAACGTCTTGCTTTGTGGATATCTGATTTTAGAATACAATCTACATGAATATAATAGTCATTGGCTAGCATGTTCCTTGTTAACAGAACAAGGCTTCCTGGCTAAGAACTCGGGGGATTGATATATGCCCTTGCTATACTGCCTTCTCCTTTGTTAGTTTTCTTAACCTCTCTTCTAGAATGGTGCTACTTAAACTTTTTCATATAAACCTGTGGGAAAACTCCTGATGGTTGCCTCCTGTTGACAGAGTGCTTTATATTAGCCTAACTCTCCACATCGTTTGTGTCCACAATGTAGTTTATAGATTTTCACAGTGTTTAGAAAAGGCTGATGATAATGTCTCAAGCCAAGTTAAGAGAAGGACAAGTATCATAGAAAGGGCTGCTGTGGATAAGTTGATATGGAGGATGAAATGACCCCTGCTGAATGGATCTGATAAGAAAGAGGGGTATTTGGACAAGCCACCCTTGTACAAAACACAGCCTGTAAGTGATGTGAAGCTTGAATTGCGGAAACTCCACACTAGTATGCTAAGGTTTCCGACAAGCCCAGGTCTGACATCTTGATTAAATATTTAGAAGGAGCTCTGAGGGAGGGAGGGAGGGAGAGAGAGAGAGAGAGAGAGAGAGGGGGGGGGGAGAGAAAGAGAAGTGAGAGGGCAAGGAGGGAAAAGTTTAGCCTGGAAACTGAGCTTAAGCAGTCAAAGCAAAAAACGGGGAAAAATTCCATTCCCCAATTCCCTCAAAATCCCCCAAGACCAAAACCAACCAATGAAACAAAGCCTCAGTCTCTGAACAAAGCCCAGTCAATATTTTGGTAGGGAAAATATGGACTTTAGAGTTTGAATCCACATCCCATATTATATGTGAATCCTTTACTAGTACACAGCCTCTTGTCTCTGTTTCCTGATTTATAAAGTAGAGACGTAATGCCTAAATCATACTGACTTTAGAAAAAAAGTTAATGAGCTGGTACAGTGCTTGAATCCAAGTTCCATCTTTTAATCTAAGTGTTGTTGGCAAGACACTTAACCTTTTAAAACTTTGGGGTTTTTTTATCTGCAAAACGGGACTAATATTTATGTCACAGATTGTTGTCTAATATATTATCACTACTATGCATACTATAATTGTTGGAAATTTTGTTGTGTAAAAGCTTGGCCCAAAGTAGGCACTCAATAAATATTATTTTTTCTATTTTTTTTCCTTCAGCTCTTGTATCTCATTACCACTCCTCCAACACAGAAAATCTTTTTCTCCTCACATGGTCAAGTTTTAGTCTTCAAGTTTGCATCAATCAGTATATGCTTGTTTAAAAGTATTCTTCTCCTAAGATAACTACATGATTTCTTCCTCTCTATGTGGCATATTGCTAGTTATTATTATAAATTATTACTAATAGTTTCCCTTTTTGCTCTCAAGTGTCCTGGTTGGAACAACAAGTTATATGGCCACTCCACTTATGGTTCCTGTTACTCATGTAACCATTCAGTATGTAATTGGAAATGCATGTCTTTGGAAAACTTAGTGCTCTATGAAGGAAGGTCCAAGTCCAGATTACATTTGTAAAAACAATTTTCTGAGGAAAGCAGTGTCTTGTTTACCGAGTATGCAATGAATCCACCCATAAGCCCTGATCGATGGTGACGCTCATGATGACTTGTTAGTCGTAGAGCATTCTGGGGCCAACTCAGTGCACTTCTGTGGATATAGTCTCAAGCTGCATGTCACGAAAGTGCTTATGATGTTGAGACACATTCAGAGTTCCAGTCTCTCCCAAGCACAAGTACAGGGTTGTCTCTGATTCAGGTGCCCTTACATACACATTGGAAAAGGTTGAAATGTCCTCTGTCACCACGTCATGTCTACTTGTCAAAGAATCACAGCTTTCTTTGGGAAAATGAGCTTTCCATGTTCCAACAGAAAATACAGAAGGGTGGTGCTGGGAGAACCACTAGAATGACATTTTTCTAGGAAAGTGATTTCACTTCTCATCCTGTCCATATGATGGAGAAAACAGCTCTTTGAAAAATTTAGTCTGAATTTAGCTTTAACACCATGTCAGGTTGGAGAAACCACAAAACTTTGAATCCTGAATATTTCACTTCTGTTTAAACAGGTTATATAACACTTGTCTATTTTCTACATAGGGTGATATTTGATTCATAATTCAACTGATTATTTTACGTTGTAGCAGGAAAGAAGCAGAGGAATTCATAATGTTATAATTAACAAATGTCAGTCACTTTCACCTTTCATTTCAATCCCTTCCCTATACCAACCCATCCCTCACCACAGTGTAACAGGTAATTTATATAAAGCAGTCACACAATATAGCCTCTGCTTTCAGGTAGCTTGCTAACTCTTAGAGGTATACGTATGAAAAAAAGTTGAAGAAAATGAGAATATGACTTAAAAATCCCTTCTAAATTAAATTAAAAGTGAATACTTCAGGATAGGATTTGGGATTATATTGATTATTCAGTTCATCTAGCAAAGAAAATTTCCAAATACATAATTATTTTAAAACCAAATATTAGAAGGTCTAGACTTTCAAAAGCATTGGATATAATTGTATATGTCTGGTAGAACTGGGGTATCAACTTTTATTAAAACATTTCATTTAGAAAAAAACATGAAATATTCATTATGAATATTAAACAAAACTTCCTTTTATATTAAATGTGGAATTAGAATAGAGTACTTTTAATTTTTATGATGGTAAGTGCATTATCCTTTAACAATAATAGATGCAATTTAAGGTCTTGGTGGGTGCTAGATTTGTGATGTATTCCGTCTCATGTAATCCTCCCAGTCTTCTTAAGAGTGAGGTGTTATTATCTCCATATCACAGATGATGGAACTGAGGTCAGCACCTTGGTCAAAGTCACTCAATTAGTTATTGACATACACAGTTTTCAATGCCAGGCCTTGCTGTTACTCAGTACATGACAAAATGCAATCTGTTTACCAGAATGATTATTATTTTATTTTCTTCCTCAATGCCATCATAACTTTAGTGGAAGCCAATTTACTGCTGAAAAAAATGATTGTTGAACACCTTTTTATCTCTGACTTATCAGAGTGTCTTCATGAAATGTCACTGCATTGCTATTTCTATAACCCTTACCTCTTAGTTTCCTGAGGGATAGGTACTGGAAAGACCACTATGGCTTTCCTTGTTAAGGACTTTTGGGTATCTCTCAGTCCTGGTCTTCCAGCTTGACCTTTAATACACTAAGTATTTTGTGCCTTAGCTAACATTTACTGCCACTGAGAGCAAATACAGCATTTAAATATTTTCTAGAAAGAAAAAAAAAACACCTCACAAATGGTAACATTCAAAACATTGGAAATTACCCAACAAATAGAAAACTTCGCTCATCTCACTGTTGATATTTTTTGATACCACGTTAGATGTGGGGCTTATTCCCAGCTGTTTTCTCCAATTTTCATTCATGGAGTCATTCCTTTGCTTTTTAATTCTTTTATGTCTCTGTACTTCTTAAACCAGTAGAGTAAACTATGTAATGGGGGATTTGGAAGCACAGTCTAGCAACTGCTAAGATCATGAAGATTCACGGAAATCTTGTTTTATATTAAAAAATCATGTAATGGTATATTCCAATTCATTACATATGTTTATCTATTTTGATATAAATACATTGTTTTAAATACGTTTACATAAAACTGATGTTTCAGGAAGATATGCCATATTTTCTAGTGGTTGGAACTATTAGGCAAACTAACTCTTGTTTTCTGGTGATGCACATACTCTAGTTTGAAAATCATAATGCTAAAGAATTTTCTCCTAGTAGATCCTATTAGAATACGGAGACACTCATTCATGTATTCATTCAAGAGATATTTTTTCAGCACTCACTCTGAGTAATGCCTATTCAGGCATTGGGTACAGACTTATGGCTAATTTAAGGTTCTTGCTTTCATGGATCTTACATTCAGGAGAAGAACATTAATAAATAAGTAAACCAAAAAGTGTCACATGCTGATCAATTCTATGATGAAAATAAAGGGAGATTTTGTGAGAGGGAGTAAGTGGGGATTCCTTGAGATCTGGTAGGTTGGGAAAGACCTCTCTGGGGATGTGACATTTTAAACTGACACCTGAAAAGTAGCAAGATGCCAGCCATACAAATATATGTTGCAGTAATTTCTAGGTATACAGGTACAGGATAGAACAAAGTCCTAGGGTGGCAATGAGCGTGTCTTGTTCTTTTATCAGAAAGAAGGCTAGTTGCATAGACAGCGAGTGGAAGGAAGGTAAATGATGAGGTAAGGGGACCAGTTTGTCACAGCCTTGCAGATTATGATGCCTGGAGTTTAAGTTGTATTCCAAGTATGAAAGATGTCAGTGGAGGGCTTGAAATACAATCCAGTTTATCTTTTTTAAAGATCATGTGGGTACTGTGTGAAAAAAGGATTATAGAAGGTAAGAATGGAAGCAGCGTGACCAGTTAGGTGGCCTGTGAAATGGTACAGGTGAGAGATGATAGTGGCCTAGACAAAAATAGCAGCAGTGGCTGTGATAAATTTGGGATATGATTTAGAAATAAAGACAAAAGTGATTGATTAGATGGACCAAAGCATTGGGATAAGGAGAAGAGACTTGTCAGAGATTTTAGCCTGGACAGCTAGGTATGCCATTTGGTCAGATGCGGAGAATGATGATTTGAGGAGAGAGTGAACATATCTCCATTTTGTGAAATTCAACATCCAGGTGAAGAAGTCCACTAGGATACAGGAGCCAGAGAAAGGGTCAGGTGAGCATGTTCCAGAAAGAGAAAACTGCAAGTACGAAGGCCAAATTCAGGGATAAATTTGATGAGTATTAGTACCAGCAAGAGAGTCAGGGTGTCTGGACCATGATCAAGGAGGACACTGGTAGAAATAAGGTCACAGAAGGTGGCTACAGGCAGGATTGTTCAGGGCCTGAAGGTCATGCAAAAGAGTTTGGACTGTTTACTAAGTGTGACAGGAAGTCATTGGTGGGTTTAGCTCAAGTAACACAGCCTGATTAACATTTTTTAAAGGATGACTCTGGCTGTTATGTAAAGAATTGAGGAGAGGGTGGTGCAGGGAGTAAGAGTTAATGAGGAGGGAAAAAGCTATTAGAAGGCTGTTGGAGGCAGG
This sequence comes from Hipposideros armiger, assembly GCF_001890085.2. NCBI lineage: Eukaryota > Metazoa > Chordata > Mammalia > Chiroptera > Hipposideridae > Hipposideros > Hipposideros armiger. The sequence continues at coordinate 227,433 of NW_017732441.1, read as the reverse complement.
GATAGGGCCATCTTGCAATATGTGTGTGAGTTCTGCACCAGCACACATTTCCCCGCCCTCATTCCACTTGATCTTCGCATACACAAGTGGAGAATCCTAGAGGTGAAAAACCTATTTGCAATTATATAGTATATATAAACACCAATATTTTTGTGCATAGTTTTATTGTACACTAAATTTTCTAAGAATGCAAACGTTATGTATATTGAAGGAAATACCGCACTTGTTTTGTTCAGAACTGCGGCAATAGCTGTTCACCAGTTTGGAAAATCAAGTCCTTCATGTCAATGCCATCCGTGATATTTAAGTGACCAGTACCTCACGTTTGTATCCATCTGCATTTGTAATTGTCATCTTATTTATGGCTCTATGTAGAGGTGCAAGCATCTGATATTCTGCTTGTCTTGTAGAGTAGTAGTATCCATATATTTACATATTGAAATACGTCTTATGGGACAGTATAATGAGGTTTTGAAAAATGTGTAGGATATAATATCAATTAATTTTATTTCAGAGTGATAAACTATTGTTATATGAAGGGAGCCATGAATCTGAAAAATTGAGAACCACAGATCTAGGTAATGATGGATAACCTGGGAAGCTTAGGGTTCTGGTGATGACTAATGTTAAACTGGATGAAATTAGACCTGATAGTCTCTTAGACTGATGTAATTTGCTTAGGAACACACAGCTTATTAGCCTCAGATGCTGGTTTTGAACCCAGCTCAGAATGTCTCCAAAACCTGTTTATTGCAACATACCCATCAGTGTAAAGATTTATTTTCCGGAGTTTATTTATTGTATCATAGTAGAGTGTCCAGCTGAAATTCTTGGCCCAAGCAAAGTATTTTAAAGCTGTCTCTGCTGGTAATAAAATAAAGTTGTTAACTCAGCCAATTTAGTGATTAAAATAATTAAATTTGGAAGGTAAGCAGAGATATAATAATTGTTTGGTCCATTATTTGAAGAACAAATTCTGACTGGGTTTTTTTTTCACTTCTAGTTGTTGGGATGTCTTGTAGAAAAGGCTAGGTTTTATCATGGTTTCTAACTTAAACTTGAAAATATGTTTCTATTTTTTTAATTATCTTCCTCTTATCAGAAGCTTTTCTCATATTATTTAGGTATTCATGACGATTACAAATAGAAAACACATATAGATTTTTTACTTTAAGATTTTAAAACCTATGTTTATTTACTAGAAAAGCTGTTCACTTTTTATCTCTGATTTTCCCTTTGTAGAAATTCCTCTAGTAAAATGTTGTTTTCAGTGTCAGTATGTTATCTTATGAAGTACCAACAATATTACTATTTCTGTAGAGGAATAACTGAGAAGGAATTAACTTGGCAGTAATTTTCATGTAAAAAAGTAATTTTGAACTGATCTGACAGTTTTGTGAGCCATAGTTCTAGGGACTATCACCAAAGCATGTTAATTTTAATGTTGTAAGAATTTGCAACATTTAAGGAAAATAGTTGTGAAGTAATATGGCAGCAACACTTTGTTACTCCCTCAAAGGATTTTTTGATAGGGTTTTGAAAATGGGGAAAATGTAAGTTAACATATGAAATCTGTTTTCTTCTGTTTGGGATACTTTACACTGGGCATTGACATGGTATTGAAAGATTGATTTTTAACATTTCCCTTTTATTGTGAGGCAGTGAATAGCTTGGATTCCCAACATCATAGGCGATTTCTTAATCTTCATGTTGCACCTGGCTTTTCATGGTGATTTGTGACTGGCTTTGTCTTATGTACAGGAAGGGAAGATCCACTTCCCTAATGTGCTGAAGATATAAAAGAAATTAATTACACTGCCTGCGGTTACTATCTGCACAGAATCAAATTACTTGGTTTAGGAAATATTTCATCTGTTAAAAATCCAGTGTGGACCAGAGATACTGCACCTCAACCAAATAAATGGTGAAACCTCAAGATAAATGTGCTTTTCATTGTCTCTCTGTGAAAGGCAGGGCTGCACATCTCCAGAAAGTTCTCCAGGGAGGCACCTGAGACGCTGTCATCCTTTCTTTCCCAGATTGAACTGTAAATTATTCCTATTTAGGATCCTTTAGGAGTGGTTTAAATGTTAGTTAATAAGCACAATGTTGTACGGTAGTGTTACATACTGCCTAAGAAGGAGGTTTCTATGACTTCTATTTATCTTTTGCATCAGTGTTTGACAGGTAACAAATGAAATTCCTTTTCTAAAATTAAATCCAGCTTCATTTCTGTCTCACACCCATAAAGGATGAATCATTCTTTGCTTCTTGGACAGTTTCTGTACTCTATCATCTTTCATTACTTTTCTAAGTTCTGTCATAAATGCTTTAGCTCTTTGGCCTTGGTTTCTAACTGCCTATTATAGAGATAAGTGTCTGGGATTGATAATATAAAGTACCCAGATGTTGCTTTACCTGCAATTAAAAAGTACTTGAAAAGTAGCATTAGGGTAGGATATGGTCTCTCATTTTTCTATTGTATTTGACTTCCTACATAGTTTTGGTTCTTTATGACCATCCAGAATGGTGTTTCTAGAGCCTTTGAGACAGCTCCCTTTCCTGAGAGCCAGGATTTCCTGAATGCCTGCCTTTTGACATCCTCACCGGGATGTCCCACACACAGCACCTTAAAGCAAACCTGAATGCTGTGCCTTCTCATATTTTCTCAGTTGTAGAGGTTGCCAAATTATTGCCCTTGGGACAAATCTAGCCCCATGCTTATTTTTGCATGGCCTTCCTGGAAGGTGAGAATAGTTTTTACATCTTTAAAAGAAAATGAAAACAATCATATTTCATGACATGTGTAAATTAGATGAAATTCAGATTTCGGTATCCATAAAAAATTGGAACACAGCCATACTTCTTTGCTCATGTATTGCCCAGGGCTTCTTTGGGGCTGCAATAGCCGAACTGAGTAGCTGTGATACCACCCGTCTGACTTGCAAAGGCTTAAAATAGCCTAAGCTACCTGGTCATTTACAGAAAAAATTTGCTGACTCCTGCTATATGTGAATGGAAGATTTCACTACTCTCTCACCTCTTCATCTCCCAATATCAAAACCCCTGAATTACCTTCCAACCTTTCCTCTTATTCATGTGCAGATTCTGTTGATGTACAGAAGCAATACCTCCAGACCAGACTCCTATTTACTTTCACCTCCACGGCTTTATTTTGGGGGTTTTTTGTTTGTTTGTTTTACCATTTAGTTAATTAATTTTTATTTTCAGTTACAGTTGACATTCACTATTGCTTTATATTAGTTTCAGGTATACAGCATAGTGGTTAGACATTTATCTAATTTACGAAGTGATCCCCCCCTCAATTTAGTCTAGTACCCACCTGACACTATACATAGTTATTACCATCTTATTAACTATACTCTCTATGCTGTACTTTATTTCCACAATTTAGCACATAGGTTTTTACTGTCTATTGCCTGGACACCTTCAATAGTTCTCCTTAACCCCCAGTCTCTCTCCAATAAAATTCTAATTCCATACTAGTATCGAAGCTGCCATGTGAAAATGAATAAATTAGATTATTTCACTTTCTTATTAAAGATTTCATTGGGACCCTGCTTCCCACAGAATTAAGTCCAGACTCCCTAGCATTGTAACACATCCATTCATTCCCTGGCCATGACTTCTTCTCTAGTTTTCCTCTTTGGCTGCCTGTACCCTCCATTCCCATCCTTGCATCTTAAATTCTTGCAACACAGTACTTCCTATTGTCCTAATATGTTGCTGCCTTTCATGGCTCTCTGCCTTTGCAATGCAGCTGCCTTTTTCTTTACTTCCCTTTTACTACTTTCTAAATAGCATACTTGATTTCCCTTTTTGAAATTCAGCTTAAATGTCACATTTGAGAATCCTTTCCTGGAACCTTCAGGTGAAGTGAATTGTTCTCTCGCTGCATCTCAGCATTTCCTTGTGCTGTCATTATCTGTGTGGATATCAGAGCGCTTCCTCATCGTCGTTTCCTCAGAACCTAGCATTTGTGTTGCAAAGGTGGTAAATATGTGTTGGCTGAATGCCTAAATGCTCATATGCTTTTAGAGAGATTCTTCTGTTTAATTCAACATAGCTAAAATTCTAAAATAATAATCAAGTCTGTTAATTCCACCTGGTCTGGAATGAAACTGAACCTTCCTGGGTGAAGTCTCTGATACGCATTTTTAAGTGCTATCATCTTCATTATTTAATTTTGTTACCTAACTTGCACAGTTATCAAATCAAATGTACCATTTATCTATTAACTATTTCTTTCCCAAATAATTATTCATAACCTCAATGTAAAAAAAAAAAACAAACTCTTTTAATTCCACAATTTGTTTTATGTTGGCCTGCTATCTGTCTGTCTATCTATCTACCTACCTACCTACCTATACTATTTCTCTAGGCAATCATTAAATTTCAAAGTATCTTTCAAGAGGAGGAGGTTATGTAAAAATAGTTTGTGTACATGTTTCAGTTACTCCAGGTGGCCATTCATTTGGAGACTTAGCTAAGCTCCTAATAGCCTAGCATTCTCCCTGGTACTATCCTTGGATTCACATTACTGCTTGTTAGCCTCTCTGTAGAAGGCTAGACATAGGGCTTACTGAGCTTTGCATGTGCCCTATAAACACTGGTTAGATGGGAAAGTATATAAAACAAGTGTAAAAGAAGATTTTAAGATTATCTATGAGCTTCATCCGTCTACTATTTTCCTGGATCCATTTAGTATGGATAATAATAGTGAGGCAAGCTTATGATTATATAGTACTCGATACTTACTCAAAGTGCTGTCACCTACATTATGCCTCCTGTGAAGAAGTCATGCGTGGTATTGTTATAGTGATTTTTTTAAAGTGAAACTGATGCTCAGAAAGGTGAAATTACCTGATAATGTTCTTACAGCTTATTAGAGATGTGGCTGAGACTAAAGCCTAATTCCTGACCTTCTGTAATTTTTCTGTAATTTTGTTTTCCTCATATGTAATATGTACTGTTTATCAAGTTATTATCTCTTGGCTCAAAAGTTACCCTTCCATACTCTGATTAATGGTGCTGGAGTTAGGAATCTGCAGAGGCCTTTTGTGTGTGTTTGTTTGTGTGTATGTGTGTGTGCGTGTGCGTGTGCTTTACCAGTTGGCTCCTTGTTAGGTTCTACCAATTGGGGGTACATGAGGGAGACTAGATATTAGGAGGGTACTATTCTACTTGCTGGTCTTGTCAGCACAGACCTAGCAGAAGTTGAATAGAAGCTCCTTTGGCCTCCCCAGGTCCAGCCCCATCATACCCCCTCAGAACACTGAGCATCAGCAGGGCAGCGACTCTGTTCAGAGCTCTGAGCCCCAGTCCTCCAATCAGCTTCTAAGTTCTGATAACCTCCACCCCTCCTCTCTCTGTCTCTAGCCTTACAGGTGGTAGCTAATTTTTATAATTATTATGTCCGTGTTACATTAGTGTTCCCTCTGTGCTTTTTCAATTCTTCAATACCCATGAAACCAATTCCTTATGTAACTTCTCTGTGTGGTAATACTGGGTTTGACTGCGAAGTTCCTGACAAAATGCTGGATGACAGCATATTTAGTATCAGGAGTGGTCCCAGGAAACACACTCTCGAAGATGATACTCTGGCATTAGTTTGGTTATACTATATTTGTCTTGAAAGTGGTGCTGAACTCCTTGCTGATGGTATGCAGTGGCACACATTTAAGCTATTATCTGTGGTTGATTGAAATGAAGTGTCTACTGAAGCAAAGTGTTAGGGGATCAAATGGTTGTGGAACTTGACTTGTATGGTAATGATAATGACTACAAAGACTATGGGGTGGGATGGCTTTTTATAACTACCCTGGGAAGTTTAAAGGAAAGAAAGAAGAAGCTTGCAGCTTTAAATCCTTGTTTCAAATCACTGCTAGAGAACCAAGAGCAGCTCTAAAAGATTCCCTTCCTTTTTTCTTTTTTTCTTTAAGTCATTGGGGTTTTTCTTTATTTCTCTGTACTTTCTAAGAGTTATAAGGGCCTTCCTCAGTGCTGGGTCTGAATCCTTTTACACGGACTTAGGGGAAGAGCATGGCCTCTGCCATCAGACCATCTGCTATTAATATAATCTCTGCCATCAGACCATTTTGGTCATCAGACTTTTGGCTCTTCACCTATGAGCTGGGTGGTCTGGGGCAAGTCGCATAGGTTCCCTGTGCTTCAGTGTCCTTGTCCATAACACAGAGATAAGAATAGAAATGATCACACAGGGTTATGTTGTGAATTCAAGGAGACAACACGGGTAAAGCATGGCGCCCAACATGGATAAGTGCTGAGTAAATGCCAGCATCGTCGTGGCAACTTGTTGCCTCTAGGAGGCCTCTGCTGGGTGGCAGGCCCCAGGACCTCAAGGTTGCAGAAGGGAGCTGGGGATCCTCCAGGTGGACCCCTTCTTTCTAAGGGTTATTGTTAAATGATCCAGTGTGTGGATTCCCTTATTTCTTTTTGCTTTAGTTAACCTCACTGAAAACAGACATGAAATTACACTAGGCTCCCCTTGCTTGATGTTCTTGTAATTAGTTAACCTGGGGCACTTGCGATGTAAGGGGATGTCCATTCTTCTCAAGACCCATCCCAAACTCCTCCTAGGGCTTCTAGATCCATAACTAGAATAAGGTCTCAGAATTCTCCAAGGAAACAAGGATAAAGTATGATTCAGAATGAGATACCTTATATTCCAGAATAATTGAAAGAATTTGCTAATTTATACTGAATAGTTTCTAAGAGCTTTAGATTAAGAGGGAAAACATGTAATTGAATATTGCTGGACTTATCGATATGGTAAACTTTGTAGAAATTCATTATTTAGTGTTTTAGTTTGTGCATTTAGAAAGAGTTCTAAATATTTACTTGGTTAGTTGACTAAAACTTAGACTTAATGATGGCCTACATTTAGTGAGGTTGAGATTCCAGAGCTACTGTGGCATAATAACGAGAAAAAATTCAAAAGGCATATGGAAGTAGATATTTTTCAGTAGGTTTTCTTATATGGCTGTCATAGTCAATCTTCCCCCAGCCATTACCACCACCACCACCATCACCATCACCACACATACACACTACATTCCCAGAAGGAGCCCAAATGACATTCCTTTAATTTAAGCATTCGAAATACATTAACAAGTAAAACACCGCAGGATCGTGTCTTCTATAAGCCTGAATTCACTGAGGATGTTGAAATTCTGATGGAGCAATATCCAAATTAGAGTTAAGATGAGAGCATTAGTAGAAGGCAGCAGGGGTGAATTAGTATGGCGTATTTTCTTGCATGGATTTTTTGGTTGTGGATAATTGTCATGATATTCATAGGAGCAACAGTATGAGCATCTTACTAAAATACAATTTAAACTGTAAGAGGACAAATCTAAGTCTGGTGGCCAGAATCCTGACTTGAGTCACCACATTGGAGGATCCTGGTCTGTCACCAAGTTTTCAGACTAAGCCATTTTATAGACCTAAAATCCAAATCCTTCTGAAGATGAACCCTGAAACGCTGCCAGCAGTACAAGTATATGCTTAATCTTCCTTCAAGCTTTCCCCAAAGGGGCCTGCAACCACTAAATAGGGCACCTATGTATTTGGAACAGAAAATTCCTGACTTTTTAGGGATTAGTAAACATGGTCTCTAAATTTATGATAATTCATGGGGATCCAAAATGACACTGCAATCGACCAGTCAAAGTGGAGAAGTGGTTGTCAAGTGACACAGAGCTGGGACCAGGGTGAAGCAAGTGAGGGACTTAGGGCACTTAGGGCACATGATTTTTAGAGCACTCACAGGTTTATGCAAGTGCCAACTTGCCTGAAATCTCAATCCTGAAGTAACAAATGGAGTTTGGACATAGCTTATCCCCTCAGTGGGTTTTTGGAACACCAGGTGATTATTACCCTGGTATCTGTATGCATAATTGGAACACACTTATATGGCAACTTTCATATGTCAATAGCCCTCATGAAGTAAGGGCTATTCTGGCAGAAAGGACATGTGTAACTTTCTGGAACTTTCCATCTCTGCCCAGGATGGTGAACCTATAGTAGTACTGCAGTCTTAGGAAAACTGTAGATTAGTGCCACTATCAAAACTTGAAATATGCAGGGATGGTGATTTCCGTTATGTCCTCATTTAATTCACTTGGTTGGACTTTTTAAAAGATGCATGTAGCTTAGAGAATTACTGTGGATTATCTTAAATGTAATCAGGCAGTGATTCTAATTGCAGCTGTGATTCCAGATGTGGTTTCCTTACTGAAGTGAATTAACACAGCCCCTTGACTTGTTTGCACAGCTATTGATCTGGAAAATGCTTTTGTCTCTATAACAATTTGCAAAGATCACCAGCAGTGGGATCAAACTAAGAGGATCAACAGTGCATCTTCACAGTCTCGCCATAGGGTTGTGTCAACTCTCCTTCTCTCTGCCTTAATTTAGTCCTCAAAGATTATGGTGGCATGAAGCTTGATGGGCTAATTTGGACTTGGCAGACAGCATATACCACATTTGAGTGTGCTGCTCTACCATAGTTATTGAGTAACTCCTAGCATAGCAAGAAGAGTCTCTGTAGCTAATAACATGGCAGTACAGACTGACTTTCTACTTGAGCCTAATGACCAACCTGATGCGATAATATTTGATGCGTCTGGAAATGGAGATACTTGTGGAGCCTCTGACAAACCCCTATAGGAGATACATAGTTATGACCTTTGTGGTTCAAAGCAAAGCAATGTTTATATCTGCAGATATCTTTTTGAAAAACAGTTCCTGAAAGGTTCTCAAGCCTTGGTAGAATTGGAATGCCTGACTGTGGGCCATCAAGTAACCATGCAAATTTAGTTGTCATCATAAACTGGGTATTCAGTTAGGTATGTGCACTGGTGATTTATCATTAATGGAAAAATATGTTTGAGATCAGGCTTAAACTGATCCAAAAGGCATAAGCAGGCATCTCAGACTTTTACTACCTGTATTCCTACCATATTATCTCTTCTCTTTCGATGCAAAACTAAGGCCTCATGGGGAAATTTCTTATGACTAGTTGAGTGCTGAAAAGTGCTCAACTTGGTTGAGGTGAGGTCATGATCTTAGAATGGTCAGAGTCTGAAGATATTTGTGCTCCATGTGAATATTCAACAAAGAGAATTTACCAGAGAACCAGCTCTGCATAATTATGCGGACAAGATGGCCCGGCTTTGATCGTCAGTTTGCCCCTTTCCTCAGCCACTCTCATTCTTGCTCAGTGGGTCCATGGACAGAATGTCCAAGGCCACAGGAATAGTGACTATTCCTGGGCTCAACAACATAGACATTCCCCTAACCAAGACTGGTCCGGTTACCGCCAGTCCTGAGTGACAAACCTGACAACTGCCGAGGTCAACACTATGTCCTCAACATAGCACCATAGCTATTTGGAGAGAATCGAGCCTCACCTGGGAGCAGTTCGATTGCATGAGACAGACCTCTTTTAACTTACCTAACAATTAAGTATTTAGATGTTTTAATGACTTAGTAACTCTCCTAGGTTGACTGTTACTATTTAAGCTAGAAACCTCTATGGATCTTTGATTTCCATCTCTCTCTAGCTCTTCATTCTCTCCCCAGCTAATATTTCCTGTAGATAAAAGGAACTTGTTTTGCATTACTCAACATATAATGCTCTTCCACACCCTGTGCTCCTTGAGGATCCAGCTTCTCTATTCTACCTAACCAAAATGTATCCAACATTCAAAATTTACCTCAAGTATCACCTCCTTTAATTCTGAACAACATTTTGTATGCATTTGTCACATAGTACCCCTCAGGCTGTATTACAGGACATACTATAAGTGCATATTTACCCCTATTAAACTGTGTGTCCCATGAGGAGTTAGCAATGCTACCCATTATTGCATTCTGCCCTTCTCCCAAGTCAATGACTATCATGTTAATGGTTCTCAATACATATTCAGTGAGTGAATGGAATGTGCTCCTCTTCCAACTTTTCTATTTTTACCACTATATTGGATCACAGTAATGTTGGGGTCTGCAGGTCAATTTGAATAATGATAATAAAGCAGTGAGTATGAGAGACAAACATTGGTCTTACAGTCAAAGGCCTTGAGAAAGTCACTCAACCTCCCTGAGCCTCAATTCCTTCTTTTCTAAAAGAAGGCTCCTTTTAATTATGTAATTCTACTGTTTCATAATTTACTTCAAAAATAAAATTATATTTTAGAAACAATTAAATATTTTTCTTTCATATTCCGTTTTTTACATGGTTTAGAATAATCGCTTAAATATCACAGCTAAAAGCTTTTATTTATTTTTTTCTTTTGAAGATGATCAATGCTTACAACTTTGCTTGGATAGAAAACATAAATCTTTAAATAATTTAATATACATTTATATATTAATATGAAAATTTTACATGGGATTAATTTGAAACTGAAAATATTTATAACATGCTATTACAAAGAATTTGTCCTACATTTTGAATCACTATAGTGACAAAGAACAAAATTATAGCCTATAAAAAATTGTTAATTCTTTTTTCACTCAGAAAAATCATCAGATATGAGAAACTTAATGCCTGTTAGTTCATTCATTCAATTAACATGAAGGAAACTATGTTGTTCACCCTTTGCTTGTCTGTATGTTTTACATTTTGCCTTTAGGTCAAAGTAGACGTTACAAGATACCGTGTGCCTAGAATGTGTGTTTTTACACTCCATGCCATACAATTAGTTTTACAGAATTGCATTTACTAAATTATGTCACACAATCAGCCTACCATGAGGAATGCTATAGGAAATTAGGTTTATTATTGATGAATTACTAGCAAGAATATCCTTGGTAGCTATATCCTGCTACTCAACATGTTGTCCATGGACCAGCAGTGTTGACATTCCCCAAGAGCTTATTAGAAATTCAGAATCAAAAAAAAAGAAAAGAAAAATTCAGAATCGTAGGCCGCAAAAGAGTCAGAATCTGCCTTGTAATCAGGTCCCCAGATGACCATATGCACGTTACAGTGTGAGAAACATGGAAAATCCCACCCAGTAGCGTCCTTTTTATGAGTCTTCATAAAATTATCATAAAACTTATTTATGATAAAATAATAGTAAAATAATTATGAGTACACATAATCAAGAAAAAAGCCCATGCTTCTCCTAAACAGGAGTTTTTTGTTATAGTTGTTTTTTAGTCTTTTGAACACTGAATTTTGTGGTTGACTCTGCTTCCCTGTCTGCGTTGGCCACATCTTGTAGCCCATGTTACATCTGCTGAGTACTGTAGGCAGGCCTTTTGAAAGTCTTATCCTTTTCTCATTTATTTGTATGTCATGCACATTATCCTTTTGCTCTATACTTTCTTTTTTTTTTTTTAAAGTTGTTTTGTCGTGTATTGGATTCCTCAAATCCTTTGTGGAATGAGGTGAAGTATGAAGCAATAACACCAAAATTAAGGGCCTAAATACTTCCAGAATTTGTTATATGATTTGAGCATTGCAGACCTAGAACCTTCCATCTTTGCCACCTAACCTTCTGAGCATGATAACTAATGTTCAGTATGAAGATCTCAAGGCACTCTGGGGGTTACAGTTATCAGAGAAGCATTAATTATACTCAGCACACTATACTGTACTTACTGAGCCAGAAACACAAACTAATGTGTTTATAAATATTTTAAACAAGAGTGGAAAACCCAAAAGATTTCTGACTAAAGCAGAACATTCACTTCAATTAAAACATCTCATTTCATGAGAATACTGGTGAATATCCATCTTTAAATCTTTTACAGACAAATTATTTTCCTACCCTTTTATTTTTTTTAACTAGGTATAATAATTTTCTAGGAATTTAGAAATCATTTGCATCAAACATGTACTGATAAAACAAGTAGCAGGTAAATTCGGAGCTAATGTCAGGCTGTATATCTTTACCAGCAGGCAGCCAAATAGTTGAACTTACTGCCTCAGGAGGCCATTGAACCAACAATGGCGGCTGAATAATTTTATGACCAGTAATAAGGCTCACATGCTATACATGCTAAGAGAGGCGTAATCAAATCTTATGCTTCAGGGCATAAATTAATCACTGCAGGGGTCAGATAAGACTCTCCTTTGCCCTATGAACAGAACTGAATAATTAGGCAGTGGCTGTATTGATATTTTGAAAGCTTTCTTCTTAAGGATGAGCGCTGGTTTTACGAACAATTCTGAATCTTCGTGGGGGTGTTTGAGCTCTTGATTAGAAGAGGAGGGTGCTGCCAGTTGAGCAGTGTATTCTGGCAGACGGACAGGTTGGGCAGCTTCCTGATACCACACTGTTCAACCTGATTTTCATTAAAAGCTTAAAGTGCCTGCTGTTCAAATGCCTCGAGGCAGCTGGGGCAAATGGGCCTCCTTCCCTATCTGGAAATCTTGTGGTGGAGTTTTGTCTTTTAATCAAGGAGGGAGGGTGGTTTACTAATCTGTGAGGTTCATTCTCTTTTTTCTACCATTCACATTTTAAAAAGGCACATTATTTTAGGAATTGGAGAATGAAACCTTGAGTTCTTTTTCAGATAAGCAGGCTCAAGGGGAAACTTGTTAATCAAATGGCATTGAAGGCCAAGCATGATCAACTGCCAAACACATAAATCTTTTCAAGTTTGCCTACATGGTTATAAAGCAAAACATATCAAACATGGTTTGGTGATCATGCAAGGATACATCCCTTTGCAACACCTCCATATTCATCAGTTTTAAATTTAGATAAAGCAAAATAACTTTAAAGTCAAATCCCATGAGTGTTCCTAGTAAAAGGAAAACTGAGGAATGAGTCATTTCCAAATAACGACTGCATATGAATGACCGAGATACTCAATACTCCTAGATATGAAAACAAAAACTTCATTGACATACCTATTTACTGACCCCAGTAGCCTTCCAGATGTTTGTATGTTTGGTTTTCTTTGCCTTTTCTCTGTTATCACTTTGAAAGAAATCCAATATTATTTTGTGGCCAGTCTAGCCATGGGTTAGACATATTTACTTGTAGTGCAAAATAGTATGATTTTTTTCTCGTCAAAAGATTTACTGTTCCCTTCTTATGAGCCTATCACTGAGGCAGACATTGAAGTTGAAATGAAGGCAGCAACTCTCCCCTTTAGAAGCTCATAATCTGGTTGGGAACATAGGACATACCAACTAAATATGGTTAAGTCACATTACAAGCAGTGTCAGTGGTGTCAGAAAAGCATATGTATGTTCAGAAACAGGGAGATCAGCATAGTCTGGCATGATTCTTGGTAGGAGGCAAGACTGCTGCCAAGCCTGAGGAATACTCATGATTTGGGGCATATGGGAAAAGGGATATTTTGTATGGGTGTGAGTGAGAGTGTGAGTAGGTATGTGTGTATATGTATGGAGGCATATATGGAGGCAGGCACATGGTGGGGGTTGGAGAATGAAGAAAACAAGTTCAAGAAGGAGCTGAGAATGAACTGGGAAGGACTGAGGGAATATTTGAATGATAACAGGGAACAGAATTAGGTAAACAGACCAGAGTCTGATCCTTCAGGGATGCCAGGCTAAGTAATACCCTACAGAGAATAGGAAATCATTGACTTTTTTGAGTAGGCAACCTGCATGTTGAAAGCATATTTGGGGAAGAATATTATGGTTACCCTATGGAAGGTAGTCTACTCAGAGAGGGGCTGGGTCAGGGATATTGATTTCAATGCCATCTAGTTGTGAGACAATTATGTTTAAATTATCTGCCATTTACTTTCTGGCTTCACAACCAGAAATTCTACCCGATCATATTGTTTTGTTTGTTTGTTTGTTCGTATGTTTTCTTCTGAAAGCTCAAAGATGTCCTTTGCCAAAAGAAAGATGAAAGGTGGGGTTTGATTTATCAGATGTTTGTTAATGTGTCTATAGCACTGGTATTGCCTGCTAGGTACTGGATTCAAGACACTGGATTCTGTGTTTAGATTGACAGTGAACACAATTAAGTATCTGTCTTTCATTCTTTGTTGAATTTAATATGCTCACTTCCAGGATTAATTCTCTTTCCTTTTTTTTTTTTTTAAGTAAAATATCCAACATTTTTGCAAGGCTGTTGTAGGGGCTAAAAAAATTAATACTTTTCCCCCACTTTCTAAGTTCTTCTAACTGGGCTAATAATCAAATTAACAGAGACAAATTAACAGGAGAAAATAAAATTTTAATACATGTGCATGGGGAGTTCACATTAGCGTGAAAATGCCAAAGATAGCGAGGCAACATTGGGTGTATATGACATTTTGGACAAAGGAGAAAGGGGGGGATGGAGTCTTAGGTTTCAGAAATGAGAATGGGGGTTTACAGGTATTGAGGAAGAGTTGGAACATACAAGGCAGGCTGATTCTTGCTAGAAAACTCGGAAACCATGGGACACAGGGCTGTCTAGCTAACAGTTACCTCCCTGAAGACCTCCTATTGACTATACTTAATTCAAATTAGGCTAAGGTAAACGTCCTAAGATTTCCTTTCTGAAGTAGGTTTTTTGTCTGAATCTTTTGGGCAGAAGAGGGTGGTGGTGGCAATGGGGGTGTCAAAGTTTTTTTCTGAGTCTTGTTTCTTAATAAACAGCTTAAAATCAATATCCCCCCCAAAGCAGCATCAGGGTGGCAAAACTTTGGTTCCCTCCACTGCTTTCCTAAATTAAGTATACTTTAAATAGCTTACCTAGATAATAAATTTTTGTGTCAGTTACTATCATAATCTCACCAGATTTCATATTGCTATGTTTTCATGGCACTCTGAGATAGCAAAGTTAACTGCTCCAACCAATGAGCAGCTCAAACTCCTTGGAAAAGTCAGTCAATACTGTAGAGTGCCCACTGAAAGAAGAATTCTTCCCTCTGTGATATGGAAAGATACAAAGAATTCGATGACTAGCCTGCCTTTGGTAAGATTGCAACAGAATGGGGGAAAAAAGAAAAGCACACATTAAACATTAAACTAAAACCGAAGAAGACGCCTAAAATAGTAACAGCTCTGAATTAAATAATTACTCTGCATAGACACTTCACAAACATTATCTCATTTACTTCTTGTATCAGCCCTGTGGGGTATAGTATCAGCATCACTGATTTTGCAGATGAGGAATCTGAGGATCAGAGAGGTTAGCCATCTTGCTTATGGTCACATAATGGCAGAGCCGGCATTTGAACTCATGGCTCTCTAACTTTTGAGCCAGGTCTGCTTTCAGGCTGCTAATATCAGTTATGAAAAGGCAAAAATGACAAAATTATTGTTTAATTCCAAATAAAGTTATTTGGGAAGGTTATATAGCATCATGATTTTCAGGCAACTGGAGCTTTGGAAAAGGAAGTAACAGACTAGATGAGTCTTCAGGAGAACGTTTTGGATCATGAAAATGGCAGACTTGTAATCAGAACAAAATAGGCTCCAGGTGTGGGGTAATAAACAGAAATAGTCAATTGAGGTGAGAGATGACGGGAGATATGTCCTCAGATTAGGAGCATTACTAGGCCTTGAAATCCTGATTAGAAAAGTCAGTGCTGGGCACAAAGAGTGTGATTGACATATGTACATTGAGAGGATGGTGACTTGTGGTTATGAGCACTGATGGGGGTTCACATAGTAAAGACAGCAAAGGGGGAAAGCAGACAGGGAGAAGGATCAGCATCTCTAGGTTTTAAAATGACTTATTCTTTAAAACTTTCCTACGGTAGTAAAGCAATGTGAGCCTGAGGTGAACTTTGGCTTCCTCTTTACCCCAAACATCAGGAAGATGTTGTCATGTCATTTCCCCTTTGAGGCGGCTCTGAATATAACTTTAATCTAAAGTTTTTGTGTAAAAAGTACAAGGTAAGGAATTTAACTAATATAATTTTTCTAAATCCTGAATTCTGGGATTAGGATTAATGGATCAAGAAAAAACAAAAACAAGAACAAAAAAACAAGCACCAACACTGTTTTATAATCTCATGCAAAGGTCAGTTTAATAAAATATTTACTTAGAAAATTTATAATCAAATTTATAATTAAGTACAGTTGATTTTGACCCAATTTATTGTATCAGACATAATTCAAAGGAATCCTACCTGTGCATTATACAAGGGTAAATATTAAAGATTAAGGAATTTTTAAGAGTATGTTTCTGTGCTTTCTATTGCCTTTTAGCCAATTTGAATTCCTTGGCTCTTTGAGTTAAATGAGTATTATTGAGATATATTTGTGTTTCTAGGTTGGTGAATGGCGAAGGGTAACTGATGAAAAAAACAGCGTGGACATTTAGCTAGTATGTACCAGTGTTAAAATATTTAAATACGTACTAGTTGGTCAATAGCTACTGCCCTGAATCACTGGAGGGTCCCCCTCACCTCACCTCACCTCCACCCCTACTGCTATTCTGGCTACTGGCCCTTCCCCCAGGATAATTTCCTCAACTCCCCCAAAGCCCAGCATCTAAAAAGTTGATTAGTGGGCTGGCCGATTGGCACATTGGTTAAGAGCTGGCTTGGGACACCAGCTCTGAGCAGCAGGGCACCGGTTCGGATCCCACATGAGGGCCAGTGACACTGCCCTCTGCAGCTAAGATGGTGAACAGCAGCTCAACCTGGAGCTGGGCTGCCATGAGTCGCCGGCGATGGCGTAGGCTGCAGCCCTTGCTACAGTGGGCTGCCATAAGCTACCGTGTGGCTGGCAGCTAGCGTGAGCAGCCAGCAGCTGGTGTGAGCTGCCAAGAGCCACCGTGAGTGGACGTCCAGAGGCAGGCGACCGATCTGCCTTACCTGGGAAGAGCGCAATGATGGTACCAATATGGGCCAGTGAAGCAACATCCTCTACAACTGGACTGAAGAACAAAGGGACAGCAACTTGTCTGTTCCCCTTCCCCCAATTCCCCAGCACTGTTCCCCTCCCCCAATTCCCCAATAAAATTAAAAAAAAAAAAGTTGATTAGTACAGCAGGGTGGCTCCAGGACCCTGCCTTGGTTCCCAGCACCCAGCCTCATGTTATATAGTTTAACGTGCTGAAATAATTGGTTAATGTCATAGGAAATGTATCCATTTCTTCTCTTCCAAAGTCGTCCTATTCCTACATCTTCCTCCCTCTGTTTTCTTCCCTTCATAGGTTCCCAAAGGAGCAGGAAAGCCTGACTTTGGAGATGGTGCATTTTTTTCTCATGAATTAATGACGCCTCCACGCATACTAATTTCCTAGCTTTTTTACCTATTTTGGCTACCACTTAAGAAAATGATTAAATAATTGCAAACATTTTGCTTTTTACAACATATATGTCTAGTTTTAAATGGCTTTGAAAGTAATGAATTCTAGATTTCTTTAACAAATATTAAACCATAAAATTTAAAAAAAGGGATCATGTGTATGTATACATGTATGTGTGTATACACAAAAAAGCATATTGATATGTGTGTATATACACACACATACAAATAAAAACACATCTACATACGTACACATTCATTTTGGCTTGATGGTTCAGGGTTTAAAAGTCGTAACTATTAATATATTCCTGGCACAGTGTTTCTTTAGGTACTTATAACATTCCTTGTGATGTGGCCCTGTTCTTTCTTTGCATTTCTCCTTGAAATACATTTGCCCTCTTTCAAAATAATATTTATGCAGTCATACTTAATGTGAAAAAGGGATCTTTTTTCTCACATATTATATGTAAAGCTGGCTTGAACTCAGCTTTTGATTAAAACATACTTGTGTGGCCTTCTAGCTCAGCTTTAATTGCATTTAAAATTCCTTTCTGCACCTGTACTGAAGATTGCAAACCAATGTTAATAAAGTAGGCTTAGAGAAGTGTAGCGCCTGAGCCATAGGTTCTTGACAAAAGTTATTTACCTAACTAGAGTTTCATTTCAAAGTTAACATGTCTCTGCGCTACTTGAATAAAGCACTCATCTGAAAACTCTGTTAGACAGTTTAACCCAATTTAATTTATTCCCTGAAAGTTTAATCCCCTGCTGAAAAGAGTAGTTGCAAATTTTCCAGAGTCACAATCCACTGAAGTGAAAAATGTTTAATGACATCATAGGTACTGAGCTTCAAGAGTTTAGTTAAAAATCTTCTTCAAAATGTAAAACAGGGGGCAAGAGTTAATAGGATATTTTATATAGTGATATTTCAATCCTATTCCAAATCTTCCTAAAGTCACTTGCATCTCCCCCATTAAAGCTGTGTGAAATGAGTTACTTAGGCATCGCCAGGGAATGGGGGGGAGGGGGGAACTACTTACATTTTAAACCATAAAAGCAAATCTCTTCTGAGCTTTGACATTTAAGTGGCTCATTCAGTCATTCTGAATTTTATAAAACTCTCTTTGTAATCACATCAACCAAACAAAGCAAGTATCAGGTGCCAACCATCTACAGTGTTCTACCCAACTGTATGAGGAAACAGCCCACAGTGCACAGCACAGAGTGCTTTGGCACCCACGTAACATTAACCCAGATGCGGTTTTATACAGTCGATTGTGCAACAGAAGTCTATTTATTGGTTATCGAAATGTTTTTGGTCTGACTGCCAGAGAGTGAGGATAAAAACAGGGGAGGGAAGAAAATAAAATTTGAATTGACTTTGTTTTTGGCACAGTAGAAAGTGTTTTGGTCCTCTTTATAGTCCCCTAAAAATCTAATTATTCAGTTGGCAGATATACCTCCATAGTGCAACTAGATAGTTGTTTTAAAATATGCAAAGCACAGATTTCAGATTTAATAGGAGCTAATGACCACTTTATAGCCTGTCAGGTCATGGCCTATTTGGCCTAGTTACAGAAATATCGCTTCATGGTTCAGTGCTTGAGAGCTGACGATGGCTCCAGGCCAGCAAAGGTGTCGTTGACATAATAGAAAATAAAGGTTTCTCTGAAACTCTAATGGGATTCTCTGTAAAGAATAGATAAAAAATGTCATGGCTTGGATAGTACAACTCTGATGGGGACATTGGGTGGTATTTCTCTCTCCTGTGTCATTAAAAAAAAATAAAAGAAAGAAAGAAAAAAAGGAAGAAAAACAAATACAAAAATCTATGGTTTGAATCAGGTCTCTTTGTAAAGTAATAATTTCATATTGTAATACTAGGATTATTAGTGAAAATCATATTATGTTTGGGGAATTAAAACTTCAAAAGTTAACAGTTCTTTGGTTCCCAAATTGGCCTGGAAAGTCACCATTTAGGCAATTCCCATGGACAGGGGCCTCTGTCTTAGAGCTGGGATGTGAACCTGATGTCTACCTCCAGCGTCCATGCTGTTACTACTACGCCAAGATACTTAAAACATGCACTTTTTTCTACATGAATTTAAATTATGGAAATAAGATTCTTTCATGCAAAGGTAACCACATGGATCAATATAGCCATCTTGATGAGTAAAACTAAATCGAATTAAAGCAAATACTATTAACATCTACCATCCGTTGAGAAGAAACATTCCCATACATTGTCTCTAATTCTCAAAATAATGTTGTGGCAAGGATATTACTATCTCTCATTTAAAATGGTGAAGTCTAGGTTTAAGAGATTGTGGCTTTGAAATTAATTGTCATTTGGCCATGAAATACCTGCTGGATATATAATTGAGTGTCTGTATACCTGAGCACCTGGTACATAATGAATTGTGTGATATGCTAGTCAGCTCTTTGTGGAGAATCACTATTCAAGCTACAAGTTGAACTTGAAGTTCTATATCCAGGGTTGAAGCATGAGGATACCTCTGTTTGGTCAAGGTCAGTTGGCTCATGCCCATTAAGAAATTGAATCACCATGTATACTCTTGTTAAATAGCAATAGACATACAAACACCTGTCTTTTAGTAACAGCAGAAAAATCCTGGGATTTACAGTCAGAATCTGTGGGTTACTTCTGAATGTGCAATTCTAAGGAAATCTCTTTGCCAGTGAGCCTTAGTTTCTCCACGCTATCATTGGGTTATTGGTATCTACATCCTAGGAAGGTTGTTGGAGATCAATCCAACATAACATGTTAATATATGATGGGAATAATATAACATTTTTATATGTTAATATAATATAGCATGTTACTATATGATGCAAATAATAAACACTATGCAAATATTATTTTAAAAATCTTTCTGATTAAAACCAAAAAAATGTCAGCCTCAGCCTGAGAAGCTTAGTGAATCCAGGAAATAACTTTTTAAGAAAACATTAGCTTCATTTAAACAAAATGTGACATGAAAGAGGCCACAAAGTAATAAAATGTAATGAGTTTATTATCAAAAATAGTAAAACAATTATATATAATGCAGATTAATTACCAATACAATTATATTAGTAGGCTAAATGACTTACAAGGCTATTGTTTAGCATAGTACAATATTTTTCTCTCTGCAGCTACTCAAAGCATTGCTTTCTTCACTCTCAAGTCAAGGAACACTGTTTCCCCACTATCATCTTTGTCAATCAAAAGCTGTAGAACTTTACGATAAAATGATTTTCAGGGTACCTTAGACAAACTCAAATTGAGGACTATTTTACAAATTAACTACCTATAACCTTTATATTTTACAAAAATGTAAAGGACAAGAAACAGAAAGAAAGGCTGGTGAAGGGTCTTGACAACTAAATGTAATGCATGACACTGGATTAGATCCTAATGAGAAAAGTTAGAAAGTATAAAGGGTATAGTATTGGGACAATAGATAGCATCTGATATTGACTACAGCTTAAATTATACTATGCATAAGGAGTACATTTTCTGAATTTAATAGCTATATTATAGTTATATAAGGGAATGTCATTTTCCTAAGGACCAACCCCGAACCCTCTTAAATGTTAAATGGGAAAGATTTCCCCACCTAACCCCAAAAAAGAAAAAAAAAATCTATATACATACATACATGTATACATAAGAGAAAGAGAGCAATAAAGCAACAGATGACCAAATGGAATTAATTGGTGAATCTGGGTAAAGAGTATTTAAGTTACTTGTAACTTTCTATAAGTTGGAAATTATATGAAAATTTTAAAATTACAAAATATATGAGCATAAATACTATTTTCTGTGCAGATTCCAATTAAGATGGATCATCCTTGCAGTCTATCTAAAGAGCCAAGGTTACTTAGAAAAGATAATTTCACTTATAAATGCATTTCTTGTTTTTAAAACTAACTTTCACTTTGAGAAAAACATAAATCTCACATCCTCCCTTAACATTATGTCAAATTATGAAATAACTATTTTGGCTAGAATCAAATCATTGATACCCTTGGAGTGTGCTATTTAATACTGTACACATTTCAACACCCCCATTGTCAATGCTGACATGATTCTCAGCATAGATTGCAGCTCACTTACCCTGACACTTACCCTGACTTTACTTTCACACTTTCTGTTGAGAATCACTGGCTTTCAAGGCTCATAGCAAGAGGGTGGCTCCAAAATTCTAGGACCTTTATCCATTAGAGAGTAAAAAAGTGCTGATGTAAGTTATCTGGAATAAGCTGATATACAGATGGATTTGATGTGAATAAAATGACATCCTTGAGGTAATTTTTGAAGATTTTAAAAACCATAGTTACTTAGCAAATGCTTGCTGGTGGATTTATAGAAGAGAGAACCTGACAAACTTTTGCTCTGACTTCTTTTTTTTTTTTTTTAAATAAGCCTTCTGAGATAATTTCCAGTCAAGATGGCAGAGTAGGTAAATGCTGTGCTGTATCCTCTCACAACCACCTTAGAATTACTGCTAGGCTACAGAACAGCCATCACAGAGAATTGCCTGAAGTCTAGCTGAAAAGAAGTCTTATAAATCACGACAGAAGAAACCACCTCAAGACTGGTAGGAGGGGCAGATACACCATATAGGCTGGTCCCATACCACATGTGACCGTTAAAAATCAGGAGGATATCTCAGTTGCAGAGGTTCCCCCTGAGGAGCAAAGGGTTCCTTCCCTACACCAGGCTTCCCAGCCCAGGGTGCCAGTGCTAGAAAGAAAAGTCCCCACGACTTCTGGCTGTGAAAATCAGCAGAGAATGTGGCTGAGTGAGATGGAGGGTGGCTAGAGTCCTAGGTGCTCCTCTTAAAGGATCAGCATATGGAGTTACTCGCTAATGGACTCACTTACTCTGAACCCCAGCACTGGGGCAGCAGCTTGAAAGGCACCAGGGGCAGATGGGGAAGAACAGAATTATCTGGCTTCAGAGAGAGGGCTGGAGGGGCAGCTTTCTTGAAGACAGAAGTGTTGGCAGAAGTCATTGTTCTTTTGTTGAACCCTCCACTGTCTCAGCATACAGATGAAGGCAGCCACCATACCTGAGTCTCGATTAACCTGGCTAACAACATTTGATCTGCGCTGGTGATTCCCTGAGATCGTGCCTCTCCCAGCTTGCAGGCCCACCTAAGCCACTTCCATTGACTTTTCCATACTAAAGGCCTATCTTGGCTTATGCTGTGGTCTTTCCTAAAACCTCTCAAAGGTTCACAAACCCCAAACACACAGCATCTGGCCTAAGTGTGCCCCATATGTCTTGCCAAGCAGCCCCAAGCCCAGCACTAGTTGGCAGATGGCCTTGATTGTCAGCTTGGCCTTTTGAGACACCACCAAGCCCAGAGTGGGTGGTAACCATCTTGCAGATCACTCTGTGACTCATACCACCTAGCTCGAACCAGAGCACAGGTGGAGGCTGAACTTGGCCTGAGGTGGAACCCCTCCCAGGAGGTCCCAGGCCAGCAGATCCAGTGCTCAGCTTTGGACCATGCCAGAGCACCACCCGGGCACCTCCACAGATGACACATTCAAAGGGCAGACTGGGCAGTCACCAAAGCCCTGCTAAAGTGAATCTTGCTCCATAAATTCAGCCCCTGCACAATA
This sequence comes from Hipposideros armiger, assembly GCF_001890085.2. Lineage (NCBI taxonomy): Eukaryota > Metazoa > Chordata > Mammalia > Chiroptera > Hipposideridae > Hipposideros > Hipposideros armiger. The sequence continues at coordinate 204,566 of NW_017732441.1, read as the reverse complement.
GTTCCTCCACTGTAGTCATGGCCAGTCCTCAAAACCAATCAGCGTGAGGGTCAGTCCCTCCCATTGACATGCAAACTGCAGCCAAGACTCGAATACAGAAGGAGGGCACACAACCCACACAAGGGACACACCTGGAGCATCTGGCTCAAGTGATCAGGGAGACCATGCCTCTGAGCCCCACAGTACAACTATTACATAAGGCCACTCTATACAGCCCTACCTAATACATAGAAACAAACACAGGGAGGCAGCAAAATGGGAAGACAAAGAAACATGTCCCAAATGAAAGAACAGAACAAAGTTCCAGAAAAAGAACTGAACAAAATGGAGGCAAGCAACCTACCAGATACAGAGTTCAAAACACAGGTTATTAGGATGCTGAAAGAACTTAGAACTTCAACAAATAAATAGCAAGCATAAAAAAAGGACATAGAAACCATAAAAAAAGAACCAGTCAGAAGTGAAGAATATAATAACTGAAATAAAGAATACATTAGAGGGAATCAACAGTAGATTACATAAAACAGAGGTGTGAATGAGCAATTTGGAAGATAAAGTAGCAGAAAACACCCAATCAGAACAGCAAAAAGAAAACAAAAATATGAGGATAGTCAAGGGGCCTATGGGACAACATCAAGTATACCAACATTCACCTCATGGGGAGAAGAGAGAGAGCAAGGAGTTAAAACCTACTTGAAGAAATAATTATGGAAAACTTCCCTAACCAGGGAAACGAAATGGACATAGAAACCCAGAAGCACAGAGAGTCCCAAATAGGATGAACCTAAAGAGGCCCACACCAAGACACATCATAATTAAAATGTCAAAGTTTAAAGGCAATGAAAGAATTTTAAAAGCAGCAAGACAAAAACAGTTAGTTACCTACAAGGGAGCCCCCATAGACTGTCAGCTGATTTCTCAACAGAAACTTTGCAGGCCAGAAGGGATTGGCAGGAAATAGTCAAAGTGATGAAAAGCAAAGACCTACAACCAAGATTAGTCTATCCAGCAATTGTTTAAAATTGAAGGAGAAATAAAGAGCTTCCCAGACAAGAAAAAGCTAAAGGAGTTCATAACCACCAAACCAGTATTGCAAGAAATGTTAAGGGGACTTCTTTAAGAAGAAGAAGAAGAAGAAGAAGAGGAAGAAAAGATTAAAAATGTGAATAATGAAATACCAATAACTACATATCTATCAACAACTACTACTTTCAATGTAAATGAATTAAATGCTCCAAACAAAAGACATAGGAGGGATAAATAGATAAGAAAACAAAACCCTTACATATGCTGCCTACAAGAGACTCACTTCAGATCAAAAGAGACACACAGGCTGAAAGAAAAGGGATGGGAAAAACCTATTTCTTGAAAATGAAAATGAAAAAAAAAAGATGAGGTAGAAATACTTATAGCAGATAAAATAGACCTTAAAACAAAGGCTATAACAAGAGACAAAGAGCCAAGTAATCCCACTTCTGGGTATTTATCTGAAGAAACCCTACTTTGAAGGGACATGTGCATCCATATGTTCTTTGCAGCATTATTTACAATAGCCAAGATATAGAGAAGGCAACCTGGGTGTCCAGCAATAGTTGAATGGATAAAGAAGAGGTGGTACATAGATACAATGGAATATTAGTTAGTGATAAAAAAGAATGAAATTTTGCCATTTGCAACAGCATGAATGGACCTGGAGGGTATTGTGCTGAGTGGAGGAAGTCAGGCAGACAAGGACAAATGCCATATGATTTCACTTATATGTGGAATCTAAAGAATTAAATAAAGGCACAAACAAAACAGAAACAGGCTGATAGATGCAGAGAACATTTTTATGGTAGCCAGATGGGAGGGGTTTTGTAAGATGGGTGAAAAAGGGGAAAAGATTAAGAAGCATAAATTGGTTGTTACAAAGTAGTCATGGGGAGTAAAGTATGGCATAAGGAGTATAGTCAATAATATTGTAGTAACTGTGTATGGTGTCAAATGGGTACTAGATTTACTGGGTTGATCACTTTGTAAGTTATATAAAAGTCTAATCACTGTGTTGCACACCAGAAACTAATAGAACATTGTATGTCAACTGCAATTGAAAAATAAAAATAATAAATTAATAAAACTGGAACAGTCACAAAAATAAATAAATTCAGATAACATTAAAATTTAAAAAAAAAGTCTTCTGAAAATAGGAACTGGCAAGTCTTTTGGAAACAAATATGAAGCACTTTCTCTTTTAGCGACTGAAGGATAATTCCCTTTGTTATAGTGTGCTTAACTGAACACCCGTGACAATGGTTCCCTCATTTTGATTCTCTCGTCCCTCAGAATAGTCACTGATCAGACTTAAGTCTTGGAAGATCTTAGTGTACAGGTTTGTGTACACAGTCAAACCAAGTGACCCCAAGCAGTACCTGCGATGCACTAAATGAGTGCCTTTGTTTTAGAGTTGGCAAATGATGCCAAGTGTCCATATTCCTTCCTTCCACAAAATTAAAAGACACTAACAAAGATAAGACAGTTTGCTATTTTGAAGTTGACACCCTGATTTCCAGAGCTTCAGTAAACTCTGAGGTAGACATAAAGTACCTCTACTCAGCAGTTCTCAACCTTTCACAGGGGTCGCCTAAGACCATCGGAAAACACATTTTTTCGATGGTCTTAGGAACTGAGACACCGCTTCTCTATCCGTCTCCAGGCCCTCATGCAGATATGCCCACATATGAGTACCCGGCGACCCCTGTGAAAGGGTCAGTCGACCCCCAAAGGGGTCGCGACCCACAGGTTGAGAACCGCTGCAAAAGGAAACTTTGGAACACCAGATGAGTGGACTAGATGCCAGGAAACCTTCACTACAGTTTTAACTCTGCTCCTAACATCTGGGGAACTTCAGACGAATTACTTGAGCTCAATGGAACTCAAGGGACCCATTAGTTTACAACTCAGGAAGCTAAGTTATAAAATAATTTCCAAGGTCCCTTTTAGCTTCAGATGTGTTGTGATTCTAACTCTAAGCAGTCATGGATTTTCACTATACAGCCACAAAGCAGAAATGTCACAGTCATACTGTGTTTATTTACACTATATCACTCTAGAGTAACAACAAAAATGCCTATAAGACTCATATTTTTAGTAAAATTTAAATTTGTACTGTTAATGGACACTTTTACAGCTCAATTCTGAGCCTTTGCAAACACATCCATAAAACTGGTTGTATTGCTTCACATTTATAAAATCCCACTGCATTTTCCAAGCAAATTGGTGTTTATGCAACGAAATAGCCTAACACATGCCTAACTGCCTGTTTCAAAGTAATTATTACTTGTCGATACAAATGTCCACTTGAATAGTTCAAAGAAAATGCCCCCAGAAAGTCTGGCGGTCTCTTGTTGAAGAAGTCTGTTTTTAGAATCCCATAAGCATTTTCTTTCATTACTGTCTTAAGGTCAAATTTCTGGAGATTCAAGAAATTAAAACCAGAGGATGGCACTAACTTTTTGCCACCCAAGAGTCCACACTCATTGTTTCATTAAGCTTTTCCAATGTTTGTCAAACTTCCAAAATACAGTTATTGTCATCTAGCCATTTTTTTCTTATTCATGTTTCACTTTTATTGAAATGAAAATTCATTTATTTGGAGATTTCTGATGTAACATTTCTGACTGGTTATAACGGCCTATAGCAACCACTCACTTGTATTTCCCTAGAAAACTATCATCTTTTCTCTTGCATCGCTGTGCATGTTTACAGAAGTATACAAAACCTTCATGAAGGCTTATAATATAAACCCATTTATCTATGTGAGAAAATGAGCTGTTTATCTGTGGATGGGACAAGCTCATCTGCAAAGGGCTATCATTATGTGTGGGCAGGCACTCTATTCAAACATGCATTTATTCAACCAGTATTTGTAAAGCACCTACTTGGAAACTGGCATTTTATAAAATGTAGTAAAAAAAAAATAGTGGCCAAGGTATTGAATGGCTTCCCCATGGAGATTACAGTTTTGAGGAAAAGAATATAGATAGATAGATGGTAAATAAATGCATAGATTGAGATGGAGATAATAGTATTACTTTCATAAATAAATAGTACAGCATGCTCTGAGAGGATCAATGACTCCTGTAGAAATGCAGTTTAAGCTGAGCTAGAGAATGAGTAGGAATTACCTAAGCAAATGGGAGTGGGTAGAAAGGGTTTCAGGATGGAGAAATGGCTTGGGCAAAGGTCTTAAAGTTGGAAGAAAGACAACACATAAAGAAGTCTGACATGATCAGAATTTGTAGGACAAAAAAAGAGTAGCCAAGATGAGGCTGGAGAGGTTGCATTGACCTGTACTATTTTCTTAAATTCACAAATATAAATACCCTGACCCTGAACACCTCCTCGATCAGGAATTAAAGGATCACAACAGCTTCTTCTGTTGGTGATGACTTCCGTTGTAGTTCCTTGAGCAACAGCAGCGTCTTCCTCATCTCTGCAGTCCAGAGAAGAGATGACTTTCAAGGGCTGCATCAGTTAGCAGCATCAGTCGGCAGTTCCCACAAAGCTTGCTGGTCCATCTTCTTTTTTCAAAGAGCTTGCAGGACCCTTAGTGATTCAATTCTATTTGACTTCAGACCATGAATATAGACAGCTGTCAGATGTCCTAGCTGTGCCCTCTAGTGGCATCCGGAGTATTACCCAACTCTTTTGCAAAGGGTAATTAAACTACCTCTCGGAGTTTGCGAATAAGTGAGCGTGGAGACACACCAAGGGAGGACATTCTACCTTAACAACCTGTGCTTCCCTTAGTTCTCCTATGATAGCTTCTAGCCACGGTGTTCACAGCAGTATAGACGATTAATACTGTGATAAGTTGTTTTAAAGTACATTAAAGACCAAGGGGATCTCAGAGCTCTGACTCCACACACAGTTTCATCCAACCTCTCGCTTGTGACTTCTCTTACAGTATCTTCAGTCATTTTGGGTCCGTTTGCTTCATTTCCCTCATGACCCATCTCCTCCTGTACTATAATCTTTGGGTGAACATCCTTCTTTGATTTAGTGAAACTGTTTACTTAATTCCCTTGGTAACAAAAAGAGAAAAGTCTTTTTCTCTTTGGACTCTAAGCACTCCACTCTGTTTTGTATCTGACAAACTTAAAGCACGTAAATCCGGAAGCCAACTTTTTGCCTGTTTACAAGACCTCTCTCTGCCTAAACATCCTTTTTCCTTGGCAACTGGCTATTTGGTATGAGATTTCAATCGCCATGTTTTAAGAAACTAGGAATAGGGGAGAAGGGTGGATCAAGATCAAAGTGAAAGCTAGCCCAGACTAATGGACAACAGGTACATCTGGTTCCAAAGCTGGCAGCAACTGGGTAAGAAATCTGTGGAGGACCGAGTGTGTTTACCCAGGGCTAGGGATCCTGCAAGGGAAAAACAGGTCAGAGAACAGGTGCTAATCTCCTCAGGGGAGGGGCATTAGAAAAGAACAGGTTGGGTTAAAAGCTTCCATTGGAATTGCTCCCTCACAGACACCTTTGAAGTTCCTGCAGGGTATCAGCTGTGTCTTCCCTGAGCTACCGTGTTTCCGCATGTATAAGACGCTCCCATGTATAAGACGCACCTTAATTTTGTGGCCCGAAACTTGAAAAAAATGTATTACATAACGTTATTGAACTCAAGTATTATTCATCCTAAAATTCATACAACGCCTCATCACTTGCAGGAAAGGCAAGTAAAAAAAAATCTACAACCACTGTATAAGATGCACCCAGTTTTTAGACCCCCAAATTTTTCGAAAAAGTGTGCGTCTAATACATGGGGAAATACGGTACCTATGCTTAAAAGCCACATGGGGCCTGGTGCTCTAGGCTGGATGTGCTTTTTGTCACATCTTACTTTGGGCAAGGCATGATCCAAAAATATTTATTTACTCAATGTCGTAACTCAAACTCCAGCATCACAAACCTCTGATAAAAGGGTGAGGGGTCTATTCATTGTGCTAGATTTTGTTTCTTCTCTAATATTGGACTTGTTCCACTTCAGGAAGCTGGAAATTCCCAGTCCGTGGGACTTTTACAGGAGTGTGGAGGAACTATGTTTCCAGGATCTTTGCTCCTTTTTGTATTTCTGAGTTGACTGTCTGGCTTATCTACCCTGCACCAGGGAGCAGTATGCATGCATTATATTCATATAGCCTAATAGGAAAAAGACCTTAGAAGAATTTTGATGACATTTCCCTGCAACTGGTCTCTATCACTTCATTTACATGATTTCTTCCTTTGTCAATTGAAAGGTTTCTAGAGCAACCTCTGGATAGCCAGAGGGTATTAAGTATACTGTCTCAAATTTTTTCAAAGTCGTTATTTCCTCAGGAATTTAAGCTCCAATTGGATAAGGTGTACTATTGTTACTACTCAGTATGTTATCATATACCATTGTTATGTAGGAGAACATATGTTCGTATAGGTTGCTGATGGTAAGGTTGGAAGGTGAATCGATCCTTCTTATTTGGGCCATTCTAGAATGGTATGTGCTTTGTTTGACTTTAAGAGGCTATACACTTCCATTAGCATCCAGCAAGCCTTGTTATGGACAATCACTCACATTGGCCTGGAATTCAGGTAGGAAGGCACTGGATTTAACCCAGCACTTTCTATGTATTCAACACTTCTCTTTTCCTTAAAGACATCTGGAAGTATTGACAAATTCAAATCTCTTTATGGGTAATAAAAAATGATGGCCGAAGTGGCTTTATTTCATCTAAGAAATAATCTTCCAACATGTTATTTTAAACATTTTACTCATTGTTATAACCACATACCCAGGGGCCATCATATGAGATACTCCTTATACATTTTAAGTGGAAGTAATATGCTAACAAAAGAAGCGACATTTGTAATGCAAACCTGGGTAATCTGTAATTATGTTTTGAGAGAACAGATTAAGTGGGGCTATGTGGAATAATAATTCTTAATTTCTCATCAAGATTAATGCCTCTATATATCAAAAATTATGTGTATATTTATATGCTTACAAAGTGAGCATGAGGAAAGATATGATACTTTCAATAGGCTGAAAAGCTCTATTTCTTAGTAGCAGAAACAATAATTCATGGCTCTTCACAAGGCATACTTTTCCGCCTGTGGTTAAAAAAAACCAAGAACATTTTCAAGATAATTTTTATAAGAGTACCTACAGGAAAAGCAATCAAAGGGAAAGCTAATTATTATGGTTCTAGAAACTTGTGAGGAGCTCAGTTACCCATGATTCAGAATCAGCCTCCAATATTAATAACATAGGGAATAGTTGGTACCCTAGGTCAGAAGTGAGCCATCCTTCATAGGATCATGAGAGCATGCTGGGTAAACACCTAAAAGTCTTAGCCATTGGAGGATTCTTCAAACTGGTAGAAACATACCATGTTTCTACTTCTGGTATGTCCAAGTGGGTCAGAATGTCTTCTCTGAAAGTTGTCATGTTAAAGACAAATTATCGTCCACAATTGCCAATACTAAATCATAACATAATTAATTACGTGTGGTCTCCTACCACCACCTGCCACTAAAGATGACCGCAGAATTGTTCCAATGATACTAATTTCCATCTCAGTTTGTTTGAACCATCTGAGCAGATATAATGTTGCCAGTCAGAAGACAGGAATAGAATGGCCATGTGCATTCTGAAAGCCTTGTTTTCTTTTTTGTTTCAGGGTTTCATAACCTAGCTAAGCACATGATAAATTCATACCATTTCCATATTTTTATATGTGCTACATATAAAATCTTTTAGTTTATCTTCATGAAAACTCAATGAGCATGGTGATGGAAAGAGAACTGACTCTCGGTGGTAAACACACAATGTGATATATAGATGATGTTACAGAATTGTACACCTGAAACCTATGTAACTTTACTAACAGTTGTCACCCCTTTTTTAATTTAAAAAACAGAAACAAAACTCAATGAGTGAGTCTGTCTAACTGTAGAAAATGTGGCTCTAAGTGGTTATTAGTGGTAGAGTAGCAGATTTTGGATTTAGCCCTGTCATCTCTAATGGCAAAGCTGATTTTCTTAGTTTCTATGCAATACAGCCTTCCAGCACCTACAGGGTTAAGGGAGACATGTGGAGTTTCTTTTCTGCTTTTCCATTGTTAATGCAGCAGAGCTGCTGTTCCTGGAGCATTGCTTTGTAGCAGAAGGAAATGAGGTATTTTTGATGTATTAAAACACTAACCCATTTCCTCTGGCTTCTCATATATAAATTATACAGGCACTCCAGGTATTGTCAATGAAGTGCAGCATCTAAACTTGTAAGAGAGAAACCTCTGAGGACCACATGTCCCCCCAAAATCTTGATTGTGACTAAAGAATCAATGGACCTTCGCTATTGAAATAGTTGTAGTAAGAATATAAACCATATAGACAATTTATTGAATGCTTATTCTATGCTAGGTATTCCTTCCCTCAAGTTACAAAATGGCATAATATAGAAAGAACATCCTTGAAAGAGTTTATAGTCCTCTTGGGGGAAGTTTATGAAAAAGAGCCTAACATATCTAGGTATATCTGTGTGCTTTTCTCTACACTTGTTAAGAAAGGGGATGGAGAAATATATACCCATGTAGCCCACCTTGTGAGATTTCACAATGCTTGAAATAGAGGAAATCCTAACATTTTTGGAGACAGAAAAATAAAACAGAATAGAATGTATTAAAGGATGAATGGATATTTTACCCAGTGTAAGTTTATGGCCAATACAGACATTTTTAGGCATGCACAACTCACAGTTTCTCCCCTATGAACTCTTTCTAAAAGAATCACATAAATCTATAGAACTATAAAAATAATCCAACTCAGGAGAGGAGGGAATGAGGTATTTGAAACAACAATGAGCAGAAATACCAATGGAATCAAGGCTAAAAATTAACTGTAGGTAACGTGGCTGTAAAACAATGTAATGATGAAAGATCTATCACGCAATGTACACAGACAGAAGTAGGATCCCTTTTAACTATGGAATTCTATATTCCCATTGAGTAAAGATGATATACCGGGAGGCACTAAGATATTTTGTTGATTGGAAAAATATAAAATGCAATCCATAAAATATGACACTATATATACGTAAAATGTTTACATATGAAAAAGGATTGAAAATATTTAGGAACAATAGCCACCAAAGTTTTGACAGGTTTTATCTTTAGGGAGAGAGGGGAGATTGGAAGGGAGCAGGGATTGACGGTCAAGTCAGGTTTTTACTTTTTACTTCATAAATCCTATAATGTTTTGATAAGTTGTATTAATGTAAAATTGCATGATTCAAGTGATTTTTAGGAATAAAGGACATACCCTATGGAGTAACTAAGAAGTAGAAGTAGCTCCTTCACTTACCAGCCGTGATCTTTGACAAGCTCTCTTTCAGCTTCCATATCCCCATCAGTATGTAGAAGATAACAGCATTGACCTTAAGGTGTGTGTGTGTGTGTGTGTGTGTGTGTGTGTGTGTGTGTGTGTGTGTGTGTGTGTGTGAAGAATTAAAGAAATTAAAGCCATATGTAAAATGCTAATTACAATGTCTGGAATACAGTGTGCCCTTAACCGGTAGCAGTTAATAGTATGCAACATATATTCAACATAGTGAATCATAAAAATGCCAAAATGATGTTGTAATCATAGAGCAAGGCCACTTTGTTGACTAGTTATTCACTGATGAGAGATATTACTTAAGCATCAAGTTGTTTTAAAATTTTTGTTTGGCTTCAAGTATTCATACAGTTGATGAAATTAATGCAGGATTTTCAAAGCAATTTGAGATTATTTATATTGAACAGTAATAGATCAACAGTAAAATGTGCAGGTTGGTAGAAATTAGAAGTCATCTTATTGCTCTTTTTATAAAAATATGTACACACACATCTGGAGACACCTCAAGTTGGAGATAATATATGTAAAGGAGTGTCATTTTTATATAAAATCTCATAAGGCCAGAAGCATAACTGAGGTAGCGATGAAGATGGAGAGAGGTTTATTTTCCAAAGTGGAGTCTTTCAACAATGTTTTAAAAGTGAACCTGTTGATGTTATGAGTATAAACCTATAATAAAAAGATATTAGAGAAATCAATGTGAAAGTATGGCCCTAAGACATATAAAGGAGTTAGATGAGTGTGGCAACTCTTTATGTGCTCACACTCCCACCACCCAATGGCAGTCTTTTCTCCCCAGTCCTACACACAGGTCCTGCCCCAGACAGGCTCCCTTTGTGTTAGACCCAACCTCCATCTTCCTGGTTAAAGAAAATGACCCTTCTCTTTACTCCTATTTATCAATGGCCTCCAAAATAAACATACACTTTAAAATGCATACACCTCATCATGTTAAGAATCTTTATTATTCTCAGTGTTGCTAAGACCATGAGATAAACAGCACATATAATTTGTGGAAACGGTACCGTTGAGCTGGTGAGCCAGCTCCTTTCAAATGGGCATTGGCCACTTTTGACATGGAAAGTTATGTTCAGTTAGGAGGTACAGTATATTTGGTGTTTTTATTGTTCTATTATTGCAAAAACTATTATTAATTGTAGAAAAAGGTTGACAGGACTTTGTCTTTTTAGAATTGGGTTACTTAGAAGTTGTCAGGTTTTTCTTTTGTACACTCATCTTTGTGTCATAGTCCTTACCACTTCTGTTATCACTCGGATATACTGGCATCAAAGGATCTTTAGGTGACTTTTAAAAAGAAGCTCTTTTGATAGATTTGGAAAATCAATGGTAGAGGGTGTTCAGGGCATAAGACTTTTTTTTTTTTTTTTTACAATGATGTTGTTTACTCCGTAGGGCTCAAAGTCTATTTCAATTTTATGTGTATATTTATGTGTTTCAAAAATGAAAGCTCTTAAGATGTAAAGCGATATAATAGAGTGAGGAAGCGAATGATTCCTGATCGCATCTGGGAGGAGATGTATTAAGCTAGCTGCTTTTCCTTCTCATCTTCCATTATCCTTTCACCACTATTCAAAGTAGCTTTAATAAGGTAGATTTCTAAAGTCAAGGGGGTCTTTGTAAGTGATTTAACTATTAGACTTTTGCTTGGAATTTAAATCGTGTCCCTGCCCACCTTTCCTCTCCCTTCTTCCTTTTGTTTCTACAACATTATTCTCCTGAAATTATCATCTTTTTTCACTACCCAGCCTGGCTCCTCTTCTACCTGTCCTCAAAGCATTGACATTTCTCAGATATCACCAGCCCTATCTGTACAGTACCACCTGCTCATACTACAAAATTAACATCACCACCCCTCGTTTCTCCAGACCTTCAGACCCATCTTACAATTGTTCTTTTAAAGAGCCTCATCAGGGTGACTAGCAGGCACTTCAACCGTCAGCGTCCCTAGGAGATTTAATTTCATTTTCCAGCTAACTTGTTACTTCTGTAGTCCTCACAGATGCAAGCACACTCACTAATCAACTTTTTCATGTTCCTGCTTAGCCAAGAAATCATTAAATTGAGTTACTCCTACCTCTGAAATATCTCTTGTATCCAGTTTTCCTTTCTCTTTTTCTCTGTCAATGCCTTAGTTCAGGCTCACTTACTTTCTCAAATAAAGTATTGCAATTAGTTATATAACTAGCCATTCTTTCTTCAAGATTTCTCCTTACCAATCTACCCTTAGAGGTCCAATCAGTGATTCTTCTAGAGCCAGGATGACCTACTTACAGACAAAACAGAACAAAACTTAGTGATTCCCCATTACCTATAAGACTAAGTTTAAATTTCTTAGCAGGACCTTTACAATTTGGCCTATCTTATTAAAGTTCTATTGACGTCTTGCAAGTTCTTCTGTTTCTCCTCCCTATCGGTGCTCCCTCAGGCTCAGAAGTAAGGAGCTCTTTTCCCTTCTTACATTTCACGTGTCCTGCTCAGCTCTGTGCTTTTGCACAATATGTTCCTTATGCTTAGAAGAACTCCCCTGGACTAAGCTCAGTTTGTTGAACCCCTAAACCTCTTATCTCTCAGATCTGTGGATTATCTCCTTTGTTACATCTTCGCTACCTTTTTTTTTTTAGATTTTTATTGGGGAATTGGGGGGGATGGGAACAGTGCTGGGGAATTGGGGAAGGGGAACAGACAAGTTGCTGTCGTTTTGTTCTTCAGTCTAGTTGTGGAGGACGTTGCTTCACTGGCCCAAGTTGGCACCATCATTGCACTCTTCCCGGGCGAGGCAGATCAGTCACCGGCTTCTGGACGGCTGCTCACTGTGGCTGCTGGCCGCTCATGCTGGCTGCTGGCTACACACAGTAGCCCATGGCAACCCACTGCCAGGGGGGCTGCAGCCTACGCCGTCGCCGTTGACTCACGGCAGCCCAGCTCCAGGTTGAGCTGTTGTTCAGCATCTTAGCTGTGGAGGGCAGTGTCACTGGCCCTCATATGTGGGATCCGAACCGGGGCCCTCTGGCATGCCAAGCCAGTTCTTAACCATCGCTCCACTCGGCCGGCCACATCTTCTCTACCTTTAACGTTGCCTCCTAGGATGTTGTACGTAGTGTGGGTCACACCACACTGTTATTTGCTTACAATTAAGCAAATTATTCTCTCATTAGACTGTGAGCTCCTCAGGGCAAAGACTATGTCTCATTTCTCATTGTATTCCTATTATTTAACTTGATATTAGCAAAGCCTCGCTGTACAGTTATTGAATCAATAAAGCAACATAAATTGGGGTTGTTGATACTGAACCAGGCTGGCAACGTTCCTCAGGACCCTTCCTGGTGTTTTACGATTGATATTCTCCTTTGGACATTGCCCTGTTTCTCTGCTAACCCAAGTGAAAGGAAAGGGACGAGAGGAGAAGAACTTTTAAGGCAGTGTTGACGATCACAGCTGAAACCTGCTTTGATGCCATACCCAGACTGAGATGTTTCAGTGTTTTCTTGACGGTTGGCACCACTGGAAGCCTTGCACATCACACCACTGAAGGAAAATAAATCCAATGCATTTGGTAGTCAAACAGTGTAATAGCTGAACTTATGCACACCCTGTGTTAACTTAAATGTTACTCTCTACTCAACTAGTCTTTTTGTTGTTGTTGTTAGCTGTCATAGCAGCACTTTCAAAAGTGTATGCTTTTGTGTGTGTGTATGTGCTTTAGGTTTGGTTATTAGAAAAAAGTTTTCTTAGAAAAATATTTTTGGTCTCAAACTATTATAAGTAATGCATTTACATAAAATATTACCCAGTGGGATTCAGAGAATGATGGTGGTTAGTAATACTGATGTTGAACACTCACTATGGTCCAAGTACTCTCTGTCATAGTGCTTTAAATGGAGTATCCTATTTAATTCTCACAACAGCTCTAAAAAGGGGTAGACATTATTCCCCTGTTCTTTAGATGAGAGAAACATAAACAAGTGAAGCAACTTGCTCACACCCTACAGCTGGTAAAGATTTCAGCCTGGATCCGGGCAGCCTGATTCCAGAGCTCACACTCATAATCATTACTACTGTGGTGGAGAGTATCATTTAGGCTAAATTTCTATTCTACCTGAAAATCAAAGGTTTGTCTGTCTGTCATGTGGTCTTAGCATCCTTTTAAATATATTGGCTCTTTTTCCTTGAAATCATATCTCCCACTTCCACATGAATTTTCTTTCACTCCCCATATGCTGCTGGTAAATTGCACTCTAATTCCCTCTCGCTTCCTTCTTTGGGACAATTTCATTACTGCTGCATGAGCCAGTGCACCACGATGCGTCTCATTACAGCCCTTCTCCTTGATCAACTGTTGATGCTGAGATACAAGTATCAGGCTGATGCCAAATGCATGCCGGCATTTATTCTTCTTGCCACCCAAAGAATGGGAAGCTAACTATGTAATTTCAACTAAAAATGAGAGAATAAGATATGCATTTATTTTTTAAATTTCTTTTATACTTGGGCATAAATATAGAGGCTATGTTAAGGACAATGCTTATATAATTAGGCAAGTACAGATTTGGATGTTTGACCAATTAGATTTCATTGAAACAAAGCAAAAAAAAAATAGATACATATAAAGTAAACTCCAAAACCAAAAGGTCTGTTCTACTCATCTCAATTAATGTTTGTTTTAAATTTTATATTATAGCTACTCTGTGTTATAGAGAAATAATATATTTTGAAATTCACTTCCTTTTGTAAATTTGTAGAAGAAGCTTTAGTTGTTTCTATTAGTTTTGTAATTATAGTGATATAATACTAACTATGGAACTACAAAGGATTATGCTTTTGATATTAGAGTACAAATTATCCTATAGAAGACTGGCTTTATTATCAGGCAGAGAGGATAGATGGAAAACTTCATTTTTTGTTTGTTTGTTTTTTAATTATTTTTTATTATGAAATACACATTTTTTAGAATTAGTTTCAGCTGTAGAAAACGTCATGTTTTTTTATCCTTAAGAAAATGTATGTTTCTATGCATCACCTCCTTCTCCAAAGAATATTTCTCTTTCAATTTCATCCCTTTAAGAGTTAATGTTTAGTTCTTGTTGAAAAACAAAATGAATTTAGATAAAGCAACCATTTTTCTATTATTAGTCACATACTGCTTGAATGTGATCCATTTCTGGAATGAAGTTTTGGCATGAAAAGAATCTATAAAGATGGAAGCAGTTTAGGTGCAGGAGAAAAGAGGAGACAAGTTCAAGGTGGAGCAAAAGTGAAGGGGAAGCATCTGGAACTGAAAGAATGTTGACAACGTTCTCTCAATTCCCAAAATTTTCCCCAAGATCAACAATGGCCCATCTGATAGCCAGCCATCGATTCCACACAGGGGGGATTGTTCATTTTGGTTAAGTGACATGTTTAAGAGTTCAAAGAGTGACTGTGAATGAGGCTGGTCTGTACATCCCTTAGACATGACTCCACCCCAACCATAATCTGTCCATTATTTCTGGGCCTCATCCCACCCCTAGCATCTGTTTCTCCATTCGTCATGTTTGTCTTTCCTTAATTGACCTCTGTGCACAGTGGCCTCTGGATCTTTCTATGAAAGCATTGCTATTGCTTTGGGTATCACAGTGGATGCAGTGGGACCCAGGCTAGCAGCCTGAAATAGTTGACAGAGCTTTTGTGTTAGCCTACCCAGTGTTTCAGTCTTGGCTTTTCAGGGTGCAGCCATGGGACATAATCTCATGATAAACCTCATTTTCTCTTAGATGCAGTAAATTTTTGTGGGACTAAACTTGCAGGGTTTCTTAAGCTCAGCATTACTGAGAAGAAACCAACTTCACCTGGCATTTTTTTTTTCTGCAGGTGGGATTTATCAGTTACATGGCCACAGTTTGAACTGGACAGAGAAGACACTATTTGCTAGCTCACAGCTGGTAGTAAAGAGCTCATTGATTCTAAGGCATTTTTGAAAAGGAAGGATTACAAGATCTAAGTGACTTTGTTCTAGTTTAGATTAGCAAGGCCCCCTGCATTTATGTCCTTGGGGGAAGCCATCCCCTGTAGGTTCTGATTATTGTCTGTATAATCAAGAGCAAAGCTACTCTCAGGCCAGACCTCCATGAATGCCATTTGATTGCCTTCTTTGTCTAATTGTCTTCACATATCAGCTTGGGCTTCATAATAATAGCTAAATTTAATTGAGCCGAAGGTTTTACATGTCCAAAGTCACTCAATCCTCGCAGCAACCCTATGAGGTAGGCACCATTATTATTCTCAGGTTATGGGTGCAAGAAACTGAGGCAGAGGGAGGTTAAATGACTTGAACAAGGGTTTGTAGCTTGGAAGTGGCAGGGCTGAGTGTAGATCCCAGGGCAACTGGCTCTAAAGGTCATGCTCTTACTCCCTAGGGGTTAGGATAGAGTCCTTCTAGTACAAGTGACTGAGTAAAGGGCTATTGTAAGGCTGGGGCTGTATCCTAGGAAGAGGCTTCATGACTAAGTCTATGAAGAGGTCCCTAGAATGCAACTTTAATTCCCAGTGGGCCTGAGTTTAAAAAGCTCTCCAGGAAAGACCTCTCATTTTGAGAACAGTTTGGAAGGAGACAAGATGTTTGAGGTAGGACTCAGAGCTGGTTCTGGAGGGGCCTGATGGTAGAGGTTTATAGTGAAACTTGGCTTCTTAATGGGCAGCTGGGATTCTTTTCAGCAGTCTTACCCTAGAGCCATCAGTCCACATCTTAAAGGATTTGTCTGTATTGGCTCATTTGGTCCCTGTGAGTCCTTGACTTTGTTCCCTCTTGTCCTTGAGCCCACCACGTCAGAATCAGAAGTCACTGCTTTAAGTTTAGGGCAATGAGGACATTGTAGATATGTATTTCCATCTTTACAAAGGGGCTGCTATTAGGACAATACTTATATAATTATGAAAATACAGACTTGGCTGTTCGACCAATCAGTTCGATTTAGAGTCCCTGACTCCCTGGTCTAGTTGGGGATCTAATTCTTTCCAAGAAAGGTAAGAGAGGGTTCCCAGGAGAACAATTTCTGAATGACTCTCACAGTCCAACCTGAAGTGACCTCTCTGTCATTGTGGGTGTTTTATGCTTCTCTATATTGGCAACTATCTATAAGACACTGTGTATTCAAATGTATTCATGTCTTTTCCTAGACAACATTTTAACCCCTTAAGATAAAAAATTGCATCTTAGGCAAACTGTTACATATAATATGTGATAATAAACATAGTATTTTGTTTTGACCAGTTAAAAATATACTAGAGCCTCTTTGTAGAGCTGAATTCTAACAGGATTGTGGCATAGACTCCCAAGGTCTCTAGGATTCAGTCAGGGTATTTCAGAGAATCATACTGTCTTAAAACATGATAATTTTGAAGTAGAAAAATAACATTATGAATTATAAAATTTTATTCTTAAAGTGTTAGGATTTTGGTGCTGAGAAAAAAATGACTTTATTTGATTTATGTTTGCTTTATTCATGTTAGGTTGCCATTCGCTCATCAAAGTCAATATTTTTACATAGTCTTTCGGCCATGTTTAGTAGTTTTTTTATCCACCTACTCCTCTTCCCTCCCATTATCATGTAAAAATAAACATGGTAAGTAGTATTTTGTTACATATTAATAAACATTGGCCAGATGCTGAAGGAACTTTAGGAAGAAGTGTCATCATATCATTCCGAGCCTCTTTGAAAGGGCTTGGATCTGTGTGTTGGGTGTTTCCAGGTACAGAGATGTAAATGCCATTTTTCTGTTCCATTTTTAGGTCACATGCGCCAACTTAACAAATGGTGGAAAGTCAGAACTTCTAAAATCAGGAAGCAACAAATCCACACTAAAGCACATATGGACAGAAAGCAGCAAAGACTTGTCTATCAGCCGGCTCCTGTCACAGACTTTTCGTGGCAAAGAAAATGATACAGATTTAGACCTGCAGTATGACACCCCAGAACCTTATTCTGAGCAAGACCTCTGGGACTGGCTGAGGAACTCCACAGACCTTCAAGAGCCTCGGCCCAGGGCCAAGAGAAGGCCCATCGTTAAGACGGGCAAGTTTAAGAAAATGTTCGGATGGGGTGATTTTCATTCCAACATCAAAACAGTGAAGCTAAACCTGTTGATAACTGGGAAAATTGTAGATCATGGCAATGGGACATTTAGTGTTTATTTCAGGCATAATTCCACCGGTCAAGGGAATGTATCTGTCAGCTTGGTGCCCCCTACGAAAATCGTGGAATTCGATTTGGCACAACAAACCGTGATTGATGCCAAAGATTCCAAGTCCTTTAACTGTCGCATTGAATATGAAAAGGTTGACAAGGCTACCAAGAACACACTCTGCAACTATGACCCTTCAAAAACCTGTTACCAGGAGCAGACCCAAAGTCACGTGTCCTGGCTCTGCTCCAAGCCCTTTAAGGTGATCTGTATTTACATTTCCTTTTATAGTACCGATTATAAACTAGTACAGAAAGTGTGCCCTGACTATAACTACCACAGCGACACACCTTACTTCCCCTCTGGATGAGGATGAACTCGGGGGTGAGACTGAAGCCTGAGAAATTAAAAGGTCGTATGACAGGGCTGTTACCTCAAAGAAGACGGTCACATCTGTTGCCTGGAATGTGTCTACACTGCTGCTCTCGTCAACTGGCTGCACATATGCTAGTGGAAAACAATTTGATGTAATTTCTGCCCAGTCAGCTTCATCTCTCAGTATAGTTGTAAATCACCACAGATTTTTAAAGCCACCCTTGAAGACATGCTCGCACACCTAGATGTACACAAACACACACTCATATGCATTTCAGCCTGCATCGGTCATGATTCCTGTTGAGAGGGCTTTCATTGTCTGATTCATAGCAGTTCAGGATAAACTATCATGAAGCAAAAGGATTAACTAGACAGTGAATGGTTTCTAACCCTTGCTGTTGTGGAAATCTCTTTTAAAGTCTTGAGTACATGCTAATCAATAGTCCCCCCTCATGCATTCCTGCTGCTTGGAGTAGCTGTACTGGTAAATACTACTGTAGGAGTATATGCTTGTTAAAATGGAAAAAAACTATGTCTTTAGAGCTCAGTATTCTTTATTTTATGAACACAACAAAGTGTAGTAACTTTTTCCCAGCATACAGTAGGCACATTCAAGGTGTTACAAGATGGCTCTTTTTTTCTGTGGAGGGAGCCTGTTCTCAGTAAAGATGAGCAAACATTTGGAATTTACATGTGGGTAGAGATTGGATTACAGCTTTCATCACCAACCATTGGACTTTTGCAAAGTTGAGACCAGCTAAAGCTGCTTAAAACAAGTTCTGATCATTATATAAGAAGGGAAATGCCTGACAGACACCATGTAAGTTATAAGTGTCTGTCTTATCTTTACTACACATATTGTAACAAATTCAATATCCTAGTCTTCATTTGTATGAATGGTTTGTATTGTACATAGTTCAACCAAGTGTTATTTGAGCTGCTTATTAATATTAACTTGTACTTGTCTCTCTGCTTGTTATTGGTTAAAAAAGAAAAAAAAGGATATGAGGAACCATTTTATCAACGTAGCTGTGAACTCCATTAAAAAGACAAACTTAATGTACAAAGCATTTATTCAGCTCAAGTATTGTTGAAAACTATACATATACAACATTACAGTCTGTCTGTATTTAGATATTTTATTTCTGGACAAAATGAAATGTACATAAAAATAAAATGCTTAAAGTTGAGTTTCAATATGTACTTGTGTAAGATGGTGATTTAAATGGTTCTGACAAGAAGAATGTGTTGGAATACAGTCATGGTTTTGCATCTCATATTTCTAAATTTGTACAGAACTATCTAAATTACTATTAGTTGCCCAGTCAAAACAATTTAGGACTTTCAGTCGCAAGCCTGGGAAACAGTTGTGGCATACAGCATTGCACACATTTTTGGTTTATTGTCGTGCTAGTTATTCAAGAATATCAAAATCAATGAACATAAGGAGATAATTGAGGTATTCTAAATTAATTATAACTCGTTTTTGTTTTCTGGTTTTTTTTCCTATATAAAGTCTTTATTTAGCAAAGGATTGCAAGAAGGTAATTTTTGTTTCTTTAAGATAGTCAAGGTGTCTGAAGATTGTGGTTGACTTCCCTGATTCTACCATAGTGATTCAACTCAACTGAAAAAAATTACAATAATGGTAGATGCCTTCAATGCTCAATTTATCTATACCAAATGGGCTCAACTTGTCTATATAGCAATGTCCATTGTTGATGGAAATTAAACTTTCTTTTTTAAAAATAATGACTGTACACAATCCCAGCAAAATAAACAGGAGAAGCAACATGTAAGGTAGCCCATTTCTAAAGTCACAAATTGGGGGTTGGGAGATGAAGAGTTTCAAAGGTCAATTAAAGAAGTCAAATAAAGACTACCCCATTCTCATCTCCCCTTCACGCTGCATAGGGATAAGTATGTTTTCATACAGACAATAATAAGAATACTAAAGGGGACACAAGACCACAGAGTTCTAAAGTGAGAACTCAATAACTGATTTGACTAAAGAGAGCTTCCAATGGCAAATCAAAGACACATCATCGTGGTAAATGTCCATCACTCAAAATCCTCCAGTATAAGTAGACAACCATTTATATCAATGTATTAATTAATTTGGCACGGGATTTTGGAGCTAATGTTGGAACAGACTCTCTCTGGCCCAACAGGCAATAAGGAGCTTCCTGAGTTTCAGCTGCTAGATATATTTTCCACAGATAAATCTTGCTATTCTGGAGTTTATTTGTCAAATTGATCACTTAAGAGTTAATTTTCTCTTAGCCAAAAGGGGAATAAGTGAGAAGGGGAAAACAATTTTTTTAGGCTAATTTGATTAGTGAACCATGACTTTCATTATGTGGTCTAATCTGTCCTTTTGTTATCCAAAGTTCAAGATGATGTGAAAATGTGCTTCAATCTCCACTAGTCTGCCCTGCTCTCTCACCTCCTCATGACATGTTGGTTTAAAATTTTTATGAACAGAGAACATAGCTAACTAAATAATATTCAATGAATTAAATTATTTTTCTATAGTTTTTCTTTAGAAGGAAAACAAAATAAAAAGGAAACAGTAAACTTCCAATAAGGTTTTCAATTTTTAAAAATCTAAACATTTAGGACTTTTTTCTGGGCCTGTACATACTTATCCTAAACTCCTACATCATCAACATCTCCATCTGTAATATAGAGAAACCATGATGATAAAGAACTTTGATTCAAAAGAAAATTTATTTTTATCCAGTAAACTCTTCCTGTTTTAGACAAGGAAGTGGGTAAAGGAAGATGATGAATATGAAGGTTCAAAGATTCAGATTAAAAACGTTAGTAGACAAAATTGTTGCTTCAGCAAACTGGTTAAGTTTTAATTATGATAGAAAATCATTTGCTATTTTGAAAAATTAAACTTAAACTGCACTAAGGAATTCACCTCCTCTAGAATCTCAAATATTATTTCACAGCTTTGCTAAGATAAAGAAAAAAAACTTCAAGGTGGAAATAGATAACATCTGATGCCAACATGGGTTTGTCATGACCTATTGTTTTCAGAAACATTTTAATAAAATTGAAATTATTATGGAGAAATGATTATTGCAGCTTCTTGCCTCAAAGAAGAAAACGTATACGTTATTGGTTTATCTATTTATGATAAAAACAATGAATTGTCATGGTGTGGTTTCAATTGGGCTTTTTGGGGGTCCATGACTCTTGTGAGAATTTCTCTGCATGAGTAGGAGGGGTATAACTGTTAATAGTTCAGTACTAAAGTTCTGGAAGTTATTATTTTGCAAGAAATTGAGATATTTGTTATATTTAAAACTGTGGACTGGGAATCTTCAGGTTCCTACATTTCAGCAATAAACTGTAAGCCATATTTTTGCACAGAATAGATTAAAAAAAAATCATGAGAAGCCTGAGAAAGTGTTTGTCTTTTACCTTTCCCCCACTGCTTTACATGTAAGAAGCAGCTTAACCAATATAAACAGCTCTTTGGAAAAGCAATTTGCCTGTGTCCCTACCATCAACTTTGAATGCCAAGTTTTTTAGCTTGAAGCAAATTCCAATGGCTGTGTTTATAAACCTTTGAAAGACTTGAGTGATATATCTTTTTCAGACACATATTGATATTTATTCAATTATCAATCTATTTTATGTTTATCTTTTCATTTTATTTAAATAAAATGCATATCAGTTAATTAATTCAAAAATTAAAAAATTTAAAACATTAATTTGCATAAAAGTGTTTACCATTTACCTAGTTTGTAGGTAACAAAAATTGAGTACTTTACCAGCCAGAATTGAATCCTGAAAAACTGCCAGGTTAAGCATTTCTCAGGAGTCCCATGCAAATCGAAGAATGATTTCAGGGGTTGGGCTCATAAGGAAAACAATCTTTTTTAATTAAAAATGGTGATGTATCATTGAGTTTTACATCCAATTCTATCAGAAATATAAGGAACAAATTTACAATCTTTTTCTTTTACTAGGATGGCAAAGAGCATAAATCCCATGAGAGAGTTTTAGTTTCAATTTGTTTGTTTGAGCAAAAGTTTTAGAGAAACAGCCTAAAATTAGGAGACTACTATTGCCAAGCAGCTAGACAAGTGTTCCAAGCTGATCAAAAGCACTCTAACATTTACAATTCTACATTTGCAGGAATATGGCTTTTATCATTGATGGATAGGAGGATGACTTTAAACTTCATATAAGTGATAGATGTAGATTTACAGACCTTCTGTCAGTGGCTGTTGCCATTGGAGGCACCATTGAAGGTGCCAAGCGTTGGTTCTTCCAAATTCTAACCAGTGAATTAAACATACAGTTAAAGCTCTGTTCACATCATACTCGTCTGGCAGGTGCTGGCTTTCTATTTCCTGATGTCATGCCAACCCTCCAAAGAGACAACTAGAATGTTACTGCTCTCTAATGGTGAAATTACTTGACTCAAATATAGGAGTAAATTTAGCCATTGAGATCATGACTATTTAAAGAAATAATGCAAAAAAAAAAAGTTGTTAGAGTGCTGCTATTGCCAAATAAGTATTTTATAAAAAATAGAATATTGTTTCTGTTACTGCAAAAGTTCACTTCATCAATTTTCTGAAATCCAATTTTTATTAAAATTAATTTCTTTTTGGCATTTTATAAGTTTTCAGTAGAAAGCATAGTCAAGTGACATATTCTAAGTATACTGAAAATATTTCATGGAACTTTTTTTAATTGAATATAATTGACATAACATTAGTTTCAGGTGTACAACATAATGATTCTATATTGTTTATATTGTAAAATAATCATCACAATACGTCTAGCTAACTTCCGTCATCACACATAGTTACAAACTTTTTTTGTTTTGATGAGAACTTTTAAGATTTACTCTCTTAGCAACTTTCAAATATGCAATACAGTACTATTAACTATAGTTGCCATACTGTACATTACATTCCCATGACTTACCGTATAACTGGAAGTTTGTACCCTTTGACTTCCATCACTCATTTTGAACACGCCTCTGCCATCTGTTCTCTATACCTATGAGCTTGTTCTTTTTTTTTTTTTTTTGGATTCCACATATAAGTAAGAACATAAAGTATTTGTCTTTCTTTGTCTGACCTACGTCACTTAGCATTATAACCACAAAGTCCATCTACCAATAATCCCAGAAATCTATCCTTTTAACATAGTGAAAAACAAATTCTAATTTTGCACCTGCATGCTTTTGGTATTAAAATTCCTTTTTACAAATTAATTTTGGCAATCCAGAAGTAGAAAAATATCACATATCTATAATATACATATACAGACACACGTAAACATATGGAGAGATGCAAACCGAAACCTTATAGTTTTCATTCTAAAATTTTAGCCATGAGTCAGGTACAATACAAATCTCACTAGTTTATAAGAGAACAGTCAGAACAAAACTGTGTTTCTGGTAGATGGACTAAGTTAAGGTATCCTGCTCACATGGCCAACGATTTTTACTAAAGATTTTTTATTTACATGCTGTAAATATTTATTGGAGCCATTTTGTCTTTTAGGTGCTTCTGCATACCAAAGCATGCATTCCATTGTCTCTGTGAGGTTTGAGATCCTTTCTTGTCAAGGGTGTCCCTAAAGTAGACTTGTGTATCTAAGGTAAAGTTTCCCCAAAGTGGGCACTACAATTCCAAATTATCCAAAAGTTTACCCATTTTCCAAAAAGACACAAAATCTGGTCCATAGTAGTTATACCTATATGGAGCAGGAGTTTTCTGACGGAGGTGAAGAGCTTTAGACCAGGTGGAGCCCCTCTTGGTCTAGCTTCCCTAAGATGTTTAAGTGTGAGCTGTTTCTTAACAGGTGTTCCAAAACACAGGGAATCATGTGTTTTCTCCCCCTTTGAACAGAATAGGGAGAATTCCCAAGAATCGTCAATGAACAAACTACAGGTATGCATCATCAAGTTGGAGAGTTCAAAAGTCAAAGACAACACAGAGCTCAGGACCATGAGGAATTTACCCTCAAACTCCAGCAACTCAAAGGTCTCTGTGGGTACCAGCACCTGTTTGTTCACTCACCTCAGAGTTGTTGGGGAGTCTTCTTTGGATAACACTTTTGATGCCACGAACCATCAGAAGTTTAAAATAACAGAAACAAAACTAATACAACACCAAAGTCATAATTAATAAAAGTTTATTGTGGACACACCAGAAGACAGTTTGTAAAACCAAAACTCAAACCAAAACATGGAATGAAACTTAAGGATGTATTGTTATAAAGCAGCTTATGTAGTGAGAAAGCAGTGGCTGTTTATTCTTCACAATGATTGGTTATAATCTTTAAATTTTCTTAAACGATATAGACTTAGATAGTGGTTACTCTTATCAATTTTGTTAAACAATTTAAGTTTTGTTTATGATTTCTAGAGACATAAGCAAGAAATGACCCAGGTCAAGTTAATCTTGCAAAATAAGCTAAATTAAGCTATGTTTGTATGACTAAACTAGTTTTGTCTGCTCAGGAAATTTTCAAGGCTGGTCTCCAGTTGTTTTTTATTTTAACAAGTTAAAAAAAAAAAAGATGGCACTTGTCATTGGCTTTAGCAACGTAGAGGGAAACTGTGAAGATGGAGCCCACCAGCATCCTTCCCCAGAGAGTATCCCAGCAGGCCCCTGCCCCTCAGTTCCATACTCTAAAATGAGCAAATTAGCTTCTTTCACATAAAGTCTTGGGGCTTTTCAAGGAGATGCTTCTCAGATGGGCCCTGGGCGGGTGAGCCTGTGCTCTGGCCCTTTAAAAGCTCTTCCTCAGTTTTCCCACAATTCTATGGGTCTCATGAATGCTATCCCTGCTGGTTTTCAAAGCTACATGTTCCGGGGGCCTCATCTCTCAGGTGCAGCTATTAAATGTTGGGGTGCCTGTTGTAGAGTATGAATACTTCGCTTCTCAGAAAGAAGCTCTGGGTTTTGAGTGAGTCTTCTCCCCAGCGTGAGTTCCTGCACCAATGGTGGGGTTTATGGCGAGAATGTGTCTCAGCCTCTCCTTCCTGCTTCCATTGGGTTCCCTTTTGTTTGCCCAATGGAAGGAGTAGCTCCACTAGTTTTTAGATTTTTTTTTTTTTCGGTGGAAATTGTCCCATACGTAGCTGTAAATTTGTTCTGAGCATGGAGGGAGTGACTTCAGGATCTTTCTCCATTGTCATCTGAAACAGGACTTCCTCATGAGCTTTTTAAGAGGTAAGCAATTATTATTTTCTTTTACTACTCCCTTCATCCCAAAGAGAAATGGGTGCAAGTCTCTTACAACGGCTAATGTTAACTGAACACTTAAAGAGGAGCCCTTTGGAAGGGATGAGACAATACAAATTAGTAATTGTAATATGGCCTCAGGGATAGAAAAAGACAGTCCGAGGAATATAATCTATAATGTTGTAAGTATTACTTAGGGGGCCGGATGGACCCATGTCCTTTTGGGGAATCCACTTCATAGTCGATGTAGAGGCCTGACCACCGCATTGTATTTCTGAAACTGATGATGAATAATACTGTATGTCAACTATAATTATATATATACATATAGTCTCGGGACATGGAGTAGATCACGGGAACGGATTCAATGGAATTGTAATAGATAAGCATGATATCGGGGGTGGGAGGGCAATAGATGGGGGAGGGGGGTTGTTACCTGGTGAGGGTGAAAAAAGGGTAACTATTGCATTATTCTGTACACCTGAAACTAACAATAAAAAAAATAAATTAAAAATAAATAAATTAATTAAAAAAATAAAATAAATAAAAAAATAAAACCTTAAAAAAAATAAAGTCTTGATTTTAAATAAAAATAAATAAATAAATAAATAAATAAATAAAGAGGAGCCCTTTGCTGTGTTGAAAAGTTTCCACACATTCCCTCATTTAAGCATCACAGATTTATGAGATAAATGCTCTCATTCTGCCACTGTTGCAATGAGGAGCCTGATGCTTGGAGAGAGAAAGTGATTTACTTGAAATAGCACATCTCTTAAGCGATATATCTAGGAGTCAGATCCCATCTCTCTGACTCCAGTGTCTGACTTTTTAAACTGTTCTCTATGACTCTAATTTTTGTTTTTCAAATTTCATTAAAAAACTTACACACAAAATTAGCACATTTAATGTGAACACAGACATATTATCATTATGTAGAAAAGAGGTGAATAATTCGTTTAATCCATTTGTTTTTCTCTTTTTTTAACTTTGATTTTTTATTTTTTGTTTTTTTAATTTATTTTTTTTTAATTTTATTTATTTATTTATTTATTCATTTATTTATTTCTCAGATGTTTCTTTCTAATGAATTGACCATTACATTTCCTAACTTCTGAAATGGCCAACAGACCATAGAAAGACATTTCTTTAGGCTACTGCTTAATCCATGTGTTTTTCTCCAGCTGTTTGCTGTTTCTCTAATTTGCCTCAGAATCCTCTGGCTAATCCAGTCCTGAGCCCTGCTTGGGCAAAACTCAGCTCTGCAGCGAATTGCCCATGCCAATCTGCGACAGTGGCAGCCAATTTTGTTTCCCAATCCATTTTTTGTGAAATCGTTTTGATTTGGGGCCAGAAGTGTCCTTGAGCTTGATGAGTATGAAAAGTAGTAGGTCAGGGGATGAACAGGGGGTGATGTATTGGGTTGTCAGAAAAGTCATGACGTATTTTTCCTATGTTTTTCATTGCAAAAATATGTCATGACTTTTCCAACAGCCCAATAATTTCAAATTACCCAGTCCATGCATAGTAATCTCCTTTCAGGGCGTTACTACTGTATTCCTAGCAAACGTTCTACATCATGGTTTCAGGTTTTTTGTTTTATTTCAAAAATGAGCCAAGTTATGTTAATATGGTTTTCAATAAACTCTTTTATGTTATTTCATAATGTGTCTTCCTGCCCTTCTGCTATACACTTTGAAAATCTTTTTCCCCCACAGAGGGAAAACAAAAATGCATGATGGTTTCTGCATAAAGCTTAAGTGGATGGGGAGATTTGGAAGGATTGCTCAATCCTCTTTTTTTCTGACATGTTTCATTTTCTTTTGCCCCACCTTTTCCTTAAAATAAACACACCAAAAAATTGTAACCATTTTCTTACTTTACTTCCTCAAATTTTTTAGACAATCAGATCTATATACAAAAGCAGGGATTAGAATACTCTTAATACTTTTCCCTGTTGTACCTTGGCCCTCTGACTATAACAGTGATCCTTATATTTGTTCCATTTTTTCCTTTTACTCATGTTTTGCTCATGTTCAAAATTAGCATTCTTTAAGAGAAACCATAAGTGTGAAGGTAGTTATACTTCACTGGTTTAACTAGAATCATGCTCAATTATTTTTGTTATTGTATAAATAATTTATGAGCCCTTCTTTTATTGTTAACTAAGCCTAATTCCGCCTTTTAATTTTTCCCCAAATTTGAGGGAAAATTGGATTTATCATTAAAATCACACCTGTGTTCAAGTCTGAAGTATTTATAATATTTTACTCTATGGAAGTTTTAAAACTAAGAGATTAGTTGAGTTTATAAATGTAGTTCTTCATTTTCAGTATCTTAGAGTTTTTTCTTTCTTTTTATTTTGTCAGATATTTGTCAGATATTACGCATGCATGACTTTTTGAAGTACATGCTTCCAACCCATTCATACACACACTTTCTTCTTTGGACCATGTGGGCTTCATTTGACTTAGGGAACTACATTCCACATTTAGGCCTCTGCTGCTCCTGCAAATTTATTTTTCAAAATAATTAGCAGAGCTAAATTTTGACCAAGAAGGTTTCTTTGTTGCTTTGTTTTATTTTTTGCTTGACTTATGTTTATCAAAGGGGATGCTTGGAGCATAAGGGTAAAAGTTCTACATCATATCCAGTAGAATCTGTTGGGGAAATGTTAGGATCGTATACAGCCAGTCCCCCCTCACTCATTACCTGCACTCAGAATAAGTGTTCGTTATTCACATAGGAAGAAAAGGAATTCACTGGTGGAGGCAAGATTATGAATGCTGGCGTGTCTCTGGAAAAGAGCCTTGTGCTTTGGCTTGAGGGTCTGAGAGCAGAAGGCACTTGCTTTGGGATGGAATCTGGGGAAGCAGCAAGCCTGCAGTGGAGTTGAGATGGCCCCATGAAGTATCTAGGCCTTTGGGAATGGGGTATAAAAATATCAAGAGAACAGCAGAACATTTCTATTGTATCCAAGAGTGGCATAAACTTGACAGAGCCCTGTGTATCCACAAGGCCTTGAGGTTGGGACAAGTTGTATGCAGGAGCAATCTACCAGCCCTGACTACTGGAGCCCGGGTGGGGTCTGTGTCTCTGGGCAGACCAGTGTGGGCTGATGATGAATGAGAATCAGGTACCACCCCCTGCCAACACCATGGCATTATAGATGCCTTGTGAAAGTTGTATGCAACCTTGGGAACAGGTTGGGAGAACCCCTAGCTAGACTGAAATTGGCCTCAATTGGCTGAGATTTCAGTCTTCTCCATATGGTAGAATTTGGGCTTAAGATAAAAATTAAGTTATAGAAAGGTAAAATTACATTTATTCCACAATTGA
The DNA here is from genome assembly GCF_001890085.2 of Hipposideros armiger. Lineage (NCBI taxonomy): Eukaryota > Metazoa > Chordata > Mammalia > Chiroptera > Hipposideridae > Hipposideros > Hipposideros armiger. The sequence goes on along the minus strand of NW_017732441.1, from coordinate 176,040 downwards.
TTGTGTGACTTGAAATTAACATCTGCTAGGTATTATTTCATTCATGTGATAGAATCTGTTGATATCAGTGTTAGGTAAGGTGCAGAGCTAGCACACGGAAACAGAAATTTTGATATGGAGATACCTATATTGAAGGACAAAGTAATTTGTTAAACTGCAGAGAGGATTTTGTGACCTTTATATGCTTTCCCTCTAATATAAATCTTTAATTTTATATTGGCTTAAATAACCTTTATAAATAATGGTTTTGGATGAAAGGGATAATTATAGAGGTATGCGGGGGATGGATAGAGGATAAGTAACGTTTGTAACTCACACCTTCAATCATTCTTTTTTCCTCCCTTTTTCAGTCACATTTTTAGAGTTTATGGGTACATGTAGAACTCAATTCCTTAAACACTGAAAGAAATAGAATGTTTAGGATATCGTATAGGGCCCTGTCGAAGGAAATGCCCTTCAGTGAAAACAGGGCTAATCTAACTCACCAGGCTTCAAGTCTAACACTCCTTCCATTACACTCCAGTTACACCTTCCCCACTCTCCCTGGAGCTCCTACTTGCCTATTTCTAAAATAGCATTTCTAGACTAAGTCATGGTTTGCGACTTCCAATGAGGCACCTCCTGGGCCTCTGCCATGGGACATGAAAGAGGCCAACAGGGGGTGGTACTGACACATATACATAACTTCAGCACAGTATTCACTTACTCATTCAACACATATTTACCAAAGGCCTACTTTGTGTCGTTCACTGGTATAGATCCTAAGGATTCAGCAGTAAGCAATACAGACAAGGTTCCTGCCCTCATGTAGCTTAGCATCTCGTGGGAGAAGACAGCACTCATATTTTATATACATGTATATACTGTGTGTCTGGTGAGAATAAGTGCTATAAGACACATGAAGCAGAGAGAGAATGTTGAGATTTATTTGCTTTTTTCTTTTTTAAATGCGTGGTTAGAAAAGCTTTTCTATGGTGACATTCGAAGGAAGTGAGGGGGCTAGTCATGGGGAGGATATCTAGGGCGAGAACATTTATGGACAGAGAAAGGCAATCATAAATGCCTGAGTCAAGGGCTTGCTTTCATTAAGGAAAGGCAAAATGGCTAGAATGCCTGGAGCAGAGTGGGCCCTGGGAAGTACCTTAGAAGATGAGCTAAGAAAGGAAGCAGGGTTTGGTTTTACCTATGAATGGGAAAGGAATCTTCAGAGAGTTTAGAACGGGTAAATTATATGATGTGACATGTTTTACAAGGACCACTCTATATGTACTGTGGAGAATGGAGTATAAGGGAGGAAGTTAGAAGCAGGGAGGCCAGGTATGAAGCTACTGTAATAAAACAGGTGGGAGGGGATGATGGCTCAGGTTTAGTCATAGTGGTAGCAGTCCTGGCAGTGAGAAATCATTAGATCCTGGATATATTCTAAAGATGAAGCCTAGAATTGACTGATGGACTAGTTGTGATGTAAGAGAAAGGAGTCAATGATGCCTTATGTATTCTTTTATATTCAGGTTACATATAACAGATGCTTTATGGTAACTGGAAGTTACACATACTCATGCACCGTCTAATCCCTATTAACCAAGTTTGCTCCATCTCTTTGGAACCCATGGAAGGGAAAACATAATTTTAAATTTTAAAAAACTTATATATCTTCTTTGGATCCATTCTGATACTCACTTTATTATTCGTAAAAGCATTAGGAGATTTTCATAGTTTCTTCTTTTAGGTGTTGCTTTTTAAAAATAAAGAATTTTTTTCACATAGTATAAGACTTTATATTGATTCATTGTTGAAAATTTGAGAGAAAAGTTGTTTTTTTCATAAATTGGAACAAGTAAGTAGAAACATGTAACATGTAAATCTCTTCATGTTAAATTTCAAGTCCATGAGATCAAATTCATGTTAGGCAAGCCTGCTGTAATCTGCAAATAGGGCAGGGATCCTAGAGCTGACTTTTATGGAGACCACAAAACTCCCCAAATTGTGCATATATTCTTTTTTGTTGGAAGAGACATACTCTTTTTCTTCATATTAACAAGAGTTTATAAAGTAAAAAAAAAAGTAAGACCAACAAAATTGAGTGATAACGAATTATGAGCTGATAGGCAGGACAGGACCAAAGGTAATAACAAAGGGATATTTTGAAAGATGTTATGGAGATGACTTTCAAAGTATGTCTGTTATAGACTTAACCATCTGCTATTTTAAAAATCATTTTTGATGTAGCTAGAAAATATTTTTTATTAAAATATTATTTTTAAATATATTTTAAAACTGAATAAAAATTGAAAAAATAAAACAATAATTTAAACTTTCAAATATTACCTCACTCTAAAATATTAGGAAACATATTTGAGGCATACTTTAAAATCAGATATTGGCACCAGAATTTTCTGTTTATCTAGAAAAGGTTTTTAAAATCTGTGAGAACTAACATTAGGGCTAAACTCAGATTTTTCAGAAATGAGCAATCAAAACTTTGAAAACTGGGAATCTACAAATCATAAAATGGAAAGGCTACAATAATTCATATGGCTAGAAAAAAACGAAGTGATTATATAATTGGGTATGTCGTTGTGCCCTGGCTAATATATTTAATCCATATAGATCCACTGTAATGGGACAATTAATTCAAAATCATTGGGCCCAGAAATTAAATATGTAAAATTTATATTCCTTTAGAAATTTAAATATATGTGGTGGTTGAATAGCCAGTTATAGCCATTGGTTGATACTGACTTTTTTCATGTTGTTAAAAAAACAAAATAAAACAATTACAAGCCTGATTGTTCCTCTTCTATGTGGAAATTTATATTCTCTCAGATCTCTGAGATAACATTCAGTGTTCTGTTGCAGAATAATAGTTTGGTAATTACAACAATTAAGTGTCTTAAATACTATATTCCTAAATATATTGCTTCTAATTGATTCTGGGGAGGATGTATTGGGTTGTCGGAAAAGTCATGACACATTTTTGCAACAAAAAACAGAAAAAACACTTCATGACTTTTCCAACAACCCAATAGTTCTGCATTAAATGAAAACCACTGCAGAAAAGAATAATTAGAATATTTATAAATTGTGTTCCTGTTTTGTTTTCTCTTTATTGATGAATATTTAATTTGGGGACGACTGCATTCAATGATATTTACATTCTCCAGCATATTTGAATGTCATAAACCTGACTTAGCACTTACCTGTGGCTTACGTCTTCATGGTTGTAAAAGTTGTGTCAGTCTTGAAAACAAAGTGGAAATGCAAGTATAAATGATCTAACGTTATCTTTCACTCTAATATCTATAGGGCTAAAATTTCTGAATCAGCAATGTACTTGGGGTGGCTGGGTGTTCTTTTGCAGTAATGTTGTGGCAGGCACTGACAGTGTCCTGCCCAGGTCCCTGTTCTCCTTACCACTTCAGTCTGTAGTAGCTCAACTTCCAACTACCAGCACCTGTATTTCTTTTCCCAAAGGCTCTCTGTTCACTGGAGCCTGCTTTGCTACCTGTGCAGCAGGCATGAAGAGCCCAGGGAATAATGCTCTCCAGGCATACAGAGACAGACTTCCAACAGTGACAGGAGGAACCCTCAGCCAATGATGCTCAGGTAGGATAACTGTGTGTGTATCTTGTACGCTGGTTCGCCAGCCCCCACAGTGGTAATGTGCTTAGTGAAGCACACTTTATTGACTTTCTTCCCTTCCCTGCCTCACTTCTTCACTACATTTCTGATGCCTCCAATAATCACCTTCAGTATTAACTATAATACTTTCATTTGAATCTTTGTGTCAGAAAATTCTGCTGGGGAATCCACTAAGACAAATGTAGATTGAGAAACTTTTATTTGATCACGATATTTTTCTCTCATCATAAATGTAAAATAATATCTTTTATAAATATAGATTTTAAATCTCATTTATTAAGGTATAATTTACATAAAGTACAATTATTTTAGGTGTATAGTTGAGTAAGTTTATATACAACTGTGTAACTGCCACCATCACAATCAAGATATAGAACATCTCCATCACCCTAAAAAGTTCCTCCATGCCCCTTTGTAGTCAGTCCCCCACCACACCCAGTCTTCCCTCTCTCGCTTTAGATTAGTTTTTCTTATTCTAGAATTTTATATAAAAGGAATCATAGTAGGTACTCTTTTTGTCTGGCTTCCTTTGCTCTGTATTATATTTTTGAGGTTCATTCATTGTGTATCTCTTTTAACCCTTAAAACTATGAATCAGTAGTTTTTTTTAAATTGCCAAATAGTAGTATTGTGCAGAAATACTATTTGTTTATCCATTCACTTGTTGATGGACATTTGGGTTGTTGGAAGTTTGGGGCTATTCTGACAAAGCTGTTTTGAACACTTGTGAACAAACCTTTGTGTGGACCTATGTTTCTATTCCATTTAGATAAGTACCCAAGAGTGGATTTGCTGGGTTGTATGATAAAAGTATGCTTGCCTTTAAGAAAAAAACAAACAAAACTAGTTTACAAAGTGGCTTTATACATTTTACATTCCCAGTCTGTAAGAGTTCCAGTTCCCTATGTCTTTCCTAACACCAGGTATTGTTAGCCTCTTTAATCTTAAAACTTCTAGTGGGTGTCTCATTAAGATTTTAATTTTAATTTGCATTTTCCTCAGGATCCCTCATGATATTGTTTATCTTTTCAGATGCTTATTGCTATTTATATATCTTATTTTTGTGAAATGTCTGTTAATATATTTGACCATTTAAAAATGTTTGAGTTATAGAAGTTCTTTATATATTTTGTTTACTGTCCCTCTGTCAGGTATATGTATTGTAAATAATTCCCTTCAGTCTGAGTGAGGCTTTCATTTTCTTAATAGTGTCTTTAGAAGAGCAGAGTCCAGTTTATATATTTTTTATGATTCGTGCTTTTTTGGTGTCTTACCTAAGAAATTTTTGTCTACTGTTTATTTTGTTTCAGAGGTTTTAGAGTTTTAGCTTTTTTGTTTATTTGTTTTGATCTATGATGCATTTGAAGTTGACTTTTGTATGTGGTGTAGGTAAGGATTGAAATATTTTTTTCAAATGGACATACAGTTTTTTCCAGCAACTTTTTTTGAAAAGGCTACCTTTTCTCTATTGACAACTTTACACAAATTAATTGAAAGTATATGAGTACATGTGGGTCTACTAACGAACACTGTTCTGTTCCATTAGTCTATACATTTTGATGTATTTTGATTTCATTTTTCCTCACTTCAATATATTTCCTAGGTGTCCTTGTCATTTTTCAGGAACGATGGTATATTTAGAAATATGTTGTTCAATTTCCAAATATTTGTGGAATTTTCAGACATCTTTTTGTTACTGACATTTACTTTAAATTAGTTGTGGTCAGAGAATATACTCTACGTGATTTCAGTCTCCCTATATGTACTAAGATTTATTTTATGGGTCAACATATGGTCTATTTTAGTGGGTGTTCATATGCATTTGACAAGAATATGTATTCTGCTATTGTTAAAGTGTCGTGTAATGCCAATTATGTAAAGTTGGTTGATAATGCTTAAGTATCCTGTACCTTTGCCAATATTGTGTATACTTATTTTTCCATTACTGATAGAAAAGTATTGAGGTCTGGGACTATTAATTTTAGTTTTGTCTATTTCTTCTCTCATGTCTACCATTTTTTTCTTTTGCTGCATATATTTTGAATTTCTAGTATTAGATACATACACATTTAAGATTTGTCTTTCTGAAAAATTAAGTTTTTCATTATGAAATATCTTCTATATTCCTGGTAATATTCTGGAATCTTCAGTATACCTAAAAATAATCAAATGCTGTTTTTACAGTGTACTTTTTAAAAATCCTTTTATCATTAACCTATCCAAGTCTTTATTTTTACAATGTGTTTTTTTTGTTTGCTTTTTTTGACCACCACTTCATAGTCAGTGTAGCAGCCTGACCACCACACTGTATTTCTGAACTGATGTTGAATAATATTGTATGTCAAATATAATTATATATACATATAGTAACGGGACATGGAATAGAGTGTGGGAATGGAGTCAATGGAATTGTAATAGATAAGTATGATATCAGGGGTGGGAGGGCAGTAGATGGGGCAGTCGATGTTTCTATGTGAAGGCTGAAAAGGATAACTTTTGCATTGTTCTGTACACCTGAAACTAACAATAAAAAAACATACAATGTGTTTTTTATAGACAACCATGGAGTTGGCTATGGTGGATCCTATGATATGTCACTCCTATTCCCTTTTAATAAAAGACTTATAGACTCAGTTTTGATAATGCCATAGCAGACAGACTTCAGCTTTCGGCTCCTTCATTCACTGCCTCTGCGCCAAACATTTGTCGCCTCTTATCTGTTGAGAAATTACATTTCGGGCTCCGGTTGACATATCAGCAGAAGACAAAGGTAGCTTGAACATTTTGGTTCTTTGCAGAATATGCTTTCTTCTGAATCACCTTTGTACTCCACCTTTGTTCTGAGGGTTCCATTAAATTCCAAAGAACATCAAATAATTATCTGCAAATGTTTAAGAATTTTAAGAGATGCTTGTGTTATTAAGTTCCCTCTTGTACATTAATCGATGAAATGTGGTCTTTATGTGTGTTTCATGTTGTTTGGAGCTGGGAACAGGTCCTATGTGTTCATCTAATCTGTTTTTGTATAAAATATACCAAGTCTTTCAGGAATTGATTTAGATGAGGCAGAATCAAATTAAAATGTCAGGGCTGTATGGCAAAATCTGTTGGTATATTCTCACCAGCAGCCTCAAAATGAGTGCACCTTTAATTTATTCTTTGATCTCCTGAAAGTGTTATACAAGTGTACTTACATAGCATGTGTGAATTGTGAATTTTCATAGGTAGTCAATTTCCAATTGATAGCTGAATTGAAAAGGTAGAAAACATTAACTAAATGTATATTTAGGTTCCAATCATTATCCTAGCTATTTTACGTAAATCATGTCTTAATACTGAAAGTGACACTGTAATTAGTAGATGCGATCACTCATGTTTTACTGATGGTGAAACTGAGGTTCAGAGAGGTTAAATCTGATTCCAAACAGGGTGTTCCTCTTACACTATTCATTTTGTTTTGAATTTTTGGACATAATTAAATTCATGTTGGATAGTAAACAGATCTTAGGTATTAATTTCCTAAAAACCTGCAAAACGCTGCTATATCTAAGTACGTATGTATTTTATTTTATTGTTGGTAAAGATGGATAAACACATTTATAAAGAGAACCACTGAGTTTGTACATATTTGAAGGAGGTAATATAAGCAGTTTATTTCAAATAATATACATGAATATTTACCTCTGATGATCTAAATATATTAATGTCATACAGTAGTATCTGGGTTACTAACATTTAAAAATGCACTCACCTTTTATTTATGCCCTTATTCTAAATCATGAGGCCATGATATAACATTTATACTAAATACTATCAATGGCAGAGGTTTGACATAAGTAGACTTGTGACTTGATGTTTTTCCCCCTTAAGGTAGCTATTTAATATTTGTCTCTATATGAGAATAACAATGTGTACATAGTGTAGGTTGGCGTTACTAATAGAGCATAATGTACACAATAACACAGCAGCCTTTCTTTAATGCTATGAAAACCAGATAAACTATTATTTTTAATATTTTTTATCTGAAGTGAATAAATTGCCTGGAAAGGCATATTTTAATAAGCATATGGATTTTTTCATAAAAACAATTAGTTTATGACATACCACACATTTACCTGGCAAGTCTAATGCATGGTTATAATTTTGCTTAATATTCTGTTTCTCAACCGCTGCCTAGCCTTCCTCAGAATATATTTGTCTTTTTCTCGTGCATATTAGTGATTTCCCACTTTATTGGAAGTATTTGTTTTTGTTTTTTTTTTTTAGCTGAGCCATCCCGCCACCTGTTGGCAGCTCACAGCTGCTCAGCTCGGGCTGACTCGAACCGCTGTTGCTCAGAGCTCAAACTCTTGAGCGAGCTCTTAACCAACTGAGCCACTCAGCCGGCCCCCTATTGGAAGTATTTGTAATAGATCAAGTAGTATTTCAAATACTGGATTCTTTATTTGTTGCAGTTGTATCTTTAAAATTTATTATTTTTTAATTAAGACTATTTTTTTTTAGAGTAAACCTTCACAGCAAAATTGAAGGTACAAAGTTTCCCCATATACAGCCTATCCCCACACATGCATAACCTCCCCCATTACTAATATCCCCTGTCAGAATGGTACATTTGTTGCAATTGATGAACCTTCATTGACACATCAGAATCACCCAGAGTTTATAGTTTACATTAAGGTTCACACTTGCTGTACATTCTGTGGGTTTGGACGAAATGTATGATGACATATATCCATTATTCTCGTGTGATATAGAGTATTTGCACTGCCCTAAAAGTGGTATATCCCCTGCCTATTCGTCCCTCCCTCCTCCCCAACACCTTGCAGCCACTGATATTTTTACTGTCTCCATCATTTTACATTTTTACAGTTATATCTTTAAAATTTATTTAACAAGTTAGTATTGAGCACCTAAAATGTTCCAGGCATCGTACTGGATGCTGAGAACACTGATATAAATGTTTTTAAAAGTTGACACATTATGCAGGGCTAAAAGCAATTTATATTACATGATTGGTAATATATTAATACAATATAATATAATATAATATAATATAAATATGTATTGCTTTGGTAACCCCAATGCCTGTATATCGTATGGGAGGGCATTCTAGTTATGTGTGTTCCCCACCAACAGACCCTGCAACATGGGTTTAATGCAAGGATTTATTTGGGAGGTAGAGAAGTGAGATTGGGTAGGAAGGACAGTCACTACAGTCAATTGAAAAGTAAAAAAGAAAGAAGACTAAAGTATTTCAATAATAATACCATGAAGAAATTTATATTATTCAAAATAAACGTTTTAGACATATTTCCTCTTACTGGATTGATGAGTTAGTTTGGAGTCATGCAAAAAGGATTGGATTATAATGTGTTGTACCAAATTGTTTCCTTGAAGCTGAATCCAGTTCATTTCTTTGACTTTGAGATAAGATGCTGAAGTGGCATCAATTTTCTAGAAAAACTCTAGCATGATATAAATAGAAACTATCACTCTTTCTTATAAATATTAGAAAATATTTTCTTTCACTTGACATTTGAAGATGAAGTATTCATTGACATATTTTCCCACTAACCAGTAGATTAAAAACTGCCATATAAGAGATTCTCTATTGAAGATTGTGGTGAAAATAAACACAAACATGATCCTGATTTCTGAAAAGCCATTTATTGTGAAACAGGAATGAGTAACTTGATAATTTAACCTCTCTAAAAGTGATTTTATAACTTCAGTGTTAAGGGCTTTACTCATAAAAACATCTCCTACTCATTTGCATGACATTTTATGGGTCAAACATCCTCTTTAGCTGAAGCTGGGCTGGTGAAACCTTTATCCTGGAGGAAATCTTTTTATTTTTGAACAATTTTGTTATATTAGTTGATAGCAAAGGATTCCACTGTTCTGGGTCCTTTGACTTTTTTTTTTTCCCCCAAACGATTTTTTTTGCTCAGGTTTGCTATTTACTGGTAGTTGAAAATTGTATGGAAGTGCATGGGATTTAAGTCTGTTTCTGAGATGATTTATGTCCAATAAATCCTGTAAATCATCCTCCCAAAGCATATTTATGGCTCAAACATCTCTGTGTTTCCACTGCTCGTCAGCAGGAAGCAAGCATCTCATTTTGAATTCAAGTCCTCTGAGAGGGAGAGAAAGTAGTTAATATGTTTTTGAGAATATTTCCTTACAATGTGCTCCCATTTTTGTAATCTTTTTGAAGCAAAAATACAGACAACTGTATCAGCATTTAATTCTTTACATTAATTAGTTGACGATGACAATTCCCACACTGAAATGTGTTGACTCGACTTCACGATGAGTAGATATAAAGCCTGATGAGTTTTTGTTTGAGAAATTGGATGCAGAATTAGAAAGTAGGAGTTTGGGAAAGATGCTATACATGGGTTTGCTTTTTAAGTTGTTTTGGTTTTATTTAGTGCAAATCATTTTACCTTTCTTGAGTTTCAGATTCCTAGCCTGTGGAATAAGATGTAATAATACTTACCTCTGAGGGTTATAAGGATTAAATAAAATTTAGTTTATAAAGTAACCTAGCACGGTGTTTTACACATAATGGCAACTTCATGAATACTAGCTGCTATTATTGATTTTAGTACAGGATATCTTTTAACTTGAGAATTCAAATGTAATGTTATTGATACAGTATTGTTTGTTCACCACAAAAGCAAGCAAATAGGCTTCTGAATGTCCTTGAGCCAAATTTATTTATAAATGACTGTTCTTTTTGTTGTCTATGTTCATATGTCTGTAAGTGCACTCTTAGCCTAAACCAGTAGTTCTAACCCACCTGCACATCAATTTTGACAATGGAGCTACGAAGCTTTAAAAATAAATATGGATACTCAGACCACCACCTCACACTACTTAAATCAGTATCTCGAGGGTTGAACCTGTGCATCGGCAGTTTTTATAAGCTCCTCAAGTGAGGTGCAGCCATAAATGAGAACCTTTGGCCTCTAGCCCTGTGGTTTGAGATGGATTCATCATTTGTATCAATTGTCTGCAATCATACAATCAATGTATTAAAGATATGAGTAGCATCTTATGCTGTAAAGCCTAATCATACTCCTGAATTCTTTACAGCCTAGATTAGAAACTTTCAATAAAGTCAGTCAAGTTTAGAAAATTTACTTAATAGGCTGTTAGGAACTACAAGAACTCTAAGTAGACCTGGGAATTTTCAGTTGTAGAAATACTGAAAATAGTAGGTTGCTGGTAATAGATAAGCTTTCCATTTTACTGTTATTAAAAAAAAAAAAAATCGGGCCGGCCGAGTGGCTCAGTTGGTTAAGAGCTCGCTCAAGAGTTTGAGCTCTGAGCAACAGCGGTTCGAGTCCTGGCCCAAGCTGAGCAGCTGCTGAGCTGCCAACAGGTAGCAGGATGGCTCAGCTAAAAAAAAAAAAATCATTAACTCTTAACTAAGGCTGACCTCAGAACATTTTAACTGGTGAGAATGAGCAAGCCCTGGGGCTTTTATTTGGCTGGCTACTTTGTTTTGCTGTAAATCACCTGCCTGGAGGCTGAGAAAAGGAAGAGGAGTGTTTCCTTATCCCATCAGTTTGGAATTGACCAAGTGCTCCACTTGGATGACACAGCCGAATTTTGCTTTGATTCTGAAGCTGTAGATTGAATCAGTGTTTGTGATCCTAGATCATATTAACATCCCCCAGGCAGTCAACAGTACTGGTGTCCATTTAGGGCATCAATCTTCCTGCCCATGCTGAAGTTCTAAATCTGGACATTTATAGGACTCCTGTGACAGTAATTTCAATGTGGGTAATAAGTGTTTTGTTTTTTTTTATTCCACATGGTTTAGATAGCTGTCATTTTGTGTAACACTGGTATATCTTTGATGACTGGAAGAACGTATTTCTTTTTGTAGTTACATATTTTTGTATTATAGTGAATATATATATATATATATATATGCACATCTAGATGGCATGTGTACATAACATGCATCTCTCTGTTTCTAAAAAAACATAAAGCTATAGTTAATACATTAAATCACTCTACCTTCTTATTTCCTCTGCAAAGACTATACATTGGTCACAATATTAGTAAAGATATACTATGTTCTAAATTATTTATGAACTGAGGAAGAAAACCACAATTATTTGCTCTGCTAGAATCTACTTAACAATTAATTATTTTAACCCATAATATTCTGTCAAGTAGGAAATGAAGGTGTTGGTACCCGAAGAAGGGACACGGCATCACCTGGGTTAGTAGGTAGGTTGATCAATGCACTACTATGTGGAGGAGGAGAAACACACAAATGAAAAGGTTTTCCAAAATTATAAAACACAGTATTAAAAACCTCTTAACTTTTGGATAATTTGGATTGACATTTATCGTGTACTAAAAAAAATATGCAAATTATTTGCTTTCTTCTTTCCTTTTTTTTATATCGGACTGAGCCATTTCTTTTGACACATAATTTTATATGGTTGAGCCCTTTCTTGTTTGTGTAGTCTCTTCTCAGCAGACTGCATACTCCTCTGATGGCTTACTGTAATCCATTAGAATCTACTGAGAGATTGAGAATATATCTCACATGCTTAATGAATTTGAATTGAATTGAATTATGCCATTCAGTGTTGCTCTTGGTGAATGGTCATTTCCTTGCTGTTAATTTCTTTGAAAAGAATGGTTATTACAATATATGTTCTTATATATAAATACTTCATGCATTTTAAAAAGTATTCTCACTTTGCTTATTATCATGGATTTTATTAGGCAGCATAATTCTATCTATGAAGATCAGGATAGCTTAGTTGTATTATATGGACTTCTATGAGAATAATTTTATGAAAAGATGTTAAGTGCAACTTGGAAAAAAGGTAGTATACACTGTAACTCACCACTGTACTTAATAAATTTCAAAACAAAACAAAACAAATTTGTGTATAAGGAAGCATCTTTTGGTCTAGTTTTGTTTTTAAAAATTGAAGAAATTTGTATTATGTTTTTTAAAAAAATTGTTCCAAATTACCTCATGAGCAGTCACTAAAATTTATTTAGGCTCCTTGTATTTTTATATATTTACATTTTTGTAGTATAAATTACTTCTCAATTGCTCATAGTAGGATATCAATAAATATTTAAATTTTCATAGTCTTTTACCTACTCTTTTTATTACCTTTGCAATCTGTTGCTCCCTTACAAGGAGAGTAAATTAGCATTAAGTTTTTGAAGGGCACTTGGAAAGTCTGTACTGGAAGCCTTTAAAAATGCTCATAAATTTTGGCTCAGAAATTTTTCATAAGAATTTATCCTTAGGTGATAATCAAAATTCCATACAAAGATTAATGCACAAGGGCCTTTATTACATCTTTTAACATGCAGGAAGACCATGTAAAAGAAAAAAGAAAAAAAGGTTAAATGTCTAATAACAGAACTGTTAAATAAATTACAGTGTATCCATATTATGGGATAGTATATGCTTTTAAAATTCATGTGATCAAAGGGTAGTTAGCAGTATGAGGAAGTCTCATCGTGTAATGTTACCTGAAAAAGTAAGGATTGCAGGCTGTTTGTATAATATAATCCTGGTTTTTGTGAGGTGGTTGTAGCAGTGTTGTGAGTGTGGCACTGTGTGTTTCATTACATGCAGAAGGAAATGTCCCGAATCTTAGAGATTATCGCTAGCCAGTGGCACTACGAGTAATTTTAAAAATTTCTCCCTTATGCTTGTCCATATTTTTTCCAATTTTTTTTACAGTAACTATATATACTTTTTCTATTAGAAATATGTTACTAAAGATAGCCGTCACTGTATAGCTAACAAATATAATAACAGACCCAAAAGGCCATCATTTAAAAGCACCATTTTTTGTTAGTAACTAGGGAACTACAGCCTGCTAGGTGACTGCTCCATAATCAAGAGAGAAGATCATCCCAGTCAAACAGGGAAGGATGAAAGCTATTCAGAAGCCTCCACTGACCTCATGCCAACTCAAAGGCTTGGTGTCAGCTCTGTTATTCTCAAGTTCAGCAGCCTTGATAGCAGCAAATACTTGGTTCAGATCAAACAATATAAAAGCTGATGTACACCTGAAACTAATAAAAAAAATAAAAGCAAAACAAACAAAAAACAGTAGAGGAACCTGGGTCAGGATATTTAGAAACACTATACTATATTTGCAACTTTTCTGGGAACCTAAAACTATACTAAAATAAAAATTATTTTCAAATTAAAAAAAAGCTGATGTAGTAAAGTTATAAACACCATAATGTAAAAAATAATATAAACTTTTTAGAAGCAATTGGCAATAAATATCATGAGCCTTAAATACGTTCATCATTGTGAATTTACTAAGTTCATTTCTGAGGATCAATCTGAAGGAAGCAATCTTAAATATTGAACACATTTTATGTATAACTATGTTTAGTGAAGTATTATTTTCAATGAAAAAATCTTAGATTGGAGCCAAATCTCTAATAGGAGAATCATTAAACTGATTATAGTATATTTACTGGATGGACTACTGAGAAGATATTAAAAATACAACAGTAATTCTAAAAATGCTTAAGATATGTTAAGTGAAAAAGCATGATATATTAATGAATTTACACAAAGAGTTTTAATAACTTTGCATAAAGGAGTGCTATACAGAAAAAGAGTGGAATGAATTATATCAAAATAGTGTGGTTCTGTTTGGAGGTAGGCCAATGGAGAACATTTTTTTTCTTTTACTTTTCTCTATATTCCAAATTTTCTTTTCTGAGTATCCTTTTATAAGGCAAAATAAACATGGCTGAAAAAGAATGGTGTTAGAAAAGTTTTTATTTGCGTGGTTTTTAGAATGGAAAATTTCCAAAGCAATGGGGTCTTTAAAGAATGCCCTTAAATGTTCCATGGCACCTTGACTATGACTCAGTCCTTCCAGTGGGTCCACATCCAGCAGTCCCAATGCAGATAAAAATCAATCTCCAAACAAAGCTTATGCTCCCAGAAGTCTATACACGAATCTCACCCAAGTGCCCTGGATCACCACTTATGTGCAGGTGATGGGAAGAATCACTCCACTGCCTGCATTGAAACCTCTGCATGAGAACTAAGTAGCAAGACAAGAGAGGGTGACTAGATGAAAAGATAGGAATCTGTGAAATGAATGTCCAATTGTGCATTCCTTGTAGTGGGGTAGCCAAAGGAATTTTAAGAGCTGAGATACAGAATATTCCATTTTTGTTGGTTTATTCTGCTGTGATGTAAGCCTTATCCATTGACTCAAGTCTCTAGAAAAAGTCAATTGTAGACATAGACTTAAATTGGTCATTGTTTGGGGGAATGAAAGAATCAGGATGCTTTCCACTAGGGAATGAAGGAAAGGGACAATATATATGGGACAGTAAGGTGAATTGAACTAATTAAGAAGAAGGAAAAATTTGATGCCAATGATGACTAGGAGGAATGTAAGCCCCCCAAAATTCCAAGAGAGGCTGAGAGAGACACCCATTCACATTTGGTTTGCCAAAACCAATTTTTATTTGCATTTCAAAGGGCAAGGTGATACCAGTTGGCATATTATTTATACATGTAAAGGGTAGAGTTTATATGAGCTTGGGAACTCAATAATGATCTCACTAATGTTGAGTAAGATCAGAATGGCCAATCTCCCTTGCCTCTGCCAATTTTTCTTTTACTTATAAGAGTTAAAAGAGGGCTCTAACATTACAGAGATAGGGGAACTTATTTCTAAAGTGAATTCATTCACCCAACGGTATTTTATGCTGCCTAATATGTGGCAGGCACTGTTATAGGCATTAGGAATACATTGATTAACACAACATACAAAAAAGCCTGCTCTCATAGGACTTATAGCTTCTCTAAAGTTAAAACCTCAAAGGGAAAAAAAAAGAAAGAAAAACAAACTACAAAACCAGTGAAATGCAATCAGACAGCTTTATTACATTTAAATACCCATCCAGCTGCATTTTGAAGATAGTCGTTATTTTGTAGTGACATTACAAGGACTTTATTTTACTAGGTCTGGGAAGATGAGAATGTTAATTTTTGGGCAGCTTTGAGTGATGTTATGTTTTTGCTGCTGAGTGACTTAAGATTGGAAGTTCTAGAGGTTTTAGGGCCAAAATAGAGCCATATCAATTCTTCTATCTCAGGTACTTTACAGAATGGCTAGACTGAGAATAATTCTCCAGAAAGAACTTGATCCACTCTCTGGCTGGAATATTGGGTTGTTGGAAAAGCTATGACACATTTTTGCAATGAAAAACATATAAAAAATATGTCATGACTTTTCCGAAAACTGAATAAAATGGAAGTAGATGTGGGTAAGAGATGAGCCATAGAGCTAAACACTGAAAATGTTGATCAGAATGGATCTCATTAAAATTTTGATATTTTCCTACAATATTACTGATTTTGTTTATTTCCAAGGCAAACTGTCAGACCGTATGGTTAGAAGTCTCTTGACATTATGTTGAGGATTGGCCCTCATCGAATCATTGCAATATACTCTAATAGCAATTGAAGTGAAACAAAATACAGACACACGGAAGCAAAATCCAATGAAGTACCGTACAGATTGTATGTGTTTTATTACTATTTGGTCACAAATTCTTAATATGGCTTTTATTAAGGAAATGCTGAAACATAGTAGTCTTGTGATGGTTTCTGGAAAAAAAAAGATTCAGTAGTCAAGAGTTTGGAAAACCATTTCGTTCATGGAGGTTCACAATGCATATTGGTTCAATAAGTTTTCTAAGACACCCAACAGTAAAGAAACCTCTTTTACCTTTGTTTACTCAGAGTTCCCTGAATTTTTTTGAGCATGAAATCTAGTTTATTTATTTTCATGTTTTCTTGTTTCGAGAAAAAATTATCATCCGATGAATATACTTTGAAAATGTTACTCTAAAATGGTTTACCTTTTATACTAAAGGATGGCTATATTAAGAGAATTTCAAGTTCATAAATGGTGCATAAAACTATATTTCGTAGACACTGACAAACCCGATAAAATATTTTTGAAGTCTTTGCTATTATTTTTTCCTTTTGAAAGTCAAGATTATTTGAACCTAGCAAATAGATTTCTAGGCCATAAGTGGCTGTTAGCAATTTGTTGTACAAATGTGCACTTGTAGATAATCGAATTTTTATCACTCATTGCAAGCTGATTACTCTCTTTGAAGATGTTCTACTTTTCCCCAACTTTGCATCTGAGCCACACATTAGCTGGGCAATTGCTTGCAGTTTTTGTTTTCCATTCTCTAGCGTTTAATGCCATTTGAAGATCCAAAAACTTTCAAGAAGCAGCAAAGCAAGAAAGTACTATCCTGCTTGCTAAAAGAAAATAAAACCATTTTCAAGGTATGCTTATTCTTCCAATTTCATGGATGCTAAAATCCATGAATGGGCTCCATCTCAAGGCCATCTTGAGCAGAATTATACTGCTTTGCATCTAATGTTGGATTCCTCCACCTGGGAGTCTTTTTCCTGGGAGAGCACTTCTTATTACAGATGAGCAGCAGAATTCCCCAAGATTAGCAAAACTCTGTAATGACTTGGGTTTTAGACACCTGACAGGATATGCAAATACAGCCCAAATTGCAACTCTGAAAGAGTAACAGCATCCTATGGGCAAAATAAAACAAGCTCTGCCTTTTTACTTTTGCTGCTAATTAAAATGTTATAATTATAAAGCTAATAAGTAGATTTCTTGTCCTGTATAAAATTATCTTTCCTTATTAAAGTATCATTAACATTTAAAAACTATATATATTCCATTTGTGCAGAGACACCACTTGTTCTAGACTAAAGTTCAGATGAATGGCTGGATCGTGAAGGGAATTCATATTAATAATATACTTTGTTATCTCTAAAAGTAATGCAATAAAAGAAATGAGCTTTAAAGGGAGACCCAAACAGATTTTAGTTAAACTTTAATCCTGTTATATAGTAAGCCCAAAGTCAACTAATAGAGGCATCAGCTATCAAAATCAAATAGAAGTTAATTAAGCTAATATTTATTAAACTGACATGTATTGATTTTATATTATAGCCTAGATATTAAGAAGATAGAAAGCAGAGTCACACGCCCTTTCCTAAAGAGGTTACAGTCAATAGAGGAGAAAATTCCATAAATTGGCAATTATGCCTTGCCGAGACTTGGAGAGTAGGGAGGGAATGGCGATTTACGAATGTTTTCAGAGGAAGTGAATCTGAATTGTTCTTATAGGTGATTGATAGTCAGGCCTGTTCAGCTGAAGGGGTCGGGCATTCCAGGTAGAATGTACACTCTGTGCAATGGGATAGGGTGAGGAGGAGAGGAAGGAGGCTGAGTTCTGAAAAATGAGATTAGTTAGAACAAGACCAGAGTGTGAGAAATTGGCGTGGCATGAGGCTCAAGAAGTGGGCAAGAGCCACATCACAAGGAACCTTGTATGCCAGGCTAGAGTTGAGATTTTATCCTGTAGGAAAAGACGGTCATTGATAAATCTTATTTAGGGATCTCATAGGCTGGACCCTATCAGGCACATAATTATGATTAGGGTGGGTGTCATTTAACACTTGGTAAGGTGATGGTGGTGGTGACTGTGTATGAGAAAGAAAGAGAGGGAGATTATAGAACTCAGTAGTGGAGGGATTTATGGGGCTTGGCATTTGCACTGTAGTGGTGTTGGAGAAGAATGTTGTGGTGCGACAGACATACTACAATCCAGGAGGATGGATATAATGAACATTACCAGGTAGATCCGGGTAACATTCCTTTTTGTTATTTGGAATAATTCATCATATGGAGACAAAGGTGAGAGGTCTTCTCTGCTTATTCAGGGAAATAGTGGTGATTCTGCTTGTGGTGAGACAAGAAGGTGGATACCTCTGGGGTCCAGGTCATAGTCTCCTACCTGTGCCATCCTTTCTTCCTTGATAGACTTGTTTTACTTCTTCAATCGCTCATCTCATTTATGTTTTTCAAATTTTATTTCTTTCCATACCATAATTTAAATTTTTCCCAAAGTAAAATATGCATCTCATTATGGAAGCAAAACTAAAGCTGCCTTGTGCTGAAAATATCTCAGCTTTATTAATCAAATGTTCAGAAATTTCCCCACAATTCATCATCCCTCATAGAGTCTTTCCTGTTAAAACACTTTTTACAACCTTCCATATGTATATAAATCTGGTATATGTATATAATAAAAGTCTTTGATAATATATATATAGATATATAGATATATATAGATATAAAATAAAATCTTTAGTGACCTTTTAATTTATATATGATACAATATTATTTCCTGGCACATGGCAATTTTTCATTTTTTAAAAAAAATCATGAAATCTGATTGGGCCCCAAGTGTTCTTAGTACTTCAGTCATGATTTTTGTATACCAAGTATTCTTTAGAGAAAAGGAAGATAACTCAACTCACTTAAAAAGTAAAGATCTAAGGTAAAAGGATTTTTTTTTGAAAGGTTCAGGACTCAGACTACAAACTCAAGGTCAGGAATTACTGGCAGGCACTGTGCAGGAATTGGAACCAGGAATTGGAAAGTTAGTTATGCTGTTTCTTCCTCTAGGACTTCATGGTCTCTTATCCCTGCTCTTCTCCATGTATCTATTTCAGTTCTCTTGTGTCTAAAGGTTGGCTCTGTTTAGGTATGAACTGGAGGTCCCAGTCTGGGCTGGAAGTAATCTCTTTAGTCAAGACCCCAATAAAAAATAGCTAATGCCTTGTGATACAGTTCTAAAATAACAGGAAAGAAATCTTAACTGGTTCACTCCCATCATTTAAGGCCAGGGGACTAGGTCACATGGACCAGGGCCCACTCATTGGGGAATATAGAGCATAGAGTCTTAGAAGAGAGAATGGAATGTTTCCCCAAGAAGGGACTGTAAGGGCAGGAAGAAAATAATTGGCATAGCTGAACCTTATTCCTGAACCTGCTGCCATTTTCCCACCTTTTTCCTCCCTCACAGCATCTAACAAATCTCAACTTAAGCTATATCCCAACTCCTTAATTTAGATGCTAATGAGCAGTGAAATGACCAAACCATGGATATGAAAAAGGAAAAGGTAGAGAACAAAGGTCTAAGGGGAAACTCATGAAGGAGATAATGAACCCGTAAATAATCCAGCATTACCTGGCATATCTGTGACCTACTGTCTGCAGGGCAAGAGGACTCACTCTTCTTCCCAAGCTATTGGTGTGGTGACAGGGATCTGAATTTTCTCCTGCCACAGTAGAGCAAGCTGAATTAATTCTATGAATCTTTCCTGAAAACTGCTTGGTACTTAACCTCTCCTCACCCTCTGCTAGCAATTCAGAAGTGGTTATTTGTCTTATTTCTATTTGTGCTGTTTTATTCTATTCACAAACTGCACCCTTGGTGTATTGCTCTGCTTCCTTAGTAGGAAGAATAGGGATGTCTCCAAATCGAATCATGTAAAATTTAACCCTCCATGCCTTTTCATGTGGATAAAAGCTATCGGGAATTTCTTTCCTACTTTTAGTACATGTATATAAGGAGGAGGATTGTAGGTACATGAACATTTTCTCTCCCCTGGAAGTGATCCAGGATTATAACTGGGAGTGAAGAATAATGGTCCTCTACTCACCCTGCTTTAGTTTTGGGTGAAGTAGCAACAGAGCTGCTGGGCAGACACTACCATTTTGATGCTGGAGTAGTAGCGCAACAAGGAAAAATATGCAAACTAGTTTTTAATGGGTTTGTATAATTCTGGTTTGATATATGGCCTCATTTCAGGAGCTGCTTTCTCTAAATGGTACCCTCTCCGTTAAACAATTGTCTGCTTTGACACTGGCAGAAAAATAAGGGGAAATAATTTATTTTTTTTAAAGACCATTCACTAACTTAAACCAATGTTTTTTCAAACCCTTGATGCTAGAGGTTTCCTACCTCAGACAGAGGTATGTCGGAAGCATTAGAGAACACAGGAGTGAGGCTGATGGGTCCATCTCCTTTGAACTGACGGAGCTCCATAATCTTGAGTATTTTTATCATCTATGTGGAAAGCAGACCGTTGTCTTTCCCTTGTCAATTCATTGGCCTCCTCATTTTCAGTTACCTTCTTTTTCTCTTCACCTCAACAACCTATGTCCATAGTTGTATCTTGCCCCCATAAGTGCTCCATCCTGTGATTACTAATTCAATATAACTTTCTGACCCAAATCTCCTCTCTTCCCAGCTTACGTGTTCAGTAACTCTCATGATGCCTATACTGAGATCTCTTTAGCTCTTCCACCCAACTCATTTCCCAGTTCACCAGCTCCCTCCTGTTTTCACCTCATTCTCAGTTTAAATCTCAAGGCCTATCACATCTAAAAACTCTCACTAATATCATAATTTCCTCTCTACTTTCCTTTTCTTTTCTTTTTTTTTTTTTTTAGCTGAGCCATCCTGCCACCTGTTGGCAGCTCAGTGGCTGCTCAGCTTGGGCCGGGACTCGAACAGCTGTTGCTCAGAGCTCAAACTCTTGAGCGAGCTCTTAACCAACTGAGCCACTCGGCCGGCCCTTCCTTTCCTTTTATCACACCTCTGTGGTAGAATCCCATTCCTGGATGAACCCAACTATCTGCTTTATTTGTACCCATATCCAGGTAGCACAAATATTGTAGAAAAAATATTACAATAAATGCTACTTCTATAAATTCATGACTTTCAACTTCAGATTGAATCTTAATATTATTCAGCAATCCTGATACACATCTCTCGCCAACCCTCCCACCCACCATATTGATATTTCAAAGGTTCTGCAGTCTTCTCAAATCTCCAGTGTCCACTGTCCCACTCCCAATTTGACTCTCTCAGTGTCAGAATGTTGTCTTTCTATTTATAGAGACAAAAAGAGATAGGAATAGACAAAAGAAAACTCATTTTCAAATGCAGTTATACTTCTAACTATTATTCTCTCCTCCTATTACAATGGAAGCCCTGGCCCTCCAAGTCCTCCTGGTTAAGATTAAAGTAATTCTGTCTGTCTTCATAGAAACTGAATGTTATTGATTATTTCTTTACTCTTCTTTTTAAATTGCTTCCAATTCTCCTCTCTGAACTGGGTTATTACCAATGGTAATTAAACATGTTCAAATCACCACCCCAAAAAAACCAACAAATAACCTTTTGTAGCATATCTTCTCAAAGGGGTTATTCATACTCACTGTCTAATACTCAATAATAGTGTTGAATAGATGAAGAAATTATTTTAAAATATTGGATAATTTAGCGAGACATTTTATTTTGAGAAAAGATTCTCCCTGCATAAATGCTTTAAAACCACAGGATGAATATTTATGGAATCCTATTGTACTAAGTGTTGGTATATGGAGTATAGAGCAGAGCTCTGTCTTTATTCTGATGGGCTTACGGTCTAGTAGGGAAGACTAGCAAGTAAACAAACATTAACAATGCAGTTTGATATATGCTATATGAAGGTGTATGTCTGAGACTACGGAAGCATTTCTATAATCAATTGAAAACTTAAAATGGAAGCACAACACAGTTTTTACGGAGACAAGATCAAGTTAAGACAAATGTGTTAAGTTAAAAGAGAAAAAAAAGTTCTAAAGAGACTCTAGCATAGTGTGTGTTCTATCCATAATTTTATGTCAATTCCATTTTGTGAGATCTTTTCATTTGGGTCAGAAATTATACAGAGGTTTAAATTGCAAGCAGTACACTACTGTTAATTCTCTGCTTGACTATGAAATCTTTTCAATATTTGAAGGTCTTTTTTTTTCTTTTTAATAAGTTACTGCTATTTCTTTCTTTAATAGTGAGTCCCTGATGTGGACTCATAATTCATAAGTTCCTTTTCAGTTTACCAGCTTTGGTGAAGTTTCTTGCATCACAACAAACTCCCAGGAAGAACAGTTATAACACTGTATTCAAAAATAATTTGAAGCCATTGGCAGATTTGCCAAATCACACAATACTTGTGATCTGAAAGGATAAATATGTGGATAAAGTGAAATAAATACTGAATGATCAAAATTAAAATAATGTCTTGTGGAATTTATGTATATCTACATACAAGTGTGTGTGTGTGTGTGTGTGTGTGTGTGTGTGTGTGTGAGTGAGTGTGTGTGTGTGTGCGCGCGCATCTGTCTGTGAAGTAGCAATATTTAAACTTTAAAATATCAATAATTGCATTAAATGTAAATGAGCTAAATACTATAATTAAAAAATGTATTGCCAGCATAAGTGAAACGATTAAAATCATTTAGATATTTCTTACAAGAGGGATAATTTAAATTTAAAGTTAAGGAAAGGTTGAAAGTAAAATGTAAAATATACTAACCAAAAAAAGTTAATGCCATTATCCAATATCATAAAAAGTCGATTTTAAAGCTAAGCCACCTTCTAGAGATAGAGGGATAATTTATAGTAAAAGAAGGTTAATTTATCAGGAAGACACATTATTCTATATTTGTGTACCTAATAACGTATCTTGATAAGATGTAGAGAGAACTAACCAAATCCATAATTACAGCCTGAGATTTGAATGTATTTCTTCCAACAAATGACAGAATAAGCAGACAAAGGATAAGTATAAGGAGATTTGGAGAATGTAATAAAAAAGCATGTAATTATATTAATTTAAGTTTATATAATATATATATACAAGTTTACTTGTTTATATCTGATATAAAATATATAATTATATATAATATAAATATATATACATATACATACAAAAATATATGTGTTTGTATGTTATATAACCAACAATTGTGAAACATGCAACCTTTTCAAGGACACTTGGAAAATTTGTCAAAATTGACAACATAATGCTACATATAGTAAGGCTAACTTTTGATAGTTAATTAATTTGATATATTCAGTATATCAAGGAAATAATAGATGCAGGACAATCATTTGATAATTTCTTTATCTAATCATGATAAATTCTGGAAAATTAGGAATGGAGGAAAACTTTTTAATCTGGTAGAGTATACATGAAATAAAAGCTAAAGCAAAAATTATATTGTAGGCTTGTGACATTAAACCAAACTTAATAAAATTGAGGAATATAGTAGATTCTTGGATTGGAAGTTTAATGTCAGTTCTCCTTAAATTGATTCATAGATTTAATTTAATCCTAATCAAAATATGGTGTTTTTTTTTGTTTTTTTGTTTTTTGTAAAATTGACAAGCTCAGTCTAAAGTTCACACGGTAGTTAATACATGTGAGAATAGCCAAGGTAAACTTGAAGACAAAGATCAAAGCTGTAATATATACTACAAGATATCAAGACATTATAAATCATATTAATCAAAAACTATATTAATTATGAGAGAGAAAAATAGACCTATTTACCAGAAAAGCTAGTCACAATAAAGAACCACACATATGCAAATATTTGATTGATGAAAAGGCAGAATTTCAGGGCAGCAGGCAAAGAACAGGCTTTTTAATAAGTGCTGCTCAGTCAACTGAAAATCCATGTAAAAAATTAATGTAAACCCTATCTATATCACACCATATACAAAAGCCACTTCCAAGAAGATCACTGATGAAAAATGAAAGCAAAAAGAAAATAGCTTTTAAAAATAATCGTACGACAGCATATTTATAGCCTCTGGGTCTACAAAGATTTTTTAAATAGGACAAAAAAAAATACCTAAACATTTAGAAAAAGAAAGCTTTATTACACTTTTACAAAACTTTTTTTTTTTTTACCAAAAGTCACCATTATGTGGTAAAAAGAAAATCCAGAGTTTGAGAAGATCATTACAATATAACAATTGAAAAAGGGAGCTGTTATCCAGAATATATCATGGTCCCCTATAAGTCAGCAAGAAAAAGATGGAAAACTAACAGAAAATTGGGTAAAATACTTTAACCAGGTACATTACAAAAGAAGATATTTAAATAGCCAAATAACATGTGAAAGGTGGCTCCACCTCATTAGACCTCAACTGAATCTAAATTAAATCTTTGAGCTCCAACTATACATCTCCAAGAATAGCGAAAATGAAGTGACTGGTACTATCCTGCATTGGCAAGATTATGGAGTAAGGGAAACTCATACATTGCTGTGGGTGTGCAACTTGGTACAACCACTTCGGAGAATGGTTGACATTGTCTGGTAAAGCTGAAGCAGCCAAACTTATGACTCAATACTAACATATCCATGTATGTAACCATCAGAAATGCATACAGGTACTCATTAAAATAAAACAAAAGGGATGTTCACAGCGTTATAGTAATGGACAAAAACTGTACTCTACCCCAACGCACACCAAAGGTAGAAAGGGTAAATACTTTGCGATATATTAATATAATGGAATACCATATGACAATGAATAAAATGACTTACTTCTATACCCAATAGCAAGGACAAATTTCACAAACATAATGGTTAGTGAAAGAAGGCTGAAACAAAAGTATACTAACTGTGCTATTCCATTTGTGAAATTCAAACCCTGGCAGGTTGCATCTCTTGTGTTAGGAGTCTGGTCACTAATAGCTGTTTTGGGGAGAGGTAATGCCTGAGAGGTGAAAAGAAGTTTCTGACTTGCTAGTGGTGGTCTCCTTGGCTGGGTAGAGTTAGATGGATTCATTGAGCAGTACAATTATGTGTGTGCTTGTCTGTAGATGTTATACTTGGATATAAAGCTTTATTAAACTTTTTGGAGATGCCTATAATTTGGAATATTCAGAGTTACCTGAGTGAATGTGTAAAAAATATGTTATTGTTTTAAGCAAGAGAAAATTTTCCTTCAAAAATGTAAGATGTCTGATAAAAAGGGCATGGACTGTGGGACCTGGCAGTTTTGAGTTTGAATCCTAAATGTATTGCTTACTAGTTTTATGACCTTGAATGCATTAGTTAATCTAATCTCCAGTTCCTAAAAAAAAAAAAGAAAAAAAAAAGCCCTTAAGGAATCTGTAATATGTCTTTTCCTAGAACTGTTTGTGTTTAGCACTGCTTAAAGAGTCAAGTCACAATACTCCCAGGATGGCCTGCAGTCAATAAATGTGGTTTTGGTGGTTACTATATTTCTGTCTTTAATCATTTGGAAAAAGTCAATTTAGGAAAAATGCAAGGCACTTCTTACACACAAGCCATAATTACTTTGCTTTGCAACCCTTGCTCTTTCCTGGTTAGCTCCTAGGCACGCTAAAACACAGCAGCAATATGCACACTCATTATTTTCCTCTACTGAAGGCTCGGTCAGGAAACTCATTTATCTCGTCTATGCCAAAAGCAAATATCTTCACAGTCCTCCCTGCTTTGCCTCATAGGTGACTCGGAACACCTGGTTGCCAATTGCTAGCTGACATAATTAGCTTTCAATTATCACCAGTTACATTTTCACCTGTTCAATTTGCAAATTCCTGAATATTTTGGCTCATGCTATTAACAAATTCTGATCTCTTCTGTCTTCCATACACCTGCTCCGTGAGAGGAGGGAAACAGTTTTCCCACTGGGGAATTCCCCCTTCATCTGCCATCCTGTCCAGTTTTATTCATCCTGTCCATGTTAGATGGGTACAGGCTCTGCAAGGCGATATTTAGAGATACCAGGTTCTTAGTCTCAATCTCTTGTAGTTCCAGGGCTGTCCTACTTTCCTGGAAGTGTTTCTGTGACTTTTGTCACTTTGTTCAAAAACAGTCAAACAATTCTTTATTTCTGTAAATTAACTTTTGGAAGAGATAACCAAAACAATAGCTAGACAATATAAAGAATGAGTAAATTTTTTATAATGAGGTTCTCCTAAATTCAGTAATGGATTAATATTCAATAAATCAAGAAATGAGATGAAGTTAAAGGAGATAATGCAGTAAGATTTTGAGATGGAACTGGAAAACTACCCTAGTAAAATTTATTGGTACTTATATTTGAAGCCATTTGTGGCAATTAAACAGGATATGTTCAGTAAGTGTCTTATAGGTGGTCTTGGTATAAACAGGAAGCCTCTAAATATTATGATAACACCACACACAAGGCAATATCACAATATGGGATATTAAACCTATTATTAAGTGAGCACATTACATTGATTTATGCGTTAAGTAACATGAACATAGCTCAAATGTGAGGAATTTTAAAATGTTACTGAAAACACAATACAATAACAATATAGTTTCCTTCACTTTCTATGTAAAACCAATGTTTAAAATATAAAACAATAACAATAAAACCATGACATTAAAAAAAAAGTTTTCAAAAGAGAAAGAACACAAAGCACATTTCAGTAACTTTATAAATATTTAATTTTGCATATTTTCTCACCTTTATCAGCATATATTTTATATAATTGTAGGCATAGTTTACAATAAATATTATATATTTTTAATTAAAAGATATGTTTAATGTTTTTCTATGTTTCCATAGTTTGCATTACTTTGATGAATACAGATAAGTTCTCCAAAATGAAATGTTATAATTTACTAAATCATTCATGTGTTTTAGGGCATTTGTCTTGCATCTGTTACTTAAATTTTTGTGAGTAGCACTATAATTAATACTCTTCTGTTTTAATAACTTTTAGTATATTTGTGGGTAATTATGTGTCAAAGGGTTTGATCCAATTCTTATGTGCCTTGATGTATTACCAAATTGCCTTTTCAAATATTATCAATTTGTGTTTTTCAATTCTAAATCTGCATGATTAAAACGGTAATATTTTTAACTCCTTTTACATTTTCTTTCTTAGAAAGAATATGCTATTTTTACCTTATTAATATTACAAAATAATTCCTGCTTAATGAAAGAAACCTTTAAAATTTGGGGATTACAGAGAAAAACAAAACCAAAATTACTGTGATTCTATAACACAGAAAATGCCTTAATATTTTGAAATATATTGAAGAATGAGACTTTTATAGGAAAATACTTAAAAACTCTGTCGTAGTGTTGATATTTTATAGTAACAATCAGCACTTTATAGTCCTGTCTCCCCAGACACAGTTTGAATTTTTTAGGCATAAGCATCATACCCTATATTTATTTTGAATTTACACACTGCAAATTATGTTTCTCTCCTATGAAAAATATTCAAGTTCTTAAAAAATTGTTGCGGTTCACTGTTTTCCCAAAAGCAGGCATTTATATTTTTAAAAATCCAATTTATTGGGACTGTGGACTTATTTTAATATGTTAAGCATGTGCTATCTCCCAAATATGATTTATTTTTATATTTATTCATTCACTCAAGGGACATTTATTAAGTGGTCAAAGCAAAGCACAAAGAAAAACATGGCCATTCCATTAAGATGGGCCATAGGCTAACCAGACATGGCTTTACTGCAAGAGTAAAACTTTGTCTGAATATTGAAAGACATGTAGGTCTTCATGAGGCTCAGGGAGGCAAGAGTAGGAAGAGAGTTTCAGGAGGAAGACACAATATGGTCAAAGACTCAAACATGTTAAAGAACCATGACACTGACGGTAGCTTAATGGGAGGAAGACGTGTTCAGAAACGAGTCACGAGAAATACGCAGGGGCCATATCCCAGTGGGCATGATGTGTCATGCTAAGGATAGTTATCAAAGGCATTACAAAGCAGGTATTGAGTTAGGAATAGAAACATTAGGTAACTATGTGCAGTTAAATAAGATATTTATTACATCAAACTTAAAATTTCCTACATTTCAGGAAATACATTTCATCTAACTAGTCAGTATAATAATATGTATATGGAAATTATTTCTTAAATACTAAATTAGTCTTTATTTACATAGATGCTCTGAAGCTAAGCAATGAAAACAGCATATTTCATGAACATCTTCCTCTTATGTTAAATGGGTGAAAAGGCAGTTTTTGGCTTCTTCTCAACTAAAATTTAACCCTCAAATCTCTAAACACTATTAAATATCACCACAGCTCTTAAACCAGCAGTTTCTAACTTTATGAATATATACACTAGATGACAACCAGTTTTTATACAGACCCTCTCACCTTGAAACTAGCACTCTGATTTTTTTTTAATGGCAGTAAATATAAAGAAAAAAGAAAAAAGTAGACTATATTACTTAGGGATGATAGCTAAACTGAGCCTCCATGGATGGTTGGAGAACAAAAATAAACTCAGCGTATGGTCAGCAATTTTAAGTGAAGTAGGTTTGTCAGACCAAAGGGTGTGGCTCCAAAAATACACCAAAATATACACAAGGGATGTCATTGGACCCACAACAAGCATTAATGCTGAGTCTGATGTGCAAGCCCAAGTTTAGTTGAAGTCAGCACATTCCATTTGTATCTAAGCATTTTGTGGATATTATCAATAGCATGTCTGAAGAAGTTCCTCTGCAGGGTTCCCTCCATCAAGATTTGACTCATTTTATTTCAGCTGCAAGGAGCTGTTTTGTAACAGGCACTATAAGGTGATACTGCACTTTCTCATTCCTCAGACTTATGTAGGAAATCTGTGCAGGATAGAAAAGAACGTACAGTAATTACTAAATTCTCTAATCTGGTTTTGATTTCTGAGCCTCAGATAAGAAAAAGTGAGTTTGAAATGGAGTTGATTAATACTTAATTCCCCTCTACTTTATTTTGATTAGGATGTTCTTTCTCATTGATAAATTGTAGTCTCTGGATTTTTATGTACTTGTACATCACAAAAGTTTTTCATACAAATAGTTCTAAGAAATATAGTCGACGAAAAAGAGATGATGGAACTTTTAAAGATCCGACATATACCAGTGAGTTTGTTATCTCTGTTTATTTGGAGTGTCAGTAACTGCTTGCATAAATAAGCCACTTATATATGAACTGCTGGCTTCAGTGGTTCACGAGTTCTATGATTTATAGTGGTGCAATTTGGCACATATCTTGTAGAAAATATACTCTGTTGTAGTCTTGGATTGCCTGGGATTTTTAAAGTGATACGATTTTTAATACCTTCTTTCACCTGATGAGAATGAAGTGGCTGACTACTTAATCTATAATTTATATCTATATACTTTAGGTTTTATTTCTCACTTTCACTATGGCTTCTGATTTCCTGACAACTGATGAGTTTATATAAACCACCTGTACTTGTTGCTCTCTTGGAAAAAAGGGGGGTAGGCCCTGGAGCTGACATGGCATCTAAATGTTGAATAGTGGAGACTTAATTATTAAAATTATAGTATTTCCATACAGCAAAATTGAAGGAGAGATACAGAGATTTTCTACGTACTGCCTCCCCCCAACCTCCATGAGCCTCCCCATTATCATCATCCCACACCAGTGTGGCACATTTGTTATAAACGCTGAACCTACATTAACATGTCACAATCACTCAAAGTCCATAGTCTACATTATGGTTTACTTTTGGTGTTGTATATTCTATGGGTTTGGATGACTATATAATGACATGAATCCATCTTTATGGTATCATAGAATATTTTTCCTGCTCTAAAAATCCACTTTGCTCTGACTGTTCATCCCTACCTCCATCTCAACCTCGGGCAACCACTGATCTTTTTATGTCACCATAGTTCATTCTATTCCAGAATGTCATGTAGTTGGAAGTATACAATATGTAGCTTTTTCAGATTGGTTTCTTTCACTTAGGACTATGCATTTATGATTCCACCATGTCTTTTCATGGCTTGGTAGCTCATTTCTTTTTAGTGCTGAATGATATTTTGTTGTCTGGATATACCATAGTTTATTTATCCATCCACCTACTGAAGAACATATTGGTTGCTTCCAAGTTTTGGCAATTATGAATAAAGCTGCTATACACATCTGTGTGAAGGTTTCGTATAGACATAAGTTTTCAACTCCTTTGGATAAATACCAAAGCGAGCTCTTGCTGGATTATTTGGTAAGAGTTGCTTATTGTAATAAATCACCAAACCAGCAGAGTGTATGATTCTGCATTCCCACAAGAAATGAATGAGAATTCCTTTTGCTCCACATCCTCACCAGTATTTGGTGTTGTCCGTGTTCAAGATTTTGGTTATTCTAGTAGATGTGTGGTGGTATCTCATTGTTGTTTTAATTTGCATTTTTCTGATGACATATGGTGTAGAGCACTTTTCAGATGCTTATCTGTCATCCGTATATTTTCTTTGATGAGGCATTTGTTAAGGACTTTGGCCCATTTTGTAATTGGATTGTTTATTTTCATATTGTTGAGTTTTAAGAGTTCTTTGTATATTTTGAATAATAGTCCTTTATCACATGAGTCTTTTGCAAATATTTTTTTCTAATAATAATTACCATGTTTTTCTCAATGTATTCTTTATTTTATATATTTTTCAAATGAACTTATGTTGACTTTATGAATAGAAAAAAATATTTAAAAACAAAATAAAGAGTTGGGTTTTTAGGGTTAACATATATACTTTAGGTTTTGACCTATTAGGCAGGTTTATAAACATAAATCCAAGCTATTTCCTCTAGTCTTTTATTCAGACATCATTATCATTTATAAAAATTAAACTTTGTTCCCTTAGCCCTGAACAATCTGTTACAACATTATTAATTTTTTATGACATTTAAATAACAGCATTAGTTTTCAACTGAAATATAAGTACCGGTAAGCATTGATTTGATTTAACAAAATAATAATATTTAGAAAAATCTTACATTCATATATCCTAAACCCAGTATCTAGTGTTTCCAGAAAAGCATCTATAGAAACATATTTTAGTTCATTTCACACTGTGTTAATTGTGTAACACACTGTAACCATTACCTTTCACCAACTACAATTACTCTTCTAATGAAAACTGATGAATTTAACAAGAAATTATTAGATCTGTTTGATCTAAGCATGAACAAGTAGTTGATGGGAAATGCTTCCTATGAATATTTCATTCCCTTTACCACACCCTCCTTCAATTTTATAATTGAATTACATGACTCAATTTAGTTAAATAAAGAAATAATAATTTAAAACATTTAGTGTACAAAATACCATCATATGTAATATTAGCTATAAAGAATTGTCTCTCTGTTTCAGACTGGAGAAGATACTACCCTCCTGAGTACTTCTGCCTGTTGCTTTATATTCACCTAGTATATGACGGCAAATATTTGGAAGTTATTTAAAATTTTTTTTCCTCTTCTTCCTTCGTCTGCCTTCCAAATATCTTTGAAATGTATTCATATATTCTCTTTTCTCTTTGTCACTGTCTGTGCAAACCACCATTATTTCTGGGATTCCAATTTGCTGCTTCCCTTTCTTTCCTTCCATTTTTCTTCCAATTTCCTCTCGGAAACCTCTTTTAAAATTCTGAAATTCTGACATAAGTCTTTCAGTGGTCACACTCTGTCTTTAGAAAAGGGTGCTAATATCTTAGAATAGTGTAAGAAGACCTCTGGGATCTGTTTCTTGTCTGTTTCTAGTGTCATTTTCCCCTGTGGCATCCAGTGTTCAGTAACACTGGACAATTTGCTCATGTTCAAACATTTCTTAATGTTCTTGTAGGCTTGCCTTTGAATATCAGTTTTCTCTGCTTGAGTGTTCATCCCCAGACTGTCTTTGCCCTCTACCCTACATAGTAAATTTTCATTCATCATTCATGAAGCAAATTTAGACATATTTTTCTCAGAAGGAGGGCAATGTCAAAGTATGTCTTTAAGCGTAAACTTCATCCTAATAATGATGGAAAATTATCTATATTTTTTAACCCATCCTCCACATCAATTTCCTATTTCTCTATTTCTACCATGTTTACAAACAGGACCTTCAAAGAATACATAATGAAAAGGAGCGCAGATCAATAGCCCACCCATATCCACTCCTTCTTACCTCTTCAAGAGCCATAAGAAACAAAGAGAATTAATAAAACTATGGGAGCAGCCATCAAGCTATTATGGAAGGAAGTTGATGCATAAATACCATAACATCTTTGCCTCTAGGTTGGGGTATATATGAAAAGTTCCTCAAAGAGATTAGTATCTAGTTACATGTGGTGGAAACTTGCAACATATTTCACCCATTATTGGGTCTCTTCCTCGCCCTCTCACACTGCCCCATCTCCAAAATAAACTACTTACACTAAAATCTTTGTCTAATAGTCTACTCTGTGAACACATACAAAGGAAGACATTGATATAATACCCCTTCTGCATTAAATTGTTTTGGCATGTTGTAATTTGTTAAAGTTAAGCTTTACTAATCAGAATATCTTAGGAGTTTGAAAGTAAATAATGATAGCTGGTATATAAGAATATAAACTTATGTGTAGTTCATGCATAAGGATACAAACTTAAAGCGTATACATTTGTTCAAAGTCAAATTAGCAAGTAGTTTGAAAGTTAAAGAATAGGACAAAATAAACTAAGGATGGTGATATAAGACCAATCACAATCTGTGGGTATCTTGGCATTATTTGACTTACAGGATTATTCTGTTAGCATTGGAAAAAAAAAATCCCTGAGTCAGTCTTAGCACTAAAGTGTCACTTAGATCTGTACATGTTCTTCTTACAAGTTTATAACACAGTTTTAGTCTTGGGCTAAATTTCAGGTTTAGTCTTTGGGTGATGAACACACAATGCAACATATAGATGTATTATAGAATTTTGCACCTGAAACCTGTATAATTTTACTAACAAATGTAACCCTGGTAAATTTAATAAAAATTAAGGAAAAACTATAACATTAATTTTTCCCTAAAATATATCACTATTAGGAGTCTGACATAGGTTTCCATATATATATATATATATATATATATATATATATATATATATATATGTAAATGTAGGCTAACATTCTTCATACCATTTTGTGAACTATCTATCCCACTAAATAAATTCTGAATTTTTTCATATCATTAAATATGTCCTGTACAATTATTTTTAATGTCTACAGGATACATCTAAATTAATTTTAAATATTTTGTTTTGGTTTGGTTTGCTATTATAAGTGACATGTTTATAAATTTTGTAAACTGATACTGATGAAAAGACTCCCCTTGGTAATCAGATCTTGGCTCACAGGATCTTGGGAAATTTTACTGGCTGGCAACAGAGAGTCAAGTACTTCAATGTCTTAAACATACTTTTAATGTCTCTGCTCAAATTTTATTTTATTAGACATTCACCTCTTATATACAACACCTTCCCAACTTTCATTCTCATTTCAGAATTAACCATCCGTCTTATTCTGCTTTCCCCCATAACACATATTACTACCTGACTTATTACAACTTGTAAAATACCCTTTGCAATTGTATAATCTCTAATTGTCATGATTGCCTCTCACTATCATAAGAACCAATATCCCAAAATAATCAATAGTTTATATCTTTTCTTCAGTTTGAAGGTATTTGTTCAGGGTTTGCTCAACTGCTAACCTGTAGGGTTTTTTTTTTTTTCTGTAGGTTCTTGGACTATTTTGACGTTTACTTGTATATTATCTGTTCATTTGCACCAGAGAAAGCATAGTGTAAGACTGGATGCTCTCCACACAGAGAAGAAACGGACTGATCTCCAAATGTGGGTGTAGAGTCTGAGATACACCTGAGTTATCTCAAAGCCCACCATCAAAGTTAGGCTATACGCATAACCATTACAAGAGTAAACGTAAATTCGTATCTATTATATGTTAAAGTCTACACCAAAGTCATCTATATTTTCCCCATGGAATATCTTTCTAGTAGAAATAAGTGCATGGACATTTTAAGGCTGTTACGCATTCATTATTTTCACTTAGATTTTTTGGTATGTCGAAGGTGTTCATATGATTTGGAGTAGGAGAGTAAAAAGAGTTTTCATTTACTAACATTTTGTTTGCTCTTTTAAATATTTATTTCCCCATGTTTGCTGATTTTGGGAGCATGTTAGTGCTTTGAGAGGAGGAACTTTCACTTTCCACTGTTAAGCTCAGGCGACAGGGAACCAGGAGACAGGGAGTTCCATTGTGGTGGTGCTGCTGATCAGAACAAGTCCTGACACATGAGATTTGATTATTATCTTAGCTTTGTACTTAAAAAATGTTTTTATTTAGCAAGAAATTATTCACCTGCCTTTAGAATCAGCTTTGTTAGTTGACTCTAGAACCTCTAGTGTTGAGTTAATGCACTGACAGATTTATTGGATTCTATAGAAGGAAGAAGTTCCTTGATTAAAATTAGCTTGTCATTAATGCAACTAACTCCATCTCTTGTCCCAGAGAAAAAGTGATTTTCAAAGATTATATAACATCAAGGAAGGCAAATAAAACATATATACATTTAGATTACAAAAACAGAGAAAAAAATACTTTGCTATCATTTGTGAAAATCATTTGTGAAAATGATTTTTAGTACCTTTCGGATGCTGATATGACACAACTTTTATACTCACATTTGGAGGATTAATGCCTCAAATTATCCAACCTTAATAAATAAAAAGCAACAAACAAAGCAAAGAAAAACACTGATAATTTAGTTTATTACAAACTGAATAACTGACATTGAAGCCAAAAATAAATAAATAAGTAAAGGCACACACACAAATTTAAAAGGTAAGCCAGATACTGGAAAAGAAATTTGCAATGCTTGGACCTCCAAAAACTGACACCCAGAATATATAAAGATGCTTACATTTAGCAAGAGACAACCATAAAGAAAAAAGGGCAGTTCCATTTTCAGATTTTTGAGGTGCCTCCATACTGATTTCCATAATGGCTGCACCAGCCTGCAGTCCCACCAGCAGTGCACCAGGGTTCCCTTTTCCCCACAGCCTCGCCAGCATCTGTTGTTTGTTGATTTATTGATGATAGCCATTCTGACCGGGGTGAGGTGGTATCTCATTGTGGTTTTAATTTGCATTTCCCTAATGCTAAGTGATGTTGAACATTTTTTCATATGCCTGTTGGCCATCTGTATGTCCTCTTTGGAGAAACATCTCTTCATATCCTCTGCCCATTTTTTAATTGGGTTGTTTGTTTTTTTGGTGTTGAGTTGCATGAGCATTTTATATATTTGGGATATTAATCCCTTATCTGATATATCATTATCAAATATCTTCTCCCATTCAGTAGGCTTCCATTTTGTTTTATTGATGGTTTCTTTTGTTGTGAAAAAACTTTTAAGTTTGATGTAGTCCCATATGTTCATTTTTTCTTTTACTTCCGTAGCCTGTGGGGATGTATCAGTAAAAATATTGCTCCGGGTGATGTCTGCAAATTTAGACCCTGTACTTTCTTCTATGAGTTTTATGGTCTCAGGTCTTATATTTAAGTCTTTAATCCATTTTGAATTTGTTCTTGTAAGTGGCGTAAGGAGGTGGTCCAGTTTCATTTTTTTGCATGTGTCAGTCCAATTTTCAGCCATTTATGGAAATCAGTATGGAGGCACCTCAAAAATCTGAAAATGGAACTACCTTACGACCCAGCAATCCCACTCTTAGGTATTTATCCAAAAAATCCCAAGACATTAATCCAAAAAAATATATGTACCCCTATGTTCATTGCGGCATTATTCACAATAGCTAAGACTTGGAAACAACCAAAATGCCCATCGGTAGATGACTGGATTAAGAAACTTTGGTACATTTACACAATGGAGTATTATTCAGCTATAAAGAAGAAGGAAATAGTACCCTGTGCAACAATATGGATGGAACTAGAGAACATTATGCTAAGTGAAATAAGTCAGTCAGAGAAAGACAAATATCATATGATCTCACTTATACGTGGATTCTAAGGAACTGAATGGATGGGAGAAGTGGATGGAGATAGTCTCAGAGACACAGAGGAAGAACTGAGGGTTGTTAGTTGGGAGGGGGTGGGGATGAAGGAGAGGGGAAGGGATGAGACAATACAAATTGGTAATTGCAATATGGCCTCAGGGATAGAAAAAGACAGTCCGAGGAATACAATCAATAATGTTGTAAGCATTTCTTAGGGGGCCAGATGGACCAATGTCCTTTTGGGGAGTCCACTTCATAGTTGATGTAGAGGCCTGACCACCGCATTGTATTTCTGAAACTGATGTTGAATAATACTGTATGTCAACTATAATTATATATACATATAACCTCGGGACATGGAGTAGAGTGCGGGAACAGATTCAATGGAATTGTAATAGATAAGCATGATATCGGGGGTGGGAGGGCAGTGGATGGGGGGAGGGGGGTTGTTACTTTGTGAGGGTGAAAAGGGTAACTATTGCATTGTTCTATACACCTGAAACTAACAATAAAAAAATAAAAAAATAAATAAATAAATAAATAAAATAATAAATAAAGACTACATAGAATTTCAAAAAAAAAAAAGAAAAAAGGGCAAAGGATATAAAAAGACAATCTAAAGAAAAGGAAACCTGTATGTCCAATAAACATCTAAAAAAGTGTGTATTCTCAGTAGTAAACAGGAAGATGTAAATTGGACATCAGTGAAATACTTTTTCAATTCCAATAAAAATGTCTAACAGTTTCAAATGTTGATGAGCATGTGAAAAAAATAGTAGCTCTCATATATTATGTCAGTATTAATTAGTACAACCTCAATGGAAGACAATTTGGCAATATCTAATTGAGAATGCGGATAATGTGCAATGTAGTAATTCTACCCTCAGTCATACATTCTAGAGAAAATCTTTCAAACATAGCTTGCAAACCACCAACACAAACCATCAACACATAAATAGGTCCAATGTATGGATCTATTCATATCTGTCTGATACTTGAGTGCAGCTATCACACAAATCAACCCAGATCAGAAGAATTGTGAGAATGACATAACAAATATGGTTTCAAGTCACTAAAATGTGGAGCAATTCGTTTCACATAAAAAAGGCTAGCATATCCTCTCATGTCTATACTACATATGAATATAAATGCAAATACAGTGAAACTAAAAATAGGATCCTATTACCATATGGGGAAATAATGTAAAATAACTTTTTTCCCATATGGGGCAAGATATTTGTTTTTGTTATTCCCTCTATGGCTAGAGGAAAACAGAAAAATAAGTAAAGAAAGAAGTATATTTCCCTTCCCATGCCAAAACAGCTGAACCTTTTGTGTCTTGAATCTGGACTCTCCTGCATCAGATCTCGGGGGACCTTGGTATTTTGTGTTCACAAAGAATCTGCTTTGACTTCATCCGTTGAGAGAGGCTAGTTCTTCAAGCCGAAGTGGCTGAGTGCTTAGATTTAGGAGGAAAAGAAAATTGTGTTAGTTTAGGTTATCCCAGAAGCAGACACAGAGAAAGAGATTCGAGTGCCAGAGATTCATTTGGGAAGTGCAGAAAATAATAAGGGAGAGGAGAAGTGATGCAGCAAAGGGACAGAGACAAAAGGTACATTATTCAACATATTCCCATAGGGGCAACTGGCACTCAATCCTGTAAGGAAACTATGAAATGGTACAAAACGCTCGACTCAAAATCATCTCTGTACCCATCTCTCACCTTCCACAGAGGGAAGGGTGAGGGAGCTCTAGTTTCTATGCACCAACTCAGATCAACTGAGGCCTGTTTTGGTAGGAGGTTGGTGTTAATTCTCTGGAATTCCCAGATTGCTCTATTGGAGAAAAGCCTTTCCTGGCTCCGGAAAGAAAAGACAAATGAAAACAAAAAAATCCACTCCGACACAGAGAGCTCATCAGAGAGCAAAGAAAGGTCCAAAAGATATGGGCAGGGCCTCACTGTGTCTGCGCCAGGGATATTTCCTACAACGGGGCAGAGAAGAAGGTTGTTGATTTGGAAATTTATGCTATTTGGAAATGGTCTACTTGCCCAGAAGTTGGAGAGTGAGAACTGGGATGGGTTTGGTTGCCATGGTTACTCTGAATGGAAACCCTGCGGGCAGAAGAGGCTGATTCTGGGTTTGCTCTGCTGGCCCCTCAGACCGTCAGGCTCTGGAGGGTTCACAGGCTGCAGAGAGCAGGCCCTAAGGCAACCAGGTAGAGCAGGAAGAACAGTCAACATTTCAACCTTGTAAGCGCGGGCAGACTTGCGTATTGTAGGGAGTTAGATCCCCTGCTGCCAAATATGATGAAGGTAAAATTTTTGCCTTATTGGTAAGTGGGGCATAGAGCCCAAGTGATTTAGAAAAAACAATATAAGTTTTCCTGCACCTAAGTGATACAGTGCAAATTAATACTTGCAATGCATAATAGTCACATATTTGATATTACTATTTTATAACTAGTCTCCTATTTTGGGGATGTATTATATGTAAAGACAAGATGGTCATCCTTGAATTTTATCTTTATGAGGCTGTCTGAGAACTTCCTCTGGAGAAACCCCTAAATATGCAATTCTGGATCAAAAGACATGCACAGTTTGAGTCTTACAATATATGGTAAACTTGTCTTTGAGTATGGATATATTGATTTGTACATAGTTCCACAATGTTCTTGGGGTCTTAATGATGCATAAGCAACATTCAAATTATGTATTTTAACTATCTGTAACTAATATGAGGGAGAGACATAAGGACTTTTTTTTACAAAGAAGTAGCTAAGAGGTTGGATTCCAAGCCTGCTGCTTACATGCGTTGTGTTCTTTGCTGCGTGGGCATTTGCTTGCAGCTGGCAGAGTCCTGGTGCCAATCCACCCTGTTCCATGACTGACATATCCTCTTACAGGAGTCTTCAAGTGGTGAGCGCCCTACTGGTTTTTAAATGCTCGACCCGTGCCCACAGGACGTGACCGTTTTCCTCTGTGAGGGAGAGAAAGAAAGGGAAAGGGATAGAAAAGAAGCCTAGTTCTTCCGGTAAGAGCTCCCTTCATGGT
Source organism: Hipposideros armiger (assembly GCF_001890085.2). Lineage (NCBI taxonomy): Eukaryota > Metazoa > Chordata > Mammalia > Chiroptera > Hipposideridae > Hipposideros > Hipposideros armiger. The sequence continues at coordinate 136,761 of NW_017732441.1, read as the reverse complement.
CCCGCCCTGTGGGGGGATACAGGCTGAGAAACCCGAAGCATTTGAGAGTGACCCAGCTGAGGTCCAAGAGGAACTGGCTCTCCTCGTAGATTGTTCTGGTGTCCTGGAACCAAACAGGAAAATGAAAGGAAGACAGGGACCCACTGAGCAGCGACTCAACTGGGTTGAGAGGAGGTCCCGAGCCCGTTTGCGGGGCACTCGGATATAGGAAAGGACAGGGAGGGAAAGTAAGGGTCAAGGCGGGGGCGGATTAGGGGATCCCCAAGGCTCACTCACCCGTTTAACCGAAAGGTGCTGCACACACTCTGCATTTGGGGTCTGGGCAACGGTCCTGGGCTCCTGCCCAATCCTCTCCTACAGAAGAGATGTTGGAATCCCTTCGTGGTTGGCATAGACGATGCCAACAAGGGGCGAATCCTCTGGAGTGGGGGCTCCAGCCCTGGGCTGAGAAGGTCCTTTGGCTTCACATAGGAAAGATTTCAAACGTGAGCCGATATAGAGTTTAAAGTGAAAGTAAGCTTAATTAGTAGAAAGAAAGAAAAGAAAGGAAAGTCCACCCCACGTCTCTAATTGCTAGTGGAAGAGAGACCCCCCCTCCATCTGTTGGGCTGGAGTTTATACGTGTTTTCTGTTGCCATGGAAATTTTATTGGTGTGGGGGAAAGGAGGAAAGACCAACATTGGTAAGTTTATCTTCTGTAAGATGCAAGGAGAACAGGGGCAGGTTTGTCTTTAACTTTTGTAAGGCACAACCTGTGGCGTGTTTGTAACAGGCTTAACTACAGGAATGGTCATAATGGGATTGCTTTGCTTAATAGCCTTTGGATGGTTTGTTCTGTGTGATTGATTAACATCTGCCTGAGTTCTGTGTCTTGCAGCCCGTAGGCAGCAGGCTTGGGATCCAACCTCTTCCGTTTCTTCTTTCGTAAAAATAGTCCTCATGCCCCTTCCTTACATTATAACTATTCCTAGCTTCCCTGTCTTAACATTCTCTAATTTCACAAACAGAAAGTCATGAGTTACCAGCACAAGTGTATAATGCCATATTCTTTTTAATTAGACTAGTTGATAGTCTTCCCACTTTTGAGGTATTTCTGGAAACTTTGAGAGAAACTTGTTTTTCTTTGAAGTGTAAGTTAGCCAAACTCATTTGTTAAATTTGCTTGCCTTTGTCTAATATTAAATTCAGGTTTGGTTTAATGTCAGGGAGTTACTAGAATTATAGTTCTGTGATTTGTTCTTTTCCAGTCTTGTTCTTTGTTATTTTATTATTTACTTCATTTGCATGACAGAGAACTGATAATGTTATAATTATAATACTAGTTGGTTGATTTACAACATTGGAAACTCTCAATAAGAAAAAGGAAAATGAGAGAGATTGCATCTTTGATAAGATTAGAGTTTCATCAGGAAGTAATATTAAAATTGGCTTCCAGAGTATAATCAAGTATTTGTCCAGTTATCTTTAATTGATCTACTATAAAAATGAAACTGTAATTGTAGATGAAATTGCAATACATTACAAATTAAAGGAGAGGATAAAATAAAGCAATAAAATAGGATGGATTTTTTTTTCCCCCCCGTTGGGCACTCATGGGCTACTTAGTATTGCTTAATATTGCTAGTGAGGGAAAACATCCGATAGCTTAAAATGAACTCTGACTTTAAAATGACATAAAAAAAGGAAGTTCTCACAATTTTGGGTTACCTACCTTTCATTCAAAAAGGCAGCTCTATGACAAGCTGCTTGTTACTGCCTTGTCTAATAGCCTGGAGAAACTACTCAGGCAGCATGGGTGAAGGGCTAATTATGGCAATGAGGGGAGAGGGGATAGAAATTAATGAGCCTGAATCTCTCCAGTGCTGTTACTCCCTTACTCCCTGTTACTCAATTTGGCTTATAAAGATGCCCGTTTCTTTTGTAGCCAGAAATACTCAGAGAAGCGATTAAAACCATGGACTTGGGCATCTCAGAGATTAAACTGCATCCATCTCTTACTAGCTAAATTGCAAGTTCTTTAATCTCCTGAGCTTTAGTTTCCTTGTCTATAAAATGGGGTTAAATAATAGTGATCTCATTGGGTAATTGTGAAAATGAACCAAGATAAAAATGAGTGCATTGTCTATATTTGTATGTGGCATTTATTAAGTCTCAAAGGATAATTATATTATTTTAATTTGCTGTTTTAGCTACTGTTCCTACTACTGCCATTATTACCATTATTATATTCTTTACTTTGGTTGGGGATTAAATCATTTACTATAAATGAAGGTAGTGTTCCATAAGATTCAACTTTCCTACAAATCACGCTTAAAAATGAATTCCAGATGATTCTTTTTACTATTGTCAGTAGAATGGGCTTTCTCTTAAGTCTGTTGAAGGAGGATTCTTACTAAGATTCTTATAAGCCATTTTCAGAAATTTAGTACATAAATGTGAGCATTCATATAATTCATTTTTAAGAATAGCTCTAATATAAAATAGTTCAGCGGTTCCCCAAACCAGATAATGACCAAGATTACCAGGGATGAGGGGGTTTAAGGCATATAGAAATTGAGGTCCAACCCCCAACCTTCTGAATTAGGGTTCCCAGGTGGGTCACCTGTATGACAGGGAGCACTTCCGATGGTTGGACCAATGTGGCAATTACTTCTGTATTTCAAGGTTCATTTTTAGAAATGTTATGCCTTTAGTAAAATGGAGTAAAAACAGCCTCCCTCCTCTCATGGCACTTAACATGTGCTAGATTTGAGGTTTAATTTTCAGAAATGCAATGAAGAGTGCATGTGTCCCCCCCCCCTTCCTTTTTACTTTTCTAATGTTGTAGTCCTTAGAGTTATCTTAGTCTAGCTCCCTCCATATGCAAGGATCCTGACACTCTTGACTCAGCAAATGGCGCATACATCAGTCCATGGATACATCCATTCAGTTCACAAAAATCCCCCCTCTTGGAGCTAAAAGACATCTCTTTGTAACATTCTAGAAATTTGGGGGGATAATCCTCTTATGTGCTTCTGTGTTTACATTTCAGATTATCTATTATTTAAAAGCCCACAATTTACACAAAATGCTGGGAAATAAAATACAACTGTGGTTTGTGGGTGCAGGGTGTGAGAGAAGTTCAATGACTTTTCTATCCATTGGGTTTTCTTTATCCAAACCACCATAGCTCTCTCTTCAGACCAAGCTTGCAAACTTAAATGCCTACAAGGACCAAGCAGGGAGCATATATGAGTGAAGCAGGTGGAGACTCTTGCAAAATGGTTCCTTTAATTGATTAAGTTAAATTCTTTATCATTTTATTTGCAGGTTATATACACAGTGACAGTCTTTACTTCTCAGGTGTATGTATTCTTCCAGTTTTCTTGAAAGTCATTGTCCTCTTGGTAGAGTTTTGTTTTATTTTTAAATTTCGATAGAGAGGTGCGTCCAACAAATATTTCATTTTTCTCTTAACTCTCCTTTAAGAAAGCTGACTGTGCTGGTGTGATGATAAATGGCAGCTGACACTGGGCTTCAATATCTGGAGACAACAGAGTAGCGAGGATGATGATAAATGGAAGATTCATTTACTATCTCAGGAGAACAGCCATTCCTTAACTTACAATTGCAATGTACGAATAAAGATTCAGTATTCTAGATCTGATATGTCTTGTAAAGGTCTCTGTATTTTTTAGGGATAAAACTTAATTAAAAAAAATTAAGAACATGTTGTTTTACATGGTTCAAGGCAATCAGACCGTATCTGTGGGAAAACATGTTGTACCTTCCAGTAACCTCTGTTCTAGAACTTTCATTATTTCAAACAAAAATAACCATGGATCCTTGGCATTAACCCATAGTGATGACATGCATTATGTTTTCATTTTTAATCAAAAATAAGATTTTAAGTTTTGAATTCTATGAAGCTTTTAAAGTATACTCTTCTAACATTTGGATAAAATATTCACACCAATGTAGTGTCACTGAATGTCAATTGGAAGTGTTCTTGAAGAAATTTTCGTTTATTAATTTTGCAGATGAAGAAACTGAGAAGCAAATGAAGTTGCTAAAAGTCATGCATCTGGTTAGTGATAGAGTCAGGATTTGAACCCAGAATTTCTGAGTATTGTTTCAATACTTTACCGTTTTACCATCATGCCTTCCATTGGTTTATTAGTTTGATTATTATAAAGCCTGGGAAATAAGATGCAACAGACACAATTTCTTTATGAATATTTTCCCACTGATCTATTTCTTAAGGCTAGACACACATGTATTTGACACTTAAGGCTGTCAAAATTTAAAATGACCTTCTAAATGCATGCTTTGTTATACTTCCACATAACTTAGGTTAAGTGATAGCAGAAGTGAAATTGGCAAACTGTACCTTATTCTGTACATTACTAAATAACTAGTTTTCTAGTTAGTTGATGTTATTGGTCACCTTTTCAGCATTGGATAGTAAAGCCTCAGGAACTGGGATGTAAGACATACACTGTGCTGCTTTTATTATTTTTAATTTTCTCCTGGAATTTGTGAACAGTGAGCTTTCCTTCAGTATTGTTATGGTGTCTTCATTTTGACTTTGTTCAGCACATTTACTATAACTAGTAAATTCCTGACGCTCCCCAACAGAATTCAGATTTTCCAACTCAACTGTATTTAGGAAATAGCAGGTGATAATGCACTTATTTAGTTTCTGTTCAGAATCTGCTATTTCTATGTGTTGAAAGATTCAGCCAAAATCCCATTTGCAGTGTTTATTACCTCTCAGAATCTGTGAGCAAGCATTTTTCCTGGTCCTTTTATTTGTCTGTCTTGTCTATTGGCTATCTATTTTCCATTGTTGTCCCAGGTTGGCTGCCAATGGTATATTTCTTAGCCACTTAATAACTTTACTTAGACAGATTTGTACGACGCTGAGGACTGTCAAGTCCCTGAGATGTATAGATTGAGGCTTTCTTTGTCTCCTCCACCCCTTCCAACTTTACTGTACACGTCTGTCTCCTTAATAGCACTTTGGTCTTAATAGAGTGTGTCTTTCAGGGTCCAGCCTCAGCTGCATTATTGGAACATGGCTTGTGCTCATCTCTTCTGAGCTGGACTACAGTTAAATAGGAGCAATTTATTTCTGCTGTTGTCAATATCACATTTCATGAACCTGAAACTCATTACATTTTTTTCTTCAAATTACCTTGCTTGGCTTTGTAAGGGCATTTTGTATGTGCCACAGATCATTCTTTTAGATTTGGAAAGGAACTTTTTTGTTACACTTCTGATTGTTATAATAGGGAGCCGTTTAGGCTAAGGGTGGGCAGAAGAAGAAAAGCAGGCCTTTTGACTATAGATAGACACTGCGTTTGGCATGCTCAATCACGAGGCTAGTGGTTGTGGAGCATCTAGCTCACGGTCAAAGGAAGGAAAAGAAAGAGCCACTTCCATTAAGAAGTTTATAGTAATACATCATAAAGACTGAAAATGTTTTCTGTTTCAAAAGGAATTTAAGAACTATAGCTGAGAGGCAGCTATGAGCATTATAAAGGACATTGGCTTAGGGGACATTGCAGTACTGGGCCCTTTCTTTGATGCACATTTTGTATTGCAGTTGGACCTTTTACCATTTGTATGTACATGTTCCTCTCGTCTGGGAGTTAACACACTACAGCCACCACCTGTGTATGCATGACTCATAAGCTAAAAATTTTTTTTACATTTTTAACTGGTTGAAAAAATTTTTTAAAATTCTTCATGACATGTAAACATCATATAAAATTCAAATTTCGTGTCCATAAATTAAGTTTTATTGGACACAGCCACACTTATTTGTGTATTAGGTCTGTGAAGGCTTTCATGCTCCAACAGTAGTGTTGAGTAGTTGTGACGGAAACTTGTTTAGCCCATCAAATCTAAAATATACAGTTTGGGGTTTGTTACAGGAAAAGTGTGCCAATCCCTGTTCTAGAGCACAGTGCTAGGCAACCAGGCATATTTTTTTTTTCTTTTGTCTTTTCTCCAGACAGCTGCTTAGAGGAAACTTTGATAACAGGAGCTACAAAGTCAGGGCTGGCTCTCTGCCCAGATGGAGTTGCATAAATGAAATGATTTAAGGTTACAGCAACATTTTCTCTGCCCACCAATATCTCACTCTGTGTTCTGTCAAGATACAGCTCTTCTGTTCTTGTCTGATTTGAGTTATTCCTCAAGTTCAATGATCCAAAGGTGATACAGAGAGTCATTTTTTATAGAAGACGACAGAAAAACATTTTACAGTGGAAAGAGTCCTAGACTGAGATTCAAGAAACTTGAGCCCTAACTGGGATTCACCAAAGAGGGACTCGGCTACATGCACTGTGAGCTTCCTGCAGGTTCCTCATCTGTAGGGACGATGGACCACCTGCCCTCTAAGGTCTGCTTTAACTTGGAAGTTCTGATTCTGTATTTCCCCATATGTAAGAGGGAAGCCTAGCATATTATTTGGACTTCTCTTCTTACTATGATTGAATTTACTACCTAAACGAATTGTTGCTATAGAAAGATGTGAGTATTTTGTCCTTTAGTGCACATTATTCACCATCTTATTACCATCGCCTAGCACAAAGTAGATACTTAATCATCAGTTTTCAATTAATGAGTAAATGAATGCATGAACGAAATAACCTAATCATGACATGCTTAGCCTACCTGCACCGTGTCCCTTAGAGCCTCAGAGCTCCCTTTGTCACTGGATTCCATCTTTGTTATTTGTCTTCTTGTTTATAACCATATCTCACCCTTGTGAACTGGGAATGAACATGCCCTGTTGTTGTTGTCTCTCACAACCATGGCCTAGATTGTCAGACGGCCTTATGCAGGCTGTGCTTCCCCAGAACTAACAAGTCCATTGGTTCAACTGGTACCCTAGGCTCTTGGCAGAACTCCCGCAGCTGGACGGGCTCCGTTCCCACAAGTGGGAGCGAGAGACCTTAGGGGGCTGAGAAGTAATCTCAGAACACTGAGTCGGAGGAGAAAGCATCTAGTTTTTTGGAGTAACCCAACCATTAAAGAACTTCAGTAATAAAACATTGATACTTCTCAAAGCTTTCCAGAACCAATACTCCATGAAATGTCAAAGTACTAATGGATATATCCGGGCTTTGCAGGCTTTTGCACTAGAAGCTTCTGTGGCTCTCTTTTGTTTTTGTTTTTTTTCTAATTTTGAGTGCTCCTATTGCTAAACAGCATGTCTAAGGATGCAAAAGGCTGTCTTTGTCATTAAGAAGTTTGTAGTTTTATTTTAAACCTTAATAAATAAGAAACATTTAGAAATGAACTTTGCATTGAGAACGTTTGCCTTGGGAAAGGAACTATTATAAAGGAGTTTCCTTTATCGTAGGGTGTTTATTTGTTTTTTTGCCACTTCTGTGGTGGCAATACCTTCAAATATCAGCTTTCTAAGATCTTGAAAGATTAAAAAAAAGCTATTAATATGTGTTGATCTAATACCTAACTTCACTGAATTCTAAGGATTTAATAAAGATGCTTCTGAACTAAGCAACTGGAGCATCTCATAAATACAATGAAGTAAATACAAATATTTGTATTTGCCCTCATTGCCCATGGTTTAAGAGGCAATGGCTATGAGAAGATGATGGTTATTACAAGAGTAGAATGGGCAAAGAAAAAAAAACACACCAGAAAACAAAATTTAAAGTACATCTATAATTATTCTGTTTTCCAAACCAAATGGTATCAATAGAATCTGTAATCATACTGCTCTGTGCTAAAATTCACTATTGATTGTTGATCAGAATAAATTACTTATTGTGATAGATTCAACTTCCAGTATTACATTTTTCCAAAGTGTGTTCCCTGAAACAAAAGTTCCATGAAGTGGTAATTCACATCGGGGGATGTTTTGGCTATGTTTAGGAAGCGATGGCTTAAACAATCAAAGCAGTTTGTCTTCCATAGGCCTTCTCAGGGCCTTTACTATGCTAATACAGATCGGAGTGCCCCCACAAGAGGAGAGTATACAGTGTTTTCCTCTCCTGATGACACTTTGGGAAATAATTTCATACTGATTGTAGTCTACAGACCTGCACTGTTTAATACCATAGCAACTATCCAAATGTGGCTATTTAAATTTAAATTAATTAAAATTTAATTACTTAGTTCCATTAGTCACATGTTAAGCATTTAATAACCACATGTGCTAACAGCTCCTATGTTGAACAGTGTCAATAAACAAACAACATTTCCATCCTCACCGATATTCCCGTTAGACAGCACTGATGGGGACTTTTGTGCCTGCATTTCCGGCTAGCTGGAAGTAAAGCTTTGTAGGTTACTAAACTACGCAGGCAGACACTTGTGGCACTGGAAGTCAATCTAGAGATGAAATGCCTTTTGACCGCCTTCATTTAGTTTTTGCAGTGAAAATGAATCTTTTGATTAAAATAGAGCTGTAGTAGTATTTATAAATCACTAATTCCCTATATCTATGGCAAAATGCAAAAGATGTATAAGACTTGGAGTTAAAAAATGAAATGTGAACAGCAAAATAAAATGAAGTGATCATTGAAGAAAGGATAAAGCAGGACTTGATCTTAAGAGCAAGAAGCTGGATGCAGGGATTCCTTTTCCGTGTGCTAGATAAATAAAACCAATCTAACTGTAAGATGTAATGCATTTATGCCTCAAATTCCAAAGAAATAACAATTGTGACTCCTAACTTGATAGAGCTAATGATAAAGAAGAACTATCCTATCAAAGTTCCATTAATGGGGAGAAAAGTGATAAACAGACCTGGGTTACTTTTACTTAGCCAGGAATTCTGAAAGAAATGATCTTTAGGGATCAGACAGGTGAAGTAAATATAATACATGAAGGGAGATGTAACAGAGGTAGGGCAGGGAGTGGGAGAGTGGGTACAACACAATAAGGACTTTCCCCAAGGCAGCACTTCTGATGCTGGTTGCTGCTGTGTGCTGTCTGAATCCTATTGCTCCATAGTAAATGAAAACCAAAACCCCATGGTCACTAATGTACAAAGGGAAAGTATTTTAAGTTACAGAACAAAGCATGTATTTATGTTGCCGGACCTGGATAGCTAGAGAACAAGACATCACCACCATCTGGAGGTAGCTGCTCTGAATTGCAAGTATACCATCTCAGATATAAACCCAGTTTGGGAAGTTTCTTAAGTGAATACCTGGAAAAATCTATAATGTTAGATAGTGTTAAATATTATTCACATTAATGAGATGTAAAATGTGAAGACTGAAGTTCCAGAGATATAAGCAAAATTGTGATCAACTTGAGGACTGGGACAATGTTTTATTTTAAAATTATTGTTTGTATCAAAGTAATGCATGTATATTATATTTTATAATATAATAATAATGTATAATATATGTGTATTATAAAATATGTTTGTATAATTATATATATATATATATATATATAATTTTTCCTATAAAGGAATTTAGGTATTTGCTCTAGTCATCAATATTTCCAAGAACCCTTCCCAAATTGGCAACTTTATATGGCTAAATAATATTCTTCTACTCACACTTTTTAAATCAGTTTTAGATGCAAAATTGACATCCTTTAGAGAAGATAAAGATAGCCCTCTTCTTTCCAGTTGTTTAAATCAATATTCAACATTCACTTTATTATAGCTGTGTAAGTATTGTTTCCTGCCCAAATATGTATTATAGATTACATTTCTATTTTTTATTTAGTTTTTCTATATTTAATCATCACTTTTTTTTTCTTTGCTCATGTTTCTATGTTGTCATCACTTATTTTTACCAAATTTCCATCAAAATCATAAAATATTTTGCACAAATACCCCCACCCCTATCCTTGGAGACATCCCTCTAGAGCCTCTCTATCTTTCTTCTCTATTCTGGAGTAGATATTCTTCAATTCCGAAAAGTTGTCATCCAGGGATTTACCTATTCCATTCTCATGATTGGAGCTCCTGTGTTCTGTGTCTGGTATTCAGTTTTCTTCCTTGCTGCTGTATGTCCTCGCTTGGTACAAGCTGCCCATCTTTCTATAGTTTCAGAGAAAGAGGATGTAGGATTTTGTATATCTAAAACAATCTTTATTTTATTCTCCAGTTCATCATTTTGACTGGGTGAACATTTCCATGTGAGGTATAACTTAGCTATTGAGAAGCACAATACTATTTTGCCTCTCAACTCTTGAATGCTTCATTTTCTTTCCCATGCAGTTCTTTATCATTTTTTTCTTAATTCATCATCCTCTGAAATTTTATAATGATGTGACCCAGAGCAGGTTTATTTTCATTTATTGTTTTTAATGTCAGTTTAGAATTCTTAACTTTTTCCACTTCACTTCTGGGAAACATCCTTCTTTTGGTATCACTTAAACTATACACTCATATTTCCCTTTGTTCTCTCTTCAGGAAATCCTGACAGGTTAAACCTTCTGAATTTTTATTCTTTTATATTCTCATCTGTTTTCATTTCTTTTATTTTCAGCTTCCTGGAAGATTTTCTCAATTTTGTTTCTAGCACTTTTATTTAACATTTATTTCTGCTGTTTTGGATCTCCTGACAATATTTGCTAAAGTGTAAAAGTGTATGAATTATTTGTATACAATTCAAAGAATCATCATGAAGTGAAGATAGCATGTTACCATCACCCCAGTCAAGAAATGAAATGCCCCTGATGCCATTTTGTGCCTCCTTTCAATCATTATCCCTTCTCTCTTTCACAAAGATAATTAACTACCATCCTGACTTCTAAAGCCATAGATTAGCTCTTTAAAAAAAGCACTTCATATTTGATTTCAGGTACTCACCCCCCCCCACACACACACACCTAACTATGTGAGGAGATGGATTTGTTATATACCTTAAATATATACTTTTTATTAAAAAAGAATAAAAATATGTTAAACCAAAAAAATAATTAATGGAATAATGTAGTTTGTAATTTTTTTGTCTGGCTTCTTTCATCTCAAAATAATATTCATGAGATATATTCATTGTTATATCATCTAGTTGTACTTGTTCATTTTCATTGCTGCGTAATTTTAAATTGCACATTGTACAAATATACCATAATCTATATGTCCATTCTACAGTTTCCAAAATAGTTATACAAGTTCCTACTCCCACCAGTAGAATATGAGAAGTTGAGATGCATCACATCCTTTCAAACACGTGGTATTGGCAATCCTTTAAATGTTAGCCTTCTTCCTTTAGTGTGTGGTGCTATCTTACAATGTTTTAAAATTTTTATATCCCAGATGACTGATGGAGTTGAATTCACTCATATATTTATGAACCTATTCATGTATTTTTTGGCCATGATATCTTTTCTCATGGCATGGCCATTCAATTTTCATTCATTTCTCATTTTTCTATTGGATTAATTATCCTTTTCTTAATATGTCAGAATTTTTATATATTCTCAGTGAGTCTTTTATCCATTAAATGTACTGCAATTATCTTCTCTCACTCTGATTTGCTTTTCTTCTCTTAATGGAGAATTTGGCTGAACAGAAGTTCTTAATTTTACTGTAGTCAACTTTATCATCTATTTCTACTAAGTCTGGTGCTATTTTGTCTCCATTAAAAATTTTAAATACCCCAAATTAGTGAAGAAACTTTTTTTTTAATCATCTTGAAGGTTTTGTGTTACATTTTCTATATAGACCAACAATCCACCTGAAATTGATTTTGTATAAGGCATGAGGTAACAGCCAAGTTTTATTATTTTTCTTTCATGTGGATTTACAGTTAACTTACCTTCTTTATTGTAGAGAACATCCATTCTCCACTGCACTACAGTGGCAGCTTCATAATAAATTATATGGCTCCATTTGTGTAGGACCGTTCTGGACTTCCTTGCAGTTCTTTCATCTGTGTGTCTAGCCTTGTGGGACATCCTCCATGTTTTAATTTCTCTAGGCTATGTTAAATCTTAATGTCTAATTGTATAAATTCTCCACCTTCCTTCTGCTGAGACTTTGTATTTCTACATACATTTTATGATTGGCATTTTATTTCTAAAGATCTGGGATTTTGATTGGGATTATTTTGAACCTATACATCAATTAAAATATCTTCTATTCCATGAATGTTTATAGTAGCCCATTTATTGAGAAATTCTTTAGCTTCTTTTATTAATGTTTTACAGTTTTACTGTCAAAATTTTTTACATCCTTTATCAGATTTGTTGCTTTGTTTTTAATGATATATTTTAAATAGTATGTTTATTAAAATTTCTTTTTCTAAATGCTGCTTGCCAGCATTTAGAAATACAATTAACTTTAAAAAAATTGATTTTGAATTAAATGACCTTTTAAAATTCACTTATTAATGCTAATAATTTATCTAGAGCTTTTTGGGGGTTTAAAATAAATTTTATATTATCCATGGATAGTAATAGTTTTATTTCTTTCTTTCCAATTCTCTAATAGTGTGTTTCTTTATTCTTGCCTTACTATACCAGTTAGGACTTCCAATATAACATGAAATAGAACTGGTGATAGTGGATATATTGTCATGTTCCTGATTGTAAAGAAAACTTTTCATAATTCACTAATAAGCATTATGTTTGCTGTAGGTCTATTTTTGGAATTAATCCAATATGATCATTATGTTATTGTCTTTTCAATCATTAAATTTGATTTAGTAATAATTTATTTGGGATATTTTTAAAGTTTGTTTAAGAGTGCTAGTTATAATGGGTAACATAGAGATGAGAATATACAACTATGCTTTATTAAGCTTAATTAATATAAATGATACTTTTAATGTAAGGAAATTAGAATATTTTAATATCATTTATCTCCATCCTAACTTATATGCTATTGTTGCCTTGCATTGTAACTTAATGTATAGTTTAGACACCACAATACACTATTGTTATTGAGTACATAGTCAAGAATCATTTTGGTTTAACCACATATTTTATCTTCAATTTGCTTTTGATTACATCCTGCATTTGGGGGTTTCATTTTTCTTATGCATAAAATTATTTTTAAGTATCTTTAAGTTGATGGTGATAAATTTAGTTTTTGCTAATCTGAAAATAATTTTATTTTTGTCATCCTTTTGTAAAAGCTATTTTGACTAACTATAGAGTTATAGGTTGATGCCTTTTTGTTTGTTTTTGCCCCCCACCCCCGTACATTGAAATATCAATCTGTTGTCTTTTAGCTTCTACTCTTTCTATTAAGAAATTGTTTTCACTATATTTTACTGCTTTGAAGATTTTTGCCTTCTTTTTATCTGATTCTCTTTATAGTTTTTTCTATGTCTTCAGTTTTTAGCAGTTACTATGATATGCCTAGGTATTTTACTTTAATTTTAAAAGTTAACTGATTTAAAAAAATACACATTATTGGGCGGCCAAGTGGCGCAGTTGGTTAAGAGTTGGCTTAAGAGCACAAGCCCTGAGCAACAGGGTCACCAGTTCAATTCCTACATGGGCCAGTGATGCTGCATCTGAGCTGAGCTGTCACTGAGCTGCCAACAGGTGGCAGGATGGCTCAGCTGGTGACAGCATGTGCTCCTAACAAGATTGCCTGTTCGATGGTGGGCTATGCCCACCCGCAACTCAGATTGAACTTGGCACCTTGAGCTGAGCTGCTGCCTGGATGGCACAGTGGATAGAGCATGCGCTCTTAACAACAAGTCTGTCAGGTTTGAATCCCACATGGGATGGTGGCTATATCCACCCACAACTAAGATTGAACACAGCACCTTGAGCTTAGAGACCACGAGCTGCCGACCGGAAGCCAGATGGCAACTGGCGCCCTCCACAATGAAGATTGAAGAACAACAACTTGGCTGGTCCCCTTCCCCAATTCCCCAACACTGTTCCCCTCCCCCAATTCCCCAATAAAATCTTAAAAATAAATAAATAAATAAATAACATTATTATTTAAAATTTTGTTTATGTCATATAAGGCTCATAGAAGTTCTTGAATCTATTGACTTTATATAAGTTTTTGGAATATTATCTGCTTATAGCTCTTTGAATATTGGCTTTGCCTATTCTCTTTCCCTCTGGTATTATAATTTCAAATATGTTTGATATTTTAACTATATCTTATATATCTTTTAAGCTCTTATTTTCCACTCCTGTATTTATCTGACATGAATTTTTTTCAGGTTCACGTTCCAATTTTCAAATTTTCTCAAGTTACGTCTATTAGTCTGTTAAACCTATATATTGAGTTCTTACGTGCTTTCCAGTTCTAGAATTTCCATTTAATTCTTTTAAGTCTATAATTTTCTCAAAATTCTTAATATTTTCTTTGAATTTTTTTACTATATGAACCACAGCTATATTTAAAGTATGCGTACTAAAATTCCATTATAAGATTTATTTTGTTTTTATCAGTAATTATTCTCTTGGTTTTCAGTCAGATCTTTATACACCATTTTCATTTTTTATGGCATGCCAGATATTGTACATGTAAAATGATAGACATATTTTAAAGGTCTTGATAAAATTATACTCATCCAGAGAAGATTCACTTTTACTTCTAGAAGACAGCCAGGCTATAGACACATGTAATCACAGATGCACCAGAGCAGTCCGGGGATTGAGGTAATTTGATCCTGGATTTTAGTCTCTCACAGTGCCCAGTGTATTTCTGGCTCACACTTATGCCTAGACTCTTGTCTTTCATGGTCTCAATTCAAAGTGTGGGATGTTTATCAGGCCCCTTCTCTGTGGCAGAAGCTAAATCTCATTTTCCCTCCTACTCTGTGAACCTGCTGAAAGCAGTGATTAGATTCTCAGGGTCTCAGCGGCCATTTTTGTTTGGCAAATGGCTGAACCCAGTCTCAACAAATGGGTTTTCCTCCTCTCTTGATTTATGGCCCTGCAAATTCTTGCTAATGGGAACCTTTTGATGCTTAGAGAGTGAAATTTAAAAAAAAAAGTTATGTTTTCCAGTTGTTCTATTGAGATAATTTGTCCAAAACAATGCCACCTGCCATTGTCAAAAGTGGAGATCCTCCACTGTATTTCGTTCAGTTTCTTTCTTATTCTTTGTTGATATTTTATAGCCTCCTCTTTTTCATTCACAACTCAATATTTTCTCTCTATATTTGCAAAGATATCAATTACCTTTTAATTCATCCTGGAGTTTTCTTCTATTTCTTTCACTGTTTCTGTTTCATCCTAATTTTGAGTCCCCACATTTTTATTTTTCCTGTTGGTCATTACCTTTCACAGTGGAGGCTTTTCTTAAAGTGTGTGATGATTTGTTGTGATCGCTCATATTTAAGAGGTGTATACTATGTCCCTATTGAAAGCTCTTTTTGTGGGGTTGGGGCTTTGAAACTGGTCTGTTTTATTAAAAAGGCATCAGCTGCTTTGTTGGATGACTCCCTTGCTAGTGTGTGTGTGTGTGTGTGTGTGTGTGTATATTTATACTTATATTTATATATACTTTAGGGCCTGAGAAAAACCCTCAGTATATACCTCTTATTGTATATCGGATGGGTTGATCATGTTTATATTGATTTTGATTTTTATATCTCTGTTTTTAGAAGAGTGATTCCATACCCACTCCCTACCTTCCAGTGTGCTTAGTAGTCCCAGATCTCAAAATTTTCTGATTAAATTTCTCCAGAAAGAAACCTTATATTTTATTGATAGTTAGGGGTGGGGTTTTAGCATGGCTTCTTGATAAATGAAGAGGAAACCAGGGGTCCATCTGGTAGGTCCTTATATACATTTTCAACCAATCTTCTTATTTTCAATTCTAGGCCTCACCTGTCTTCTGAGCTTTTACTGTTTCTAGCATGAGTTAACTGCTTTTTACAATGGGGGTATGGAAAAAGACAGAGATAAATTAATGTGTTTAGTACAGCAAATTTCCCTAGAATTCAACTCTGTCTTTCTCATTTTTGTGTTTACTATCTAGCCCAGTGTTTGCTATGTGTTATATAGTTATTTTGTTGACTAAATGACCCTAGAAAGCTTGAAAGTGTTTCTTTTTTCTTTTTAATTTTGAATACATTCAATAAGAATAATGTTAAGAATTAAAATCATATATTTGCATAAGCATTTGTTGTCTATCACCCTGTATAACTAACACCCTAAGGTTAATTTTAGGGACATTTTAAGTTGTAGTCATTTCACTGGGTACAATGTGAGTCTTCCCTACCGTGAGCAAAAAATTCAATGAGAATGTCAAATAAATGTTCTGAACTCTGTGAAAAAAATTAATGTAGAAAAATCATGGAATATATTAATGTAGATGAATATTTCGCAGTTTTAATGAATTAAAAACCCACTCTACTTATCAGTCATGTGAACACTACCTATTAGAGCTGTAAGAGGGACTGTACATGGAGGGACTACAGTCAGAAGTATAAGACTGGACCTCTGATAGTGAGCAGGGCAACATCAATATTCCTTCACAGTCCAAGAGCAGAGTTCTTTGCAGTTCCGTGTTTTAGTTTATCTATTATAAACGTTGTAACTGAGGTTATTGACATCACCCTTTTTATTTAACTTTTCCTTAGAATATATTGAACAAAGATTTAAAAATATCCTCAGTCCTGGAAAAGAGTACCATTGTGTTTAGCTTGTAATCTTATCCAGCCCTGAAGCCCTGTGGAGGTGAGACTGGGATAAAGGATTAGAATGGGAACACTAGCTAACCAATACTTCCCAAGCTGGGCATTGGGGAGACATTGCGTTAAGGTGGAAAGGACCTGGGCTCTGAAATCAGGCTGATTTGGGTTCTGACACTGACTGGGTCAATTACTAGCTCTATGAACATAACCACTTTAGTCTTAGCATTGAAATGGAATAAGACTATCAACTTCAGAACAAGAAATAATGTTCACAAAATCCAACTTAGCACATAGTTAATACTTAATAAAAGTCGGCAGCTGTGATTTTTAACCTGCTTTGCACTTTAGCTTGCTCTCTTGTCACTCTGCTTACCCCTCACATACTCCCTGACCACACAGAATTCTAAACTTTCATCAGTATTTCAAGTAGTTTTGCACCTGTGGATTG
Source organism: Hipposideros armiger (assembly GCF_001890085.2). NCBI lineage: Eukaryota > Metazoa > Chordata > Mammalia > Chiroptera > Hipposideridae > Hipposideros > Hipposideros armiger. The sequence goes on along the minus strand of NW_017732441.1, from coordinate 119,766 downwards.
CCTTTCCCCTTCCATGCACAGAACCTTCCCTAGTTAAATCCTGCTATTCCTTGTGGTCTCAATTTAGACACAACTTTTTCTGAGAGCCTTCCCTAAACTTGCAGGGAAGGTTCAGTGCACCTTCTCTTTATGTTCTCATAGAACCCAATCAAGCTTTTATCACACTGCATTAAAACTGTCTGTTTATTCACCTGTCTTTCTTCCTGCACTGCAAGAGAGTAGAGACTATGTGTTTTTTTATTGTTAAATACCCAGTGCCTGTTACTAAGAGGGAATTCCATAAAACTAATTAAGTAAATAGCTGTATGTGTACTGGGGGTTCATCTGTAAACATGAAACAACTGATAAGTAGGATTTTTGATTTGATGGACAAAGCGTTCCAGAGATGGAAGAATACATTACACAAATACAGGTGCTCCCCAACTTACAATGGGGTTACATCCTAATAAACCCATTATAAGTTGAAAACATCATATGCCAAAAAAGCATTTAGTATATCTAATCTACCAAATAGCATAGCTTAACCTAGCCTACTTTAAACATGCTTAGGAAACATACATGAGCCTGTAATTGGGCAATTCTCTTCAGTTTTATCTCAAGGGTATTTATTGCCATCCTCATCTTCTCACCAGAAGCTGGAGACATAGATGGGCATTTTGTAGGTGTAATGAAATGCTAAACAGAAAACACAATATCCAAAAAATGCTGACAACAAAGTACACTATAAAATATCAATTGTTTACCCTTGTGATCCTGAGCCTACTGGGAGCTGAAGCTCCCCGCTGCTACCCAGCATCATGAGAGTATCATACTGCACACCTCTAGCCTAGGAAAATATCAAAATTCGCAGTATGGTTTTTACTGAATGTGTATCACTTTTGTACCATTGTAAAGTTGAAAATCATAAGTCAGGCAATGTTTATTCTTTATTTTTTAAAGATTTTATTGGGGAATTGGGAAAGGGGAACAGTGTTGGGGAATCGGGGGAAGGGGAGCACACAAGTTGCTGTTCTTTGGTTCTTCAGTCTAGTTGTGGAGGACGTTGCTTCACTGGCCCATGTTGGCATTATTATTACGCTCTTCCCAGGCGAAGCAGATCAGTCGCCGTCCTCTGGACAGCCTCTCACGGTGGCTCTTGGCAGCTCACACCGGCTGCTGGCCGCTCATGCTGGCTGCCGGCCACACACGGTAGCTTATGGCAGCCCACTGCAGCAGGGGCTGCAGCCTACGCTGTCGCTGGCAACTCACGGCATCCCAGCTCCAGGTTGAGCTGTTGTTCACCATCTTAGCTTAGAGGGTAGTGTCACTGGCCCTCATGTGAGATCCAAACTGGGACCCTGCTGCACAGAGCTGGTGTCCGAAGCCAGCTCTTAACCAACGCACCACTTGGCTGGCCCCCAGGCAATGTTTATTCTTATATAAGGGGTCATTGAATTACAATTATTATAGGTGTTACCAAACAAATAATGTTAGGAATAAAAGCTTGTAACAGGATTTTGACCAAATTGTGAATGGAAATTATCAATCTGTGATGGCTAATCTTATGTGTTAACTTGGCTGGGCCACAGTACCCAATATTGGGTCAAACATTAATCTAGGTGTTTCTGTGAAGGCATTCTTTAGATGAGATTAACATTTAAATCCGTAGACTTTGTTAAAGCACATTACCGTCCATGTGCGGGTGGGCCCCATCCAATCAGTTGAAGATCTTCAGAGAAAGAGACAGTGGTTTCCAAGGAGTTCCACTTCCAGTTTTTGAACTCAAGAACACATCATCAGCTTTTCACTGGATCTCCAGCCTGCCTTGCAAATTTTGGACTTAGCATCTCCCACCATTGTGTGAGCCAGTTCCCTAAAATAAATCTCTTTCAATATATACATATCCTTTTGGTTCTGTTTCTCTGGAGAACATACTGGTAACTAACGTACAGCCACAGAAAGACAACACTGAGGAAATGATGTTTGGTTTAAGCTTTGAAAGATGAGAAAAAATCAATACATAAAAGAGGAATAAATAGAAACAGTATTCCATCAGAAGAGAAAACATGTCCAAGAACCTATAGGTAGGAAGATATACTGCATCTTCAGAGAGTAAATGGAGAGAAATCGAGGGGAATGCCATGAAATGTATTGGGTAAGTCAAAGTATGATCACACCAAATTTGGTCATTTTATTTCAAAAAAATTCACAGAAGACCATCTTTATTTGCATTTATATTAAATATATTAACTATAAATATTATATTAATATTATTAATATATTAATAAATATATTAAGTATATGTAAACTACTTTATAAAATTAGATCTACATAGCATTGGTATTAACCTTAATTTAAATTGTACCCTCTTTTTCTCTACATTATTGGGATGGTCAAGAGTGAATGACTATTTGTTTTTTACTACCCAACTCAGGCACATTCTAGGAAAAGTAATGGAAACAAATCCCATGCTGCTCAAATAGATGTTTGAAAATGTGAGAAAAGATCAAATATCTGCTACATTGAATCACAACATCAGTAAAACATTAGCAGAGCTTGAGTGAGCCTGACAAAAGTTCACAAAATAATTCACTTGAGATAATGAGAAGGAAATTCAAGTGTGAGGCAGGCAGAATGAGATTCAGTTTATTTAATATTCCTTAGTTATTGTACTTAAAAAAAAGTACAATTTGGCCTTATCCTAAAATGTCACTGCACATTTTTGTAAATTTCACTGCACATCTATTCGTTGTACAGTTTCTTTTAGACCTTTTAATGCAGTTGTGCATGTTCTCAGGATTCTCACATATTTCTGAAACCATACATGGTAGTAGTGTTAAAGAATTAGGAAAAGCAAAAGGGTAAAAGAAAAAAATAGAGTAAAAAATTTGAAACAGTTTCATTATAGATACTTTTACAATAATTCAAATTAAAAAAAATCACAATATATTTTAAAGTAAGGGATATGATAGCAAATGAACACATTAAGTCAGTGTTTTATAATTTAAATTTTGGGTGTGATGGTGGGAGAAGAGATTCATTAGGATATAAGCTGAACATGTTGCTTTTTTTCTAAGAACGTAGTATGAATAGCCTTATAGGAACTGCATTAATTTCTGCATATTGTGAAGAGACCTGAACAGGATGGGGTGACAGCAATGAGGACAGAGTTCTGATGGCCAGGCCCTACCATTAACCAAGTGGCCAATGCATAGAGGGTAGAAGTGGCTGACCACATTTGGGTAATAAATGAACTGAGTTGGTCACAAATGTGGTATTTTTAATTGTACATAGGGCCATGGAGTTCATTTCATTAAAAGACATAGATTTTAAAAACAAATGTCTCAGAGAGGGGAAATAATTTTTCAAGAGGCAAGCTACAAAGGAGAAGAACTTAAAATCAAACTCATTCTGTTCACCCCTCAAAAAGCACTCTCCAGTGTACTCATCTGAGGTAACATAAAATGAAGATAACACTTAGCTCAAATAAACCTCATTGCCAATGGTGCACTCCTGGGGAAATTCAGACATATATATGATGTTATATATTCTAAGAAATTAAAAAGAGTGCATATGCTCCTGACATCAGGAAGCTCTTTGCAGCATCAGCTTCCCCTCGATAATCTTGCTCATGTTCCTCTTAGCTGGGTCAACAGCTAGTTTGGCTTTATGTTGAGGCTGAAGCCTTTGCTCCCTGAATTCTCACGTCTTCTTGTTCTCAAATGGCTGTGGGCATATCTGTTTGTATATGGGCTAATCTTATGATAATCAATTACCATTTTGTCTTCTTGTTCTGTTTTTAGTTAGACTGTTTTGTTCTGGGCCATTGAGAAGATTAGGTAGATAAGGAGATGCTGAGCATCCAGGATACTGTTAATTGTCACACCTTTAACATCCTCTTCAGAGTCACTGGAACAAGAGAGAGAAAAAAGATAACCACTGAATCTTTGGTTTTCCACCACTGGCCAACTTCTGCTAGGAAAATAAAAACAACAACAAAAAAAAACAATCCAAAAAATAAGTGCTTCTTGTTCTCACAGAGAGTACTACAGTGATGCTAAGGAAATGCTAACTTTATACAAGTCTCATCAAAAGCACTAAAAATGACCAGATCACTTATGGGAACGGAAGTTATGTAACTTCCGGGCCAGTGACCAGCAGTGTTGTTCAAGGTGCAGAGGACTGACTTACTTCACTGTGTTGTCCTGGAGCCCCGTCTATCTAACATTGTTCATTGATCCCTTTCTTTCACAGCCACTTCCAGGTTGTTATTTCAGAATAAATTCATTTAGTAGAATGCATACTTACAGCTATCAAGGAAATGTGAAATTAAATCACCAGAGACATGACTAAATTAAGTATTAGGCAAGTTCCCAGAGTTAGAGACTTAAATCCTTAGGAAATAAAGAACCTCTTGTTCCTTCAACCGTGAGTCCACTTCTGGGTTCGAGTCCATTTTAGTCTATTTGCTGTACATCCCTACATCACCAATATCATCTTGACTGTGTAGTAACTACATATCTAATTGCAATTAAAGCCAAGGTTCGTAGCTCTCTGCCTGGTACTCCTCCTATTTTATACTCTTTCTCCTGCGCTCCAGGACAGAACATGGTAACAAGAAACAATTTGAATAGAACTCACCAACATGAATCATTACTGCTCTTTTTTCACTTCCTTTTGTGCTGCAAACCCAACAGCTTGGGAAATTAGCTACATGAGCGTTAGTGGTGGATTTTCTTGCCAGCACCATTTGCCAGGCATCTACATAAAAGTACGGAACTCTTGTTTTCTTACTAAAATTCCCTTTCTTCATTGAGAAATGGATAAGCTTCAACTACTGATAAATTGTATTATAGAACAAACAATTACTGAGAAGCAATTTGGTTTAAAAAATTAAGCTATTGGTATGAGGGTGGGGGAAACTTTGATTAAAACTCATGGAGTAATAAATCAGCCACAATGTCCACACAGAACAGGGCTGATTTTTGTTGTTCTTGGCAGCCAGACTTTCGTGTGAGATATAAGTTATTATACCCACAGAAGATTAATAAATGGCAATTTAAAAATTATAGTAGTTCTCTCTGCTGCATGAAGAGCATTTTTAAAATTGTTTTTTTTTTGTTGTTGTTCAAATAACATTGCTTCCTGAAAAGACAAAAACGAAAGGACTACCTTAATTTCTAGCAGTGTTATCTCAAGCAACAATAGTTCAATGATTTTGTTCTTTTTAATGACCTGAGCCCAGGGTATATGATTGATAATGTTTGCTTCAGAGTCACACTAGTAAAATCTTATCATGAAATGATCTCTTCATTTTTCATGATAGATTACATTGAATAACATAATATTTAGGCCATATGCAATATTTACCAGCCTCTTCCAGACATATCTAAATTACAGCAAACAGTAGGCTCCTCTAGCTGTGAATTGCTGTATTTCCACAATAGAAATTTATTTTCCTTCTTTCTCAGAGCGCCTACTCAATAGTAAGGGTAAATAATTCTAGAGATAATGATCTCATCAGAAAATTATGTGGATTATTTTTGCACAAACCCAATCAATCTCTGGAAAGCAGATATGAAATAAACTTTTGCTGTAAAAATATCATAATAACTTTATTAATTTAGTCACATATGCACATTTATATGTGCATATTTATTATATATAAATGTGTAGAGTTGAAAATGATTTTGAAACCCTATTTATTTTATAAGCCTATAGTACTATAGTTATTTTTAGTATTTAAATTATAAATATAGTTTTATAAATTAAAATAAAATGCAATCTTATTTGGAGGCTTCCTATCTGAAATCCAGAATTTGTTTGCTCTACAATATGGTTTGGAGGATTTGAACTGTGCTGTGTTTACATAAATTAATACCAACTTAATTTTAAATAAGTTTTGTGTTCTAGTAATCCTAAATCATTTTCAAAGAAAATTCAATGTATAATACAATAAAGCTTTTTGGGGATTGACCTTCTGTGATAGTTCCTTAACAAAGTGATTTTTGAGAACATTTGTTAAGCTGCAGTTTAGTTATTATACATGAGAGGTGAGTTGTTTTCAGGGATTTTATTTCTGGTATTAATATTCTATAAATAAGCTTTATGGACACAGGTCTTTGTTTTATTTTGGAAAACGTGTCACTTTGGGCACCTCCCTAAATCTAGCAGCTTCTACCTGTTGATTATTTGGTGTAATAAACTTAGCTGCAAGTTCAATTTGGATCAGGTACAGATTTATAATTACATGTAATGTCACTTTGAAATACTTTATAAGTGGAATATAAAAACCTTTTCTGCAAAAAAAAAATTGGAAAAACTAAAGAGAGGAACATAAACAACTGACAGAAATTAAAGACAGTTGACATCATGAGGTCTCATGACCTCAATTAGTCTTGGCTCCAATCCAGACGGATGTTGAATATTATTAGCATTAGTATTATTCTGTAATCATACTCTACATTGGAGAGCCTTTCGAAACTTGAAAACTGTGAGCTTTTTTTGCATGATTTAAATGGTAACCGGTGATACAAGTTGTAGAGGGAGGGGGTCATCTACACGTAAGTACTGCAGCACATTTATTTTGATATACATGTGTTTGTTTTCTCTGTCTTTGTGTTAATGTCTTTTTAGAGAGGTCTCACCAAGCATGGAATGAGAAGAAGAAGAAAGAAAACAAAAAAAAGCATGTAGACAGAGCAATTATGCATAAGCAAATTGAATTAATTAGGAAAAAAACAGACTTTATCCCTTTCTCTAGGTTTTAATACGACTTTGAGAATACATAATCTCTGTGAGAAGAGTTTGGAAAATAAAAGAATGGCATTCTAGTTTGAATGTATAAAAAAAGATTAAGTGTTCTCAATGTAATAATAATAAACTCAGAAAAATAATGAATTTCACTCTGATGTTAATATGCAAGCACTAGGAGGTCTCCAGGAAAAATATAACAATAAAATCTAGTTTCACATTAATTATGCCATTTGACAAGCTGAACATTGAGTTGCTTATGTCCAACAGCCCTTGTATAGGCAAGATCACAGACCTAGTCTGAGATGTTAAAATGCTGGAAATCTGTCTTCCCAGGAAGATTTTTGCCAATTAGTTTGGGACTGAAGACTCCTGCCAGGCATGAGGCTTCCCAGCAAGGTAGAGGATCAGAAACAGGAAAAAAAAAAAAAAAGAAATACTTTATAAGAGAGAGCTGAAAAATCAGCAACTCAGCTGGCAGCACGAAACTATGCTTGAAAGCAACTTTTGGATTTGGAAGCTTTCATAGTCGATTGCATTATAATTTTAGAGGTCTGTTTGGGGAGATTTGCTATATTTCTGGCATTAGAAAATTGTGTAAAGATTATATGATGTACTTACCCATTATGGTAGCCTGCACATAATGAAGAATTTTATCAACTGCTACACATATATTACAGAGTAAATGATGAGGTCATGATAGGCCAGCTTTATTACTTAAAGAAAATATTCCTGGATATTTAGACATCTGTAAAAATTGATTGGATGAATATTTATTTTCTAAGTCCTTATTTGGAGATATAGCATCACAATATGTAGAAAAAGGACCTCTGTTCAAATATGTGGTCAGACAATTAAGTTCGCGAACTCATCCTAGAAAAAGTACTACATACCTCATTGCTGAATATCACTATGGTCACCTTTAAAGTACTCCTCTTGGGAAGCTATGCACCAATGCCAGCGCCTAGGCCACCCTTCAAAGCAATTTTGGAACCCTTTTTCTGGAATGGCCATGAGAGTTGTCATTGTATTACCCTTGATGTCCTGAATGTCATCAAAATGTCTTCCTTTAGTATTTTCTTTATCTTGGGATAAAGAAAGAAGTCATTGGGAGCCTGATTGGGTGAATAGGGAGAGTGTTCCAATACAGTTATTTGTTTACTGGCCAAAAACTCCCTCACAGACAGCGCCATGTGAGCTGGTACATTGTCGTGATGCAAGAGCCATGAATTGTTGGTGGAAAGTTCAGGTTGTCTAACATCTTCACGCAGCCTTTTCAGCACTTCCAAATAGTAAATTTGGTTAACTGTTTGTTCAGTTGGTACAAATTCATAATAAATAATCTTTCTAATATCAAAAAAGGTTAGCAACATTGTTGCAACAATTTTATGAACTTAATTGTCATACCTTCATATAAATATAATCTTCAAATAATTAAGCAGCTCTAGCACATGGAGCAAGCTAAGGTATGAACTTTATACTAATGAGCCTGAGTTAGCTACATGACTTCTAAAGAAAAAAAGGTATGAATTTTCTGTTCTTTCTCTTTTCATCTCCATATTTCTAAACTCTTCAGCTATGATTTGATTCCAGGATATCAGAAGCTCAGAAGCTCATGCTTGTTGGGTAGAGGATGGCATCCTAGCTATTCTTTGAAAACCTACAAGAGTTTGCTTGCTTTTGGGGGGCCTTCTGTCAGTTTTTAATTTGTGTATGATGATAAAAATTATTAAATGACAAGAGGGGTAGCTGACTGGCAAAGCTAGGAGAATTTAGGAATCACAAATTCACTCTACAATAATAATAATAATAATAATAATAATAATAATAATATCTACATAATAAACTGACTATCCTTAATGTACTTGATAGTCTTCACAAATTTCTTACTAAATATCTGTATTTCTTTGGCTTGTATGAGACCATACTATTCTAGTTTTCCTATTAATTTTGGGAGGCAAGAAGCAGATAGTCTTCACTATATTCCAGAACCACTCAGGATACTACTGAAGACCCTGTAAATGTGCAAATACCCTGTTTCCCCGAAAATAAGACCTAGCCGGAAAAAAAGCCCTCATATGATTTAAGGTGCCAAAATATGACACCTTCGCATACTGAATATTTTAAGCTGAAGGAATTTGTGGAAAAGGCATCCTTCTCCTTGAAACAGGTCAGAAAACCCTCATGTGAGGGATGCACGCCCTCCACATCCTGGAGGAATCATGCTAGGGCTTCTTCTCTGGCTAGGTCTAAATTTCAGGGAAACATGGTAGTACCTACTGGGTGATTAGCAAAGTACAGAGATGTGGCCTGTTACTGTGGACGAGACCAACCCTGATCAGGCAATAAATCACCTCTAGAAAGAAATTTTTTCTAGTACATAGATCGACTTTATGAAATTAAGGTCCAGAACATTTAAGTATTTGGGTGTGTATCAGTCAGGGTCCAAGCAGAGAAACAATCAGAGGGAGATATATATATATATATATATATATATATATATATATATATATATATATATATTAACAGATTCATTTCAAAGAACTTCCTTACAGGATTGTGAGTGCTGGCAAGGCAAGTTCAAAATCCAGGGAGCAGGCTGGGACACTCAGGTGTGGGCCGGGCTGAAGCTGCCGTCCGTAGATAGAATTTCCACTTTGCTAGGGAAGCCTCAGCTTTGCTCTTAAGGTGTTTCCACTGAATGGCTCAGACCCACACGAAATATCTGGGATAATCTCCCTTACTTAGAGTCAACTAATTATGGACTTCAATCGCATTTGTAAAATACCTTCAGAGCAACACCTACATTAGTGTGTGGTTGAATAACTGAGGACTGTAAACTTAACAAGTTGATACATAAAATTAACACAGAGAACTTTCTGGTCCTCTGTGAAAAATTATAGCTTTGGATATAGTAAAGTTTGGGTATTAACTCAAAATCACCTATTATTACTGTGAGATCCTGAATAAATTACAAAGCCTTTCTGTGCTTCTTTACTTCTAAAATTTGACGTACGCTTATTAGTTAATTCTATCATTGCCAAAATGGAGACAGGATTGGTGTGATACACTTTCTGGCACATAGTCAGTACTTAACAAATGTTAGTTCCTCTTACCCTTACAAATCACATCTTATGGTTAGTGCAGTGATGTTTCTAAATAACAGTGCTTTGTACAATTTTGTACACGTAAAAAAATAATAACAAAGGCAATAACACAAAGGTGACAATGTATACTGAAGTTTCTATAAGGTACATTCTTAAGGTTATTAGAGTGGGGCCTAAAATTGAATGTTGTCTTAACTAGTGACGCCCCGGCACATCACATCATCATTTAGAACTGCAGCTTGCTCATGTATAAAATGGTGAAGTACCGTATTTGCCGGCGTATAAGACGATTTTTTGGCCCTGAAAAATATGCCTCCAAGTGGGGGCTCGTCTTATACGCCAGGTACACTTCAGATAGACTGCCCATAGTGCTTGCCCCGTGCCATAGTGGCCTCCCGATGCCCGCCCACTTCATTCCACATAC